>NC_133433.1:5724750-6042000 GCF_011762505.2 Arvicanthis niloticus
ACCTTTGCTACTTCCTTACCTTTATAGAATAAAAATTAAAATATCAGCTTACAAACAGCCTGATACTTAAATTAACATTTACTTACTTGGTCAGGGGTGTTACTGATAGATTTGTGATTTGACTTCATATTCATAATAATCTTGAGCATCTCTCAGACTAGAGTTCATTCTAATGCTTCAATTAAAGACAAAGAACTAAAGTCATGGAATTAGGTAATCAAAGGTCAGGACTGGGACACAATACAGTAATAGTTTAATTGCCAGTGGTGCTTAGGTTTCAGCTTCTAATCAGAGAACTGTAACCTACAACATGCATTAATATATTAAAATGAAAGATTCAGAGACTTCTATGTATCAAGATATCGGTGACAACATTGACAGTCAAAGAAAGAGCCTTTGAAAGTGAACACATGAGGTTTCAAAAAAAAGATAAAGCCTAAGCATTGCACTAGGAAACCCCAGTCTGAATTGTAGTTTTTCACTGCTTTCTAAGCTTGTTCTTTTTAAGTTTGCTACTTCAGCCAAACTGCCTCAGCAGTGAAAAACTCCAAATCCCAGGATCCCACACAACACTCACTATGTCATCATTTTCCTCAGCACTAGGTCTGTCTCCAGAACGTGTGTCTAACGTTTCGCTTCCCTTCTATTTCCAGCCCGTCTCGTCTTCAGTGTCTTTGCTTCACTGTTTGGTTGTACTAGATCTCACCAGAATTGCTAATCTTGTCTCCCACTCTTCTTAATGTCTGCAGCTCAGACTAATCGTCATTCTGATTAATTCTCAATGAGTCTTCCAATGCAAACCCACCAGAGCTTAATCTAGCTTTTTTTTTTTTTGTACTTAGTTTTTAACAAAAATAAAATATAATAAGGTAAAACACAAAAACTGGCATATCACAGTTGAACAAGGCAAGCCAAGAGAAACATAAAAGAGCCTCAAGAGAAGGCACTAGAACCAGAGAACCACTCATCCACACACTAAAGAGTCCCAAAAAAGCGCTACACTGAAAGCTATACTATACATGCAGAGGCCTGGTACAGTCCAGCACAGGCCATGTGATTGCTACCTCAGTCTCCGTGGGCTCATACTAGCCCTGCTGGGTTGAATCAGAGATCCTAGTTCTCCTGGTTCTTACATCCTTTGCTTCCTCTTCTGAGGGAAGTGATTTGATAGAGACAACTCATTCAGAGCTGTGTGTTCCAAGACCAGGCTCTCTTTCTCTCTGTCTTCTCTGTCTCTCTCTTACTCTCTCTTTCTCACTCTTGCTCTGGACGTGGGTGTCTGTATTAGTTTCCATCAGCTGCAAGAGGAACCCTTTCAGATGATAGCCAAATAAAACATCATTTTCTTCTTATTAGCAGTATATTTTTTCTCACACAAACCCGTCTATCTGGTCTACCATCTATTTCACTCTTAATATGCACAATGCCTAAAAATGTCTTTTCAGGCTCTCACTTGTCTACTGAAACATTATAATATGTTCTGAAAGCCTTTATTGTTCTCGGGTTGAAATATACTTCCAAAGAAAATTAAAATTCACAATCAGTTTATAATTTTTGAACACACGTCATGTTTCCTCTCATGAAAATCACATGTATCCTCTCATGAAAATACGAATTCTAGCAAGGTGTTCAAAATACATCCACCATAGATTTTCTGATTTGGCTTATTTTTCATGGAATGAATAAGGAGATAAATTTGTAAAGATTATCAATAGAAGCCCAAGTTTTCCAGATAGAAGTTTCATGTTGGGCAACAGCTGCGGTGATGGCAAAACACAAGCTGTGGCCAGACTTCTCCATCACTTCCACTAATCACGAGACTCTTATACTGCAGAAACTGCTAGTACGCCATACTGATGGCATGAGTATCAGGAGAAAAACAGCCAATAGGCCAGAAACTCCAGACCTAAACAGGGCCAGAGGCCACCGTTATGTTCTTTAAAAAGCTGGAACATAGCAGATTCTAATGTATAATTCAAAGGTGATATCTTACCAAAATTATTTTCTGTAGTCTAAACTGAAAACAAGTGCTACTTTCTGAGAATAAAACACAAGTTAAACCCTGTATTTTTGAAAAAAAAAAGAAAAGAAAGAAAACCAAACAAACGAATGACAGAGATTGTGATGTACGGTATCTGACGTTTCTGTCATAGAATTGAATACATATGTAATACACCAAATATGGCAATATCAAGCACGCAGTGAGAATGTTAACACTGCACTTACTCCCATGAACACTTATGTCATCATTTACTAATTCTTCTTCTTAGACGTCATATGAAATCATATCCCAAAGCTGTAAAGACAACTATAACTCATTTGTACTTTATTCTATAAATTATATTAATAACACTGTAACTGATATCAAAATTGTAATGAGATGTTATTGACAACTGCACCTGAAAGATCACTAATACAGAAAAGTTATATGGACATACATATAAAAAAGTATCTTATATAGTAATGTGTTTAAATAATACACGTTTCTCTATGCCATCCAGCAGTTTAAAATGTATCATGAATAATTAAACATGTCTTACATTTAACCCTGCAAAGCTCATTCCCTCTATAGCAATGGTAGAATTACTAAATTTCTCAGAACTGCAATTTAAATATTAGTGAAATATTTCTGGAACTAAAGACCATTGCATGTATTAACACCAATAGTTATCCAATACCAATAGTGCCCCACTTTTGTTCAATATTAGCAAAAATGACAATTTAATTTATATGCTATCAAGACTGAAAAATGAAGAAGGATGTGGCCGTTGGAATCACACTTGGTTTTCATGATCTTATCTTCCATTTAAGTTGTAAGTAGGAGGCTACCTAGATAGGAATGTACATGACATATGTTTTTATGCATTGTCCACAAAGGAAGCAAAAAGAATATATGGCAATCCATATGGTCCACTAGCTACCCACGAATCACATTAACACACTTTGTATGTTCCCATCTTTGCCATAAAAATACCACAGAACTTTGTAAATTGCTTCTTGAATTGCTTTAATATTTTGATCATATTCTTCTGAAAATAAATGTAATTTAATAACATGATCTAAAAATCTAGAATACCCCATGAAGATTCTTATCACAGACCCTCATTCTTGTCCATTTCATTGAAATGTCCCTTTTAGAGTCAACAGGCTTTTAAACCTTACCATCTGAATTAATATCATCAAAATTTCACTTTGGCACTGCATTTGGGATAAGGAAATGTAACCTCATTTTCCTGCCTTAGCTAAATAACGTCACTGACATGTTTAATTGTTCCATTTCCAACAGGCAAGACCGGAAGAATGTCAAGTGCAAAGGCTCTAGAGAAATAGTGTTGTTCTACAACAACCTATAATCTAATGAAGCCAACTGCAGTCCTATTCGACTGGCACAACTGTGGCCTTGTTGGAAAGGGACCAGAGAAGAACACAGTGAGGCAAGAAAAGTCTGGGAGAAATGACATCTTCCCAGAGAAAACTCCAACATATGACAGTAGAAGGTAAAGCAGACTAGTGGGGATTCTCAGGGTCAGTAGATAGCAGACAAGGTAAACAGGAGAAGATAAATGAATATTCAGTTAAATACTAAGAAATATCTTGAGGATTACATAAAGAAATGGTGTACTTAATGTAAGTGACTAACTTTAAAAATATAAACATTTAATATTTGTATTTGTTTAAACATTTACCAGCTTTTAAAAAGTATGGGACGGACAAGATGGCTCAGTGTGTAAGGGCACTTGCCAGTGGGCTTGGCGACATGAGGTCCATCCTTCATGGAACGCCTGAGAGTGGCATATGTTCCCCCTACAGACACACGCCATGCAACACACCTAAGTAAATTAATAAATGGAGAACAAAACAGAAGTAGAAAAAGCACTGGTGAGAAACAAGGCACATGTAGACCAGTAACTAAGAGGTCACAGGTATCTCTAAAGTAGAGCAGAGACTGGAACTAAATAGCAGCAACAGAAGAGAAACTGATTAGAGAAGATTGGAGAAGTTTTGTGGGGGTAAAACTAAGACTTATGGATTATTTCCAGACAAATTTGTCAAAGTACAAGCCCACAAAGCAACTTTCAGAGTAATAACAACTGTAACTCTCCTTTAGCTCAACATGAGCTCGTGTCCTTAAATGCTTCACGAACACAATTTCATATTTATGCATATTTATTGTGCAATTTGCATATGCTACCATCATGTGTATGTTAGATCACACAGTCCACATTAAACATCTAGGAAAGGATACTGTAAAATCAAAAAATGGAAGCTGTCAGAGACTAAAGTCACTCCCTTATTCACGTGGCTAATTAGGCAGGAAATTCTAGACTGCTTCCTTCACTTCTACTTTGCAGGGGGGTGGAGGGGGGCTGTTAATTCCCTAAGATAATATAAATCTGAAAGCCATCTCAAAAACGTTTCTGGAAATCAAATACCTTCCTATTACAATGCTTTCATAAAACATAAAACTGTATTCAGGATCTCTCCGGGGTGGGGAAGAGGGGAGAGGAGAACAAATAAAAGGTGGAGAGAAGCTATAGTGTAGTCCTATTCAGGGCAAATGAAGTTAATATTTAAATTCATTCTTATCCAAATGGAAACTAAGATTTTTTTTTTAAAACTTGCATGTACATGTAGCTCTTAACCTCTCATCGGTGAAGCTTCTTTTTGCAGCAGAGATTATTTCAGAGAAGCGATTTACAACTGCTCAACACACTAAGTGTCTGTGGGCACCCAACCCCAGCTGGTACATCTATAGCAGAACCCCTAGACTTAAGGCTGGGGAGATTCACAGTAATAGCCAGAAAACCTGGAGGCCTTGCAAGAGAGTCCACTCTAGACATGAAAGGGATGCTGCCCCTAAGCAAAATCAGCGTAGTTTCCTAAAGAAAGACCTCCATAATGGCAGCAGTTGTCATGTCAACGTGCATGAAGAGCTACTAGGAACTGATAGCTGATGAGAATGAGGACCAGCTTTCTTTATGGGTCACTCTCCTCATAGCTTATCTACTTCCAAATTTTCAGCTCTAAAGACGTACATCTGAGTAATCACAAACTGACTTCACCTATAAAAAATACAGAAGAGGTCAAGAGGAAACGTTAGATTATATTGGACTGAAGTAGCATGGGAAGAGTTGGGGGCAGGAAATGAGGAGTGGGTGGTAGGTGGGTGTGGGTTGTCTCTTCCAAAACTTGTCGTCTGAACCTAATAATGACTTAGGAAGCATAGCTAAAAAATAATAGAATGTAGAATACCTTAAGAGGTAGCTTTTCTTTAAAAACAAAATAAAAAAGCAGAACCAAACCTGCAGGACCTCCATGACTCCAGCAAGATCAGAGATAGGTATCTGAGAGGAGTCCCCATGAGGATCCAGTATTGAGAGGGAAGTAGAAGCCAGAGGCCTTGAACCAGACAATTGTAAGTAAAACTATTTGGACACAGATGAATGTTCCACTGTGACTGTGTGTATGTGTGTGTATACATGCATGTGTATTTGTGTGTGTATATGTACATATGTATATATATACATATATAATATATGTTATATAAATTATATATAATATTTATTATATATATAATTTTTTGTTTGCTTTGGGGAGAGAGGATCCAAGAGGACAGATATGGAGTGACGGGGGAAAGGCAAGTGGAATTGGGGTGCATGATATGAAGTTTACAAAGAATTAATAAAATGTTTTTTAAAAAACATAGTGACAAAAAAATTAAACACAGATTTTAAAATGTGTGACACAACTGTGTGATTCCCCAACTGGATGTTGGAAGTCAAGGAAATTTTGAGGCAGCTGCAACAATGAATGCCCTCTGGATAAAAGAGTATTAAATTGTTGGTGCTTAAAATACACTTTTGTGCTTGTCCAGGAGCTGTATTTAGGAAGTAATTGTCATTAGGTTTGTAATTTGTTATCCTCTACTTCAGTCACACATACTCATGGAGGATGGGCAAGTTTGATTACAATGAGGTAAAATTTAGGAACTAGGAAGCTTGACGATATTAGGGCATAGAGAATATTATTCTTTCCATGTTTTACAATTGATACTGTAAGAGAAAATCTGTGGTAAATTTGTTCTCTCAAAGTTAAAATACATGTCTACAGTGTTAACATTAAATTTCAAATGCATATGCAAGTTTATTTACCATCAATACATTTATAGTGTTCAATAGACAAAGGGCTCTGAAGATACGCTTCTTAAGCTGAACTGGATTGGTTTATATTCCAAACAGCTTTCCCCAACCGCCTTTTTAGTCTAATGCTTGTTAATGCCTGTATCTTTGTTGTGTTTGATCTTTAACTCTCTGTGCTGCAAGGAGGAATCCCTAACCCCTTCTCATATTAAATTCTTGTCACTTTCAGCATTTTTCCTCAGTAAAATCCATTAAATTCTGATAATAATTTAAATTGTCAGCAACTATTTCAATCTAGCCAAATCATCCTTGCAAAAGTGTTATAAGTATATCTAATGAGAACAATCTCTCCAAAATTTTCCACCAGGCCTTTTCTCCCTGGAGGTTCAAACAGATTCTGAAACATGTGTTTCTACCTTGAAGGAAAGAAAGGTCATTATAACTCTAAAAGTGTGAATGGAAGCCATTCTAGAAAAGTTTATATGATAAAAACAAGAAAACCCAGCTACAGTAAAACCCAGAAACGGCTCCGTGACAGCCATAAGATAAAATGTAATTTGATTTTACTCAGAACAGACCACACCATGTTGATCATTCTTACAGGAGCGCTGTGCTTTTGGGAGGGAGGAGGGCTTAAGGAAGGCGGCTTGGACAGGCAGAATGCAAAGGATAATTTCCTCAGTCAAACAGGGAAAGTGACACAGCTCAGAAAGGACTACTGCAGCACCAACAGATCTCAGAGATGCTCTGCATATTGATGAACGTGCCGATATGCATATGAGCTACCTGCTTCCCTTTAGAAGCTTAAATGACAGAAAGGAAGGAGAAAGGATACAAGGCAGAAATGGAGGGGAAAGGAGGTATTTAGTGAACTAGCCAGAAACTAAGAGCCTAGAATGCAATTATTGGCTTTCTTTTAAACATACTACTTGCCAACTTATCTTGTAGCTACTTAAAAATTAAAATCATGGTGGTTCCAGAGATAGAGCAGACATAGCAGAAAATAGGAAGTACAGTTGATTTTCATTCATTCTATGCTTATACTTTGGAGCAAAGCAGACAGCGTTAGAGTTGATTTCTTTAAATATAAAATGGCATGAACTAAATTTAAATATGTATGTGGTATAATGTAATATACATACATATATCATCGTCCCCTGATCTCTCTATAGCAGGCAATTTAGAATTCCTTCATCACAGGATTCTTCACAGCTGTCAAAGAAAGCCAGAGCTATACTGACAAAGCAATGCAGAGTAAACTCTGCTCTCCACATCACCTTGGAGATCTGCAGGTTGGAAGGAGGAAGTCACTCCTTTTTCCCTACAGCAAACACTGGTTAAACTTCTTCAGAAATCCTTGACCCCAATAGCACAGTGAGAATCAGAAGTGAAATCAACTCTGCCCTAAAGGAATGGTCACCTTTCCGTCTCTCAGTGTGTGCATTTTTGCTTGGCTGTCTGAGCCGCCGGGGTGGCGGGGAGGGGCATATCACTGCAGATCTATATGAGAACTGCTGCTCATTGTCCCTGACCACTGTCACTAAAGGAGGGATAGCCACTTTTGAGGCTTTCAGAGAGGGACTTCACTGTTAGCTTCATTATCATTCTCTAGGTGAGTATGCTGCTGAAAGCTATCGCCCATTCTTCTCTATGTTTTAAATAGGAAATGCAAATACACTTAAGACCCCAATGCTACCCATTCACCTTGTTTTCCCATAAATAATAAATAATAAATAAAGATATGACATAATGCTTACTATACATTGACAGAGAAAATTCGCACCAAGGAATATATATTCACTAATTTTTTTCCTTTCTACTTAAATGAGAAGTGACACTTTTTTATATTTAACAATACAAATAAGCCAAGCCTATGTGATACACAGTATAGCACTGTTTACTATTGTAAAAACAATAAAGAAAAGGTTGCCTTTTCTCCCACCTTTCCTCCATATTCTCTCTCTTTCTCTGTCTCTCTCTGTCTCCCCCCCCATGCCCTCCCCACCTCTCTATTACTAGGTATTGGTCTAGAATATCATTAAGCAAAATCTCTACTACAAGCTGTATTCCTTCCCCTATAATTTCTATTTTGATAACATAAATTCCCTAGGGAAGAACTTAAAAATATAATCTCAACAGGTAAATTAATGTTTAATTTACTTCAATAATTTTATCATGAATTATTTTAAAGATAAACGAAAACAAACTGTTGGAAATATTTAATAAATTCATTTAATAAGCAAATTTTAATAATCTTACTATTCAGAATTGTAAAATTAATACCAGTTAGAATAAAATGTTATTTCTTAATAGATAATGATTACAATTACCTATGAATAAAATGCTTTGTTTTTCATCTGACAAAGTTTCAACATCTGTGAAACACATTTTAGGTCTGGCCTAGGAGGCCACAATTTGTATGGAAGTTACAAGACTTGAAAGGCATCTTTAATAATCTTCTATTGATCCCTCCTATGCAAATCATAGCCATCAGCTTCTAAGAAAGCATCACCGACGCCTAAAGGACTAACAGGTGCTTTGTAAGCACAGGTCCTCAGCCTTCATGAGTACTGTAGTGCAATGACTGTTACAGTAAGGTGTGAAGTACACTTAGACTCCCATATCTTTTTCTAAGAATAAACCAAGTCGTCCCATGATATGGTAACACTAGTTCAAAAAATAATTTTGGAAATCTATCAGAAGGCTTTATGTGTTGATTTTCACTTCAGAAAATAAAACAACAAAAAAAAAAATCAGCCAATCAAACAAACAAACATAAAAACCAGCCCGATAGTGGGATCGCAGTATGGTGAAGGAGAGGTGGTCTTTCACTTTTGGGAAACACTTGCTAAATCTCTGAACTACGGTCTCCACAAAGCACTAAGGACTTCACCAATGCTGCTACTGCTTTTCCTTTTTTTCTTTCTTTGTTTTCTTTTTTTCTATTATGGAAGTCTTTCTATGATATTTCTGAAGAAATAGAGAAAATCTACGTGAAATAATGTAATATATAATGGATACACACACACACACACACACACACACACACTGGCTTTTACACAGCTTTAATAAGGTAAGTTGGATACCATTATTTAAGTCACCCAAACACACCGCCAAAGGAGAAGGTACTTATCATTTCTGCTCTGTTGTATTTACATCTGAAACTTTATACAAACTGACTATTGTCATTCAAAATGTTTGAATATCATTTATAGTTACCACAAAACTACCACTGCTGACACTAACAAAAACACTTATATTTTTGTCCTGATATGACTTCAAAAATAATGGTTTCATGAGAACTACTGGTCAAACTGCAGAAAAAGATGTACAGTTCTTATACTGCTAGACAAATGTAGGTCTATGCAGAGATACAAAAACACAGTTGGTAAATTCTTTTACAGCATAAGCAACTAGTGAGAGAAATGTCAGAACTCAGAGAAATTTCATTTAATTTGAAGGATGCTTTAACTGAGACAAATATTGAGGGTGAAAACGAAAAGAACTAAGAAGTTAGTGCCCTCATGCTTAGTGTCTTTGTGTGAGTAGGTTGAGGGGTGCTGGGAGCGCTGCCAGGAGCACATTGCATGATCGCATCTGACTTCAGTTACTTGTTGAGAGAGAGCAGAGAAAAATATCTGAACAATTCAGTGCTGCCTTTTAAGTCTGTAGGAAAAAAAAAAAACATGTTCGCTCCTTTAATAAGCACAAATAAACAAGACTGATGAGGTGAACCAGAATCCATCTACAGATTCCAAAATTTTACAACTGTTTATTTTCAGTTCAAACATGGTTGATGTCAATTAGATGCAGATCTACCCTGGTGATTCTCACAGAATCCACTATGGCAGAAAATTGCCTTCCCTGAATCAGAAACCATGGATGATGACTTAATTGATCTTTTCTGCAAATCTCAAATTCTACTCATTCTTGGAAGTCATTGTTTTATTGTTATAAAGCTATATTTTCATTTCTGCTAGTGCTGATGTTACCTAAAAAAACAGAGCTCCTGTTTTTTTACACTGTTCATACAATAGTTATTCAAGGGTGCTGCTGCATCTCAACAGTCATTTTATGAGGGCTTTTAAAGATACTAACAGGGAGTTCTTTCAGTAGAAGAGCACAAAATATATTATTAAAATATAGTCTTCAAAGAGGAAAACATGACAAAGTCTTATTCAGTGAAAAAAAGACTGAGAGGGTAATAGACAATTCCAACTATAAGATAAAGAACCTATTGACTGCCTAAAAACCAATCAACAAAACGATGCCTTCCCATCTCCTCTGTGGGGAGCAACCCACATTTTTAATGATAAAAATTCTGTTTTGCTTTGTTTTCAATGTGACCTAGAAAATCAGAATCATCTTCAAAGTGCTGAGATTCTATTTTCCGAAATTGAATCCTGTCTCTGTGACCAGGTATTGGGTGTAGAGACAGAGGAAAACCAAGTGAAACCTTATTCTACAGCATGGTCAGGCTCTGTGTGAAGTGTCATGATAAAACCATAAAAACACGCTAAAATGGTGTCCAAAAAGTGAACTAAAGACACAGAGTAGCTGAAGGGCACATCTTCATTATTTGATCAAAACAACCAATCAATCATCAACCTTTCTCACCATCTTTACCCCTTTTCTCCCTCTGCATATCACTCACTTATTGAAGTGTCAAATAACATTATTTTCCAAATGACACAACGGCCTTCATTTGCTATGCATAAGGTCAGTGAATATTAGCTTCATTTACACTTGGGTGACAATTGGTTGGTATCAAAAGTAGAGTCATGGTTCATCCACCAAACAGAGCAAGAATCTGACAGAAAGCTGCCAGGAAAGATGATAAATGATTTTTCTTCCTGACCTACACCCCAAGTGTCATAGTTTGTCTCTTTTTTTATGTCCAAAGCAAAGTGCCCTCCCTGAGCTTCCAGTGGCCTTCAGCTTCATTGGTGATAATGAGTCCAGACATTTCTATCAACTGGGTTCTCTACCTTTTAAACTCAAGATCTTGCCCTTCTTGGCTAACTAAATCTGGGCACAGATGTCTTTTTTGTTGTTGTTGTTCTTAATCGCATCTTTACTCTCTTTAGAGAGGATGCAATCAGACAAGCAAAGATAAGGTCAACCAGGAAAATGCTGAACTCTGTATCTCAGTCTCCCAGTGTCATTGTAATAAAAAGCAATGTCATTTATCTGCAGAAAGTAACCCTTGTATGGTCTCATAGAGTGTTTCTATATGAATATTCAACTTCAGTGTTGCTTGGCGAGGAATTAATATAAACACTTCTATAAAGTATCATTAGGTATATGAAGAACATGCTTCAAAGTCAGTTCATAGAAGTCGGACTCAGCATATCTGTGTTAGAATGCATGGACTTGAAAAAATCTACACAATTTCTACAATTAATTTTTTTTGTTTCCTCTCACTTAATAAGCCATTTCAGATGAAAAAAACAAACGGGCAAATGAAAAATAAAAATATTCAATTTCTAGTGAAGATAGCTTAACAGGGCCGTAAATTGCTTGGTACATTGAGATCTGGCCATGAGCAAGTTTTTGTATGTTGAGATTTGCTACTTAAACTTAAATAATATGAAGAAAATTACATAACTATAAACCCAATACCATCATCGCTATAACGATGATAAAGAATTTTTAACTCACAGATTTCCATGTAGCACAATTTGAAAAAATTACTATTTTAAATTATACATGTAGTTATAACTCCAATGTTACGTTTTTGTTAGTAAATATACTCATATATAAATTTACTGATACTCAGTATAAAATGGAATAGGATAATACAATTAGGTTTTTGCTAAAAATGATGAAAAGAATGGCATTAATTCTACACCATGTCAACCCTTTTGTTAGGTTGCAAAAAAAAAAAAAAAAAAAAAGACAAAAACCAGTTTTCATTACTTGACATAAAGATGTTAAGCTTAGATTAAAAGATTCTAAAATTCCGTATATTTCAGTTATGCTCAGGAAAATGGCAAATTATTATTGAAAGTTTTCAATTAAAATTTTTAAGGACACTAAAGTCTATATCAAGCATAGCTACAAACTAAATTATAATAAGTGTGCTCATCTGAATGAGGCCGTCCACTCAAAAGAACACTGCAGTTATAAGAGCAATGCATGAGTTCAGTGCTACAGAGTCTATAAAGACTTTCTATTTTTATTTTTCAACTAAGTATCTCCTCAAAAAAATTGCAAAATTTTTATGTTAAAAACAACTCTAAAATTTTATTCTGAGTAGCCTTTCCTTGGCATATAGTGAACAAATTAATTTTTTTGAAATGCAGGTCACACACCAGGAACCTGCGTCCCTTAGAAAATTACACAGTCAGTTCTCTAATTTGTAAGTTGTGCTAAAAATCTCAAATTAATCTTGTGAATCAAGTGTGATATTGATAATTTAATATCAATTTTACTGAAAGAAAAGTCAGTGAGATGATTAAATCCTCATCTCCAAATTTGAACCAGGGTGCTTGACTGTTGGCAAGTGACCTGTACACTCTGCCAATACATATTCTCATGAAGATGTCCATCAGTCAATGGCGGCAATCTATCAGATTCCACATTGACTGGCAAGAGACAGTTAGTTATTAACTGACATTAATGAATAATAAATAAAGGTGCCCTGCAGATTTATACATTTTGTTCTGTAAAGATTCCCTATGTTCAAATGCTGACCTAGTACTTTCGTTATACATTAGGAAAGAAATGATAAAAATAAAAAGAGGAAGAGGAGAAGAACGAGGATGAAAATAAAACCAAGAAACAGAAGAAAAAATAAAATGGCTACAGTAGAGAAAAATCACACTTAATGTGAATGCTGGTTTACACTATTTTATTTTTCAACAAGTGATCGAGTCCCAGCTTATAAGAATTTAAACAAACTCTTTTTATAAGCCCTTGAATATTTATGCTCTATTAAAGAAATAACATTGCTTGCTGTCTGTGTAAGGGTATATGATGACAGGAACACCTTAAAATGAAAGAGCAAAAGAAATCCTGTCAATGTCCCAGCCTTGCCCCTTTGTGTACTCTATTTATTATTATTATTATTATTATTATTATTATTATTATTATTATTGCAGAAGGAAAGAAACTCTCATTTTATCAATAATTCTTCTTTATTGTTACCATCAATTTCTCTTTCTCAAATTTAAACACACAGTGGTTTGATGTTACAGCTTTTGAAGACATAAGGTTCGGAGCACTGCTTCTCGGGCACTCATCTGCACATCCTGATGGGGTACTCATCCTGAGATGTGATTCTGCGCTTACACGGAGCAGCCAAACACCCCCACTGTTACATCAGGGACAAAAACCTACAGTGCAGAGCGCAGCTCTGTGAGTGTCTTATCGTTATAAAAACAGGTTAGAAGTCGTGTGATAGGAAGTTTACCCTGTGCTGACTTAATGGGCAATTTTCATTTTCCTATATTAAACCGGTTTCCTAAGTTTAATATCGCAAGGCTTTATAAATAAAGAGTAATGTCAATGATTTAAAGAATGCATGAATTTTATAAGAGACCCGAAGGAAGCGAGCTACTTTTCACAGCAGAAAGGCACAGTGCCTTGCATGACAGTTCAAGCCTGTATCTCAGCATTCAGGGAGCAGACTCACTGCTATTTTGAAGTCAGCTTCACTGGCATGAAAAGACTCCATCTCAAAACAAAGATCGGTGATTATCTCTATCTCCGCAGAGGTACATGTGGCTGGCACATATAAACCTCTGAGTCCTGCCTCTAGCACTTTTAATAAAACATAAAAACCACCCTGAAAAACAGATCACCCGTAGATCAAAACTGTGTAAATCTCAGAAGCAATGTGCGATAATAGAGTCCTGTTCTTTTATTTAAATACTAGTATGTCCAGAACTGGATTATAATAAGCAAAATTATTGGCATAGAAGAAAAACAAAGCCTAAAATTCTTCCTTGTATTTACAAAATCATATGATATTAAAATTCTCTTTAAATACACTTATATTCTAATAATGAGGACATAATGAGAAAGGAAAGTGTATATTTTTACTCTTCCCATTCATTTAATAGATAGGAGAGCCCAGATTTTGTAATGTACAGATATAATCCAAGTACTTGGAAGGCTAAGGCAGAAGAATCTCAGATTTGAAGCAAGGCTAAGCTACATGGAAGTCTTGTAGCTCCAGGTAAACCTCAGCTCTGTAGTGAGACCCTGTCCCACAAAAGTAAGAAACTATCTCTTTCTATATATTTACAGTTAGATGTAGATACACACACACACACACACACACACACACACACACACTTAGGATGACTAAGCGTAATTTTAGAAGTTTTAAGCCATGTGATAGTGTAAGGAAATGAAAAGCAACTGATAAAGTCTAAAACATTGTAAAGGAGCATGCATGAACAAAAGAAAAGAAAAATCAGGGGGAGGCGAGCTATCAATGAGCATTTAATTTTTTCTTAATGAAGAGTGAAATATACTGGTGATGATGATGAAGCATAAGCAGGGTTGTCCCAAGCATAGTGAACAGGGAATGGTTCTGTCATCTTGTCCAGGGGAAAATACTACATGCAAAATCAGAAACCAGAAAAAATGTAGAGTTCCTGTACTTAACTTTACACAAAATAAATGTTAGGCATACGAATGCATTTAATTAACTGTAACAAAGTAAAAACACTAGGGGAGGACTGGACTGTGTAAGCACATAGTTTACCTTTTGTTTGCAAACTAGAATACCACCTGTCTACTTGGCCAGTTTTGAGAAATAGATTCTAATGGTTTTGAGTAAGAGATTTTTCAAATGCCAAATTGCATTTCCTCCCTGGAAGTGCTGACTGTTCAAGTCTGAAGTGGAGAGTGCAGAAGAAGTGCATGTAGACAGAAACCTTGTGATAAATATCAGAGCATCTATCTACCTCTGCCCAAAGCCCAGTTGACTGACATTCTAAGAGATACCCACTGATTTTACTTCAAAGAGCTTTTACATCCAACAGTCAAAATAATCAAGATGTGCTAATTGCTAATGTCCTTATAGCCAAAACACTAAAGAAATTTGTATGCTAAAATTCACTTTCCTTTTTATCCAATACCTAAGCATCTCTGATCTGTTACATATATCCTAGGAAACCGTAGTATCTCTTAGAAAACAAACAAACAAACAAAACATTTATTTTATAAACTTTCAGCTTGGCAGTTTATGTCACTGAAGTAGTTTTATATTGTTTTCTTCTTAAAACATTCAATACTTTAAACATATCTTACAGGATTTTTTATTTGTTTTGTTTTGTTTCAATTTCTTTGTGATTTCTAACTGTGATTTCTACAGAGGGAAAAAATACAACTATTTGGCACTTATAAATTAAGGAATTAGTGCATAACAATATAGACATCTAAATATGAGCCAAGAAAAATATTTTGGGGGGTGTGGTATAAGTGATCACACACACACACATACATACACGTAGGTATGTACATACATACGGCTGTGTGTTTATCTGTGGTGTGTGTGTATTCATGTGTGTGTGTGTGTGTGTGTGTGTGTGTGTGTGTGAATTTATGGAAGTACACATTATGGACTGTGCAACACAGAGATAAGATTAAAGAGAAAAAAAAAACCCTCAACAGTAAGCTGTTGCTTTACCTTTGAAATACTCTTCAAGAAAATGTTAACATTATGAATGAGGAAGTTACTTTTCCCATTTATTATGATCTTTTCCTAATATATAGTTCATGATCTGTAGGACACATTTGCACTCCAAGAATTTATCAGCCTAACTGTCTTGTAAAATACTATGTATTAGAGTACAAAATAGCCATAAAAACTTTATGTTAAAAATGAATTTTATTCGGGTGAGTAAAGGGTATATATACCCTCCCTCATATTTCTTTTCCAGGAGACAGATGACCTTGAAACGTTAGTTTTTCCATCTTGTTAAAAGTAGGAGATACAAAGAAATATTTAAAGAATCCATTCGGTTTATTTGTTTAACCCAGCTATTAGTTTAAATTAATGTCATTAACATCATTAGGTGTAATTGTCTACATGGGAAGTGGTTCAGTTAATAACAGTAAACTACTATTTAAATAAACACAGAACACTTAAAGCACTGGAAATTTACTGAGCTTGCCTAATATTTCATTTTTTTCAGAAGAAACATTTATTTTGTTTCATAACTGAAAAGAATATGTTCTTTCAAAGACATTGTGTCCTTCTACACACAACCACTTCTAAACTAAATTTTCTCTTATGCTTGTGTTACAAAGAAGGACCTTACAAAGTGGAGTAAGTTATAGTAACAGGTTTTTGTTATCCAACTTCCATAATAAATGGAAGTATACAGTTAAATATTGTATCTAATCAATTCTTGTACTTTATTTAAGTAATCATCACAAGTTTTGTCTCCAAATTTCGATTTTCTATAAAAGCAAAAGAAACAATAAACTCTTGCGATCTATTGTTTATATCTCTACTACAGCAGTACAGAAGTGAGGATCACACCCCTAGAGGTAAGGGCATAAATGAGTTCTAATTCGATGATACATTAAGTAGAATACAGCAGACTCTGGGTCCTTTCATAGCTGCTATAAATTTTATTATATCAGCACTGATATATAATAACCTTATCAACAGCAGATTATTTAAATGCACAAACAAAATTTTGGTTCCTAGAAAATGATATTTTAGATTAAGTCTATAAAATATCTATCCACATTTAATGAATTTTAACATTATATTATTATATTTAATGAATTTTGCATTATAGATAAAACATAAAATGCCTATTGATCATTAATTTGAACTAAACTCAAGGTCAAATTATTTTATTACTAGATTAAAAAAATATCTTTATGCATGGGACTGAAGAAATATCTCAGAACTTAAGAGCCTCTACTGTTCTTCCAGAGGACTCAAGATTAGTTCCCAACACTTATGTCAAGAAGTTCCCAACTACCTATATCGCCAATGTCCACTGATGTAAAGGCTCTAGATCCCGCCAGCAACTGCATACACACACACACACACACACACACACACACACACACACACACACACACACAGAGAGAGAGACAGAGACAGAGACAGAGAGACACACACACAGAGAAATTTAAATAAAAATAAGTCTTATATTTTAAATTCTATATGTGTAAAAAACATCTCCCTTTACTGTATTAACTTACAGAAATTCCCTAGGACACATGTCCAATCCTTAATGTGTAAGATACACTGCAGTTGATGTGCTATTTTAAATATAATTTTTTTCTGAAAGTTTCCTTTCTTATTCATGAATTATTACCAGAAGGAACACTATATGTTATACTGCTGTGTGAAATTTCTCATAAAGTATTGTCATAGAATAGTTATCACACAGAAATCATCAGCAAGAAATTATTTTTTGTAGGTTATAATTATCTTAGAGAAAATGGCTAGAAGTTGTAAGGGGAAGTCTTCCTAAACAGATCACTGATTTATATCAGGACTGCATGCCAGAAATGCAGGCCAATTTCAACTTCTAATAGACGTATAAAAAGGCACCACAAATTTACTAAAACTGGGTTAATCAAAAATGTTTAAAAATTATATGCTAAATGCACAAATCATCAAAACCCGAAGCAGAGGTATTAACCTCATATTCCTGTCTTCCTTTCATTACATCCCCTTTCGCTTGCTATTATATTTACTGAAAAATTAAATCACTTCAATGCACAATGCATACATATAGACATGGCCAAAGATAATAAAACCTTTATAACCTGTTTAATCTTAAATAACACCTACAGGTGTTCTAATTTTAAGTTGCAACGTGAGTCAAATTTTAAGTATTATGATATTTATCTGCACATCAAAAAGCTTGATCAAATATCTCTGGAAAGCAGATAACAATTGATTTTTACAAAAAGTAGCTAAAGACCTTGTAGATATTTCTCCCATATCTGTGTATTGTTTATTTTAAAATATATTAAATAAGTAAATGTTTCTTAATGTTAAGATTTGAAAATGTAATAATTATGATGTAATAGTGGTATAAAATCCAAAATGAGAAATATTTTGACATAGTATGGATTATAGCTATCTTTCCACTTACAGGGGTCAGAAAATTCATTCTAGATTTTTAAATTTCTTTTGTTTGCCTTCTATTAAAACAAATATTTTAAAGATATAAATTGCTAGCAGAGCGACGTACCCCTAGAACCTTTCTCAGTGCACAGTAACTATAAACACACCTCGGACCTTAGTTTAGAAAATGCCCTTCAGGCTCTTAGAGACCCTTCCTTCTCAAGAGGTTGACAAGAGAGAAGAGGCCAGGCCTCTATTTCATCAGAAGAAAGAACTGAGAAAGCTGAAAGGAAAGACACAAAAAGACTGACAGGGAATGTGAAAGTGGAAAGGAATAAATAAACAGCTGTTCTCTGAGAACTTCCTTTGGTATGGAGCAGATACCCTCTGTTTTCTAAGCATGTCCCCGCCAGGAGAAAAGGAGCAACTTATGGTAAAAGCAGGGTACTATAATTAGTAGGGTATAAACTCCTGTCAGAAGTCATAAAGGAGGGCACAGAAGGAGCTTCAAATGCTTTTTTTTTTTTTTCCAGGGAGGAGCAGAACTTCAGAAGCTAACAGTAAGATCACAAAGGTAGTGATGAGAAAGAACTAGGTTTGTTTTAAGGTCAAATATTAAGTCATGGGACATAGGGGAAAAAATGAACCAGTTTTTAAAGGCTGTGAGAGGCCAATATCAAGTAAAGGACAGCAGTACTTCAACAGTGATAAATATGCACTAAAGTTACAAACAAACAAACAATTTTTTGGCCCATGGTGAAGAAGAAAGAAAAAAAAAAGGCCAGCCTTAAAAATAGGGAATTTCTGTAGGCAATGAAGAGCTTGTGGCTTCTAAATAATAAAGGAGTACTGTATATCAGTGAGTCCGACACCACACCCCACTCTGGCTGCTCCTTGAAGAACTGGGAGAAAGAGGGGATGCAAAAGAGTCGGAATGTATAGTGTGCTTGGCAAAACAGAAGCAAATACTTTGAATTAGTCATTATAGGAGAAAACGTTGAGGTTTATATCTCCTTTCCAGATATTCTGAAATTCAATTAACATGATTTTGCATCTGATAGAACTGATGTGGTCCTTCATAATTACTCAGGTACTCTGGGGATCCTGAAGACAGAGAAACCTGATTAAAGCGCAGCCTTCCACTTGCTGTGATGGTGGGTACTTATCTTAGCCTCCTCATGATCCTGTTTCTCTACATTTAAAAAAAAAAATGTGCATGAGCTGGCATGACTGGTTAACAGGTAAGGATACTTGCTATTGAGTGTGATACCTTAAGTTCAATTTACCTAGCGTGCATAGTAGAAAGAGAGATCTGAGCTTCCCCTGTAAGTTGTCCTCTGATATCACATATACAGACATGCACAGACAGGAACATACATAAAGAGGTGCACTAAATAAATAAATAAATAAATAATAAAATTTACATGCACATGATGCACATGCATGAGATAAAAGATTGATATTGAAGCCAAGTGTTATTACTTCAACTATAATGGTTTTGTTCCTCACATTAGGTAATAGTGCCTATTGTGTTGAATGATTCAGTGGCATCTCTAATTATTAAAATAGTACCTGTGAATTGCTGTCTATTAGTAACTGAAACTTAAGCGAATAAAAATCTATGAGCTGTTTAACCAAAAAACCCCAGATCACATGCCTTTATAATATTTTATTGTTTATGCAGAAGCTAATGCCATTTTAGGACTATATATTCTGAAGACACACTTCTACTTAATCTTGTGTGAATTATATGATTACCTATAATTAATAATCATGATTCGTTATAGTATAATTGATTATACTAAAATAAAGTTAATATTCTAGATATTTTTAATGCAGAGAGAACAAGATATTACCTCAAATCACTATACTATATTATAATCATAGTTATAATTCTAGCTATTTTTCCCTAAATATGTTATATGCATTTTGACTTGAGTTTTCATTCAGAAGTCTTAAAAAGACCATTCAAAATTTCTATATAAAAACATTGATATTTTAATAACTAAGTTCAGTTGTAGTGTTAAGCCTTAACTTTGGACATTTAAGTTATTTCTAATATTTCATATACATAAATTGCTTAAAATGAAAATGGATGGGTAAATGGTATCTTATTTTATTTAAATGCCCTTTGGTGTGCTATTGGAGTTATAGCTTGGATAAAAGATAAGATCCTGGCTGCAGCCTGAACAATATATGTTCACTCATTTATTGGCATAATATTTCTTTACCTAGGATATATAATACTATATTAATAATAATAATAATAACACTTCACCTTCATTGATTATTTCTTATGTCCCAGATACTATTTCTAGGGTTTAACATTTATTATTTCATTCAATTCCTACAAGACCCCTATGAGGGTAGTACTATTTTTATTAGCCTCAATTTAAACTTAAAAAAATTAAAGTTTAGAATGTCCTACTTTAAGCACCTGGTAAGGTGTAGAACCAGAAAATTAGGATTCTATAATTTCTGCATCACAGCAATTGAACTTGTAATACAGATTACATTTCTTTTAATATTAATTTAGCAATAAAGAATATTTCAAAGACTTGTTGGCAATCATGGAAACTGATGGTACAATATACGTCTGTGAAATTAAAGCATGGTCATGGTTTTCAGAAGTGTAAACAAGTAATTTTAAATACTGTTGATGTTTTTAATTCAAATGAATGGTTTAAGTTCACAATAGTGTATATTTACAAGTTTATAAATCATACAGATCACTAAAGAGATAATTCTATTAACCTATCAAATGAAAATAATAAGACACAACTGAAGAGAACCCTTATAATAAAAACTATGTCTATACTTTTGGAATTTATTTTTCAAATAATCACAAAGAAATTGCTAAATTTTTCTTTTCAAAAAATATAATTTAGCAATATAAACACGCACAAAAATCAAATCTCTATAGTATTATCATCTTTTATAATTTTTATGATACAAATTCTATGTTTAAGTCAGAAAGAATATTTTGAAGGCAAAGAAGACATGATGTCTGAGCCAGAAAATTATTTAGACATTCTTCATAAATTAAAACATGGTTCTTTCTGCAGTAACTAAAACCTATACACTGAAGATCAGAACATATTTCTTGGAAGGATGTGGTGTAGTTGAGGAAAGACAGAAGTAAAATAAAGATCCAATATTCTCATCTAACTGCATCAACTTAATAGTATCTCTGAGATTCAGCTTCTTAGTGAAGTTTCAGTGATTAAATGAGAAATTTAAGGAGCAGTATTGTTAAAAATCTACTGTAAATTACCTACAGTAATCTAAGAGAAATTTCAGCTACAGATGTTCATAGAGAAAATCATGCAAAAATATTAAAATGTAAATATACTTCACAAACAATTTTACTAACCTCATACTATAAAATATAATCTGTAATTGTTAAAATTGCTATCCTCCTTACTTAGAAAAATATATTGGCTAGTTTTCATTCAAGTTTCAGTTTCAAGAGAAATTTTCAAAAAGAAAATTTGATGAGAAAAAATCTTACAAATTAGAATCATGTATTTTAAAGTAACTGTGTCTACTTTTAAAAACCATAATATTTAATTATTAAATACAAATTCTTCATGTATTCAGAGATTTAAGAAACATGTGGCTTTTGGAACAGATTTACTTTTTTAAGCTCACAAAATAAACTGATACCATATAATAAAAACTTGTGATCAGTTTTCACAGTTATTGACCTTTCACATTATCCTGTAATAAACATCAGAATGACCTGCTACACAGCCCCCAGATAAACTAGGCTTTAAGTGGCTAATCAGTCACATTTGGCTAGGGACATACCAGCATCCCCTCTCAAGACATCAGTGTTCCTCAATAAGGGACTGGATTTGTTTTCCAACTCTTAACAGGATCATTGAGAGGGAACAGGAGGAATATTATAAAGGCAGGCCTGGACCAAATCCAGAGGCAAGCACCCGCACAGCCAAGCGCTGGAACCTTGCCAAGGAGCAGAGTGTTTCCACAAATGAGCATAGTTCCTTCCTCGTGTATCACCAGTGCATATAACCCAAGGACATTTTTGTCACAGTTAATGTCACTGATTTATAATATAAGACAAAACATAAGGGCACATAGAGGCATCTTATTTCTTTATGCTTGTAAAAGCTGAATGCCTACTATCAATACCTAATTCCGTCTATTAAATGACAAAGTTTATGTAGACCAATGTGAAGAATTATTACTTTAGTTTTAGGCACCAAAATGTAGTTCACAGGTGACAGTAATTTTGTTCATCAAATGTAGTACTAGCTTCTTAAAACCAAAATAATTATTTGTAATTGTACCATGTTTAGCAAAATGGTTTTGCTCAATTGAAACAAATTGGGGACTTTTCTTCATGGCAAATATACCTTTAAACTATTGTTAAAATATTTGTATTAAGTTTTCTATTAATATGTGTACAACTTAAACATTTCCTATTAAATTAAATAAAATAAAACATAACACATTGTAACTTTCATTAAAACAATTAAATCCTCAAAATGGAAACTTTAATATTATTTCCAAGCCTTTTATCAGATAAATTTAATTGTGAAGTTTTACATATGTATTTCTGACTTGTTTCTTTTTCTGCATTTATAATTGTGCAAAGTCTACTTTTTCATATTAATTAAAATATTAGCATTAGCTTGTGCTTTAAAGAAAAAAATAGACTGTTGCTGTCAAAATCGTTAAGTAATTGTTACAGCTGAACTCAACATTGTTTTCTCAGTAACTGTTGTTAACGTATTAGATTAAAAACTACATCGTTCATCTGATTAGTTCATTACAGAAATGATTGGTGGTAAATCTTTGTATCACTTGTTTGGTTCACATCTATGGAATTCTTAAGATTTTTCTATTTAAGTGCTTTCATGAGAAATGAAAGTGGGGTCTGGATTGTGGGGACATAAGAGAATGCTGTGTTTGCTAATAGACCTAAGCCTGCAGAAGCTCCACTTGTTTGTTCCGAGTTCACGTTACAGTGTTATCTACCCCGCAGATAATAACTGAGTGTTGGGAAGGAAGTACTTTATATCTGTCCTCCTAATCCACTGCAGGTAGTCAGCTCTTCAAACGAGGGTGAAAACCGTAAGAGCTTTTATGTCTACGTCAAAGGAGAGATATTAAATAAGTATTTAAAGGGTTTTTTTAAAAACTAAAACAAACAACCAAACAAAATAACAAGCCTTGTACTGCCTGGTGTGCTGATGCACCCCAAGGCAGTCTCAGGTTTGTTCCAGGGTGCTTGGATACACCGTGCTTAAAGTCTGTATAGTTGAGATGCAATATTAAATTTAACTTAACGCAACTAAATTATTATTCAAGTTATATTGAAAACTGATAATTTTAATTGTATATGTTTTCTTTCTATCTCAGAAATTCAATATGTAATTTCTTATTATAGCAGTTCTCAATTTAGAATGGCCATTTTTTTAAAAAAAGCCAAAAATCACATACACTTAAATGAATATTCAGAATCACAAATTTTGTTTTGTTTCTTCTGTCTGTTTGTTTTGAGACAGGGTTTCACCATGCAGCTTTGACTGGCCTGGAACACACTATGTAGACCAAGCTGTCCTAGAATTTGAGACTATGCCTGCCTCTGTCTTCAGAGCCCTGGGATTAAAGGCGTGCACCACAACTCTTGGTTTCTGAAATCTAAATATTTTTAAATTATTATTTATATTATTTACTCTTTAAAAAGTCTTATAAGTTTTGAGGGTAAGGAATAAATGTCCTTGACATACACGAGTGGGCAGCTCACAACTATGTGGGAAACATTTAAGTTCAAAAATGAAAATAATTTTTATTAGAACTGTCCTTCCTTTGTGATGGAAAAGTACAACAATAATTTTGCTAAAAAATGTAGGCTCAAGAGGTGGAAAATGCCAAGTCTGAATATTACACTAACACAGTATTATTAGCATAACAGCAAGTCATCTATTTGCTTTTCATAGGTTCCCCCTTCCATTGTACAAACCAGATAGGACAAGGTCACCTACTTTACCAAGAAAGCTAATATAGAGAAAACACAAGGATGAGTACCCAGGGTAGCTAATGGAAAAGGTATTTAGTTATAAGAATTATTAGCTAGAATAATCTCAAACTAACCACTCATTTCAAATAGTTAAATGATGTTGCTACCCTAGTATTACGAGGAATACACAAAGTCACTTTGCAGAGCATAATATGTTTTGTAAATTAGTAGCAACGTAAGTCATATAACTGTAACTATAACTATATGATGTATATATATTAGGACCTAGATTGGAAACGATGGTACACAATTTTATTTATTTTTTTTATAAAAAATATTGGCCTATAGTTAATCACAAAAAGCTAATACAACATTGTTTTAAAATAAAAGAAAAGGCTTACTGAAAATACATGCTATTATTGTTCAACAATAAATACGAACAACTCAATTGCTGTATTGTGATAGTCTAGCCTTTACTTCAGATGCCTTCTACAACAATATGATCCACTCTAAACTGACCTATTAGAAGAGCACCCATTTTAATTCTTCACTCCAGAAAAGAATGACATCATTGGCAAAAGTAAGTTATTAATGAGATGAAACGGTGCTGTCACATTCAAATCCCCTTATTTATAAGTGACAATTCTAAATATATGTGCTACACTTGCTAATACTTTGAGAATAGAGCTCATCATTTTAAGCTCCTGCTCCTTCTATTTTTGTGCTAATCAAAGGCTCAGAGGATCAGGGTTAAGAAACAGGAGGAATCATATCTCATAGAGTCCCTGCTGACAGTCCCTCAGTCTTTCCTGTCGAAAGCCCACTTGGCTGATTGCCTCTTGTAAACCTTACAGTCCAGTATGAAACTGTTTCCATCCATGTTAGCAAATGTGTTACATGGGACAAATAAAATTTTACTAGCAATGGTTACTATCACCAATATCTATTCCATACCATCAGTGAAGATACAGCTATAGGTAGTCATTGTGTTTAATAGTGACTTCTAGATCAAATGAACTGGGTGAGTGGCATAAAAGATTAACTTCCTTGAATAGTCATTATTATGTGAAATATCTAATAACTAAAAATTCAAAGAATTTTAATAGCAAATATTACTTACGTTCACAAGTGTCCCCTTTTTGCTGATAGCCTGCTTTGCAGATACATTTTCCAATGGGTACTAACCACTCTCCTTCTGCACTGCAGTGCATCCTGGGTGAATTTTCTGCCTCTTCCTCGGCACTGCTGACACATGTCCCACGAACCTCAACTAAGGAGGAAAATTCTGAACCAGTCACTGTATCTGGAAAGACAGCTAAGTTCTCAATAATGGACCAGCACTTCTTGTAGTATACTTTGACAGAAACCAATGCTATGCAAGCCCCTACATCCTGAAAGGCAAGATAGAATCCCTTTTTGGACAAAGGTCCAATCTCTCTCACCTCAGTGTTCAGCTTCATCTTTCTTTCACCAAGGTCACCTTGTGTAAAACTTTCATCTGCAGCAATGGTGTCTATTTTAACGTAAAGGTTTTCTCTTATATTCCTGCCGGTGTCGTAGTCTGTTTCATAATAGTACAAATTAAAGGTCTCCTTGCAAGTTCCCAGTACTCCGGGAAGACTATTACAATCCCTCAAGGTGAACTTCAATTCTACAAAAATCCTTTGTGCATTGCCTTTAGAAATCCAGTTAGTCCGCAGCCAGTTGTTCTGGTTGGGCTCCATGACCTGACACACCTGGTATGTTCTGATCGGAGTGTAGTTTTCATCCAAACCACTAATTTCTTCCCACTGTAAAATTTGTGAAAAAGAGGGGAAGGGGGTTCATCAGTCTTTCAGAAAAAAAAATTACATTATATTTTCCAAATAAGATGAATCATCACAGAGCCAAAAGTATAGATCCCTGGAAGTCAGAGATGACAGAGTTGCTACTCTGTAGTATCTTAGTGACCATCACTGTTGTTGATTGTTTCAAAATACAAAGCACATTTCATTCTGTTTCATATCTGCTAGGAGAGCACTAGTATCTCTTTTCATGTTTTGAAGTTTGTAGTCTCAGGTGAGACTACAACAGGCCAAGGCTAATGATTATTAAAATTATCTCCACCCAAAGCACACAGATGCAGAGCAGAACTTCTGATAACTCAATTGGCATTTAAAGTGGCTATAGTATCCATAAATTCTAAGATGCCTGCAAACGTTTAGAGCAAGATTCCAAAAGTATTGAAATATAAAAACGTTGAACAATGTGTCACGATTTATAGTGTGGAATATTTAGCAATTTTTCGAAAACGAGATCTAAGTAAGCAGCATTTAAATCTTTCACAGAGGTACCTATTTTTTTCCAGCATCTTTCTAAAATTGTACACACTACCATATATAATTATCAAGTAATTCTGAAAGTAAAACCACTCTTAGAAGCAAATTGTTTTCAGTGGACAGCCAAAGATGCATGGTAAATTAGCAAGCTATGCATGAATGGTTTTAAAATGCCCATTTATCTTGTGATGCATTATATTCTACAAGTGAACTGATTTACACTCATTCACAAAAACGGGGGAACAGATAGTTCAGCAACAAAGTCAAAGATGACCGAATCATGTATATTACTGCTCATAACAAACGAGGTCTGTATGTCTAAGTGTTTTAAAGGCTTCAGTAATAGCTATTCACATCAATAGCTATTCACATCAATAGCTATTCACATCCTCTCTTACTATTCGTGCAAATTTTCCCAACTCACAATATGATATCTTAATAATGAAACTGTTATATATATTTTTACTCCTTTTCCCAATTAGAAATACTAGATGCAAAATATTGTATATTTTAAGTCTGAAGTTTCCCGTCATCTGATATCTAAACTATTAACTCAACTAATTTTAGAAGATATAATATACACATTTGGTAATAATTTTCACTTGTAAAACCCGATCAAAGTGTCAATTTATTTAAATCTACTTCAACAACTTACTGTGTATTTCTGAAATCATTTTTATAAAATTAACAAAAAATGATGAATTGAAGAATACTGCAACTCAGAAATGTCTCAAGGAAGAGATGATTATGCAGTATTTACTACATTTTTACTTTAACAGCTTAATATTGCCAAAGGTCCTCAAACAGCAAAGAATTGATTTTCATGCTATGCTTCTTGGCACACATTTTTTTCACTGCATAACACTGCATATTTTCCCTTTATCTCCTGAGTTATCTGTTTATAGTCTATTTGTACATAACTAAAAAACAACATCTCAAATTCCTTCATTAGTAGATAGATTTTTGTCTCCTAAGCTGATTGAAGTTATTATAAGAGGAGAAAAAACAGTTATGATGTCTACCAAAAAAGCAAAGCACCAAAGTTAAATGTGTTTTTCTGACCATGCTTCAGCTTAGAGAAATTACTGGTTATTTGAAGGACTAACCTCAAGTATTCACTCATTTAATTTAAAACTAATTATATCAGTACAGATATTAGAAATCAATGTTGTTGCACATAAAGTAGAGTATTTTCAAGAAAGCCAGGAAAGCAAAGTCTCACTATTTGATATTTATGTCATGGTTTCATTACATAGTTTTGGAGAGTGAAAGCATTCCATAAATGACACACTATTGGGCAAGGTGTCTCAATTCTGTGGATTTTATAAATATTTTACAAGAGTTTTTATAAAATGATAAAAATATTTTCTCATTTCTCGGCAACAATATTGCTTTAGGTAAGAAGATGAACAAATCTGTCATATACAGAAAATGCTTAGGATCATATTTTCTTACACATATTATTGATTCTTACACACACACACACACACACACACACACACACACACATGGTTAAAGTTTAACTCAAGATTCTCTGGACTGATAAACTGCTCATTTGAGTCCAAGATAACACTGACAGTCATAACTTATCATGTTGTGGATTACATGGATGAAGTACTGCAATCATTTATCAGTTTACTTCTTCTCAGAGATAAAACCATCTTCTGTATCTATTTACTTTAATTGATGGATTGTACAAAATGGGCTGCATCTGACATTGGCAAGAAAGGTATTTACTTATTTTTAACCATGAATGTCTTTCTACAATATATATTTTCTAGTGGAACAATTTCACATCCAAGGAAGTACCTCAAGTTCATTAGACTTTTAGATTATATTGGTAAATTATCTGTCACTTTACAATAATTTCCTATGACCAAAACAGATAATTATTATATGATCCCAGAGAAAATTTCTCAGACTTCACTGTAACGGAAAATGAATATTTTAAGCATGCTTAATATTTCTCATTCTATTAAATGGGAAGTATTCTCAGTGACTTTTCAGCTAACGCTATACTGACTCTATCATTTTGTTCTTGTACTTTCATTTTTTATTGTAAAGTCAGTTGAGAGTGTTATTTCTTCATTGATACTTTGTGCCCCTTTAACCCCAGATCTCCTCAGGCATTAAAGATAAACTTAAGTAACCAGGGAGGTTCTTTTTCATAGTCCCATTCACTCCAGATGAATTTTGCTGTAATGTGGATATACTTCTGCCATCAGTTTTGATTAATAACAGCAGATAATACAACACAAATGTTAAGAAGCTAACATTTTATGGCAAATCTTATGTCTCAATATTCTCTTACAGTTTTTGTTACCCTCTGGAGTCTACTTTGGTCAATGTTAAAACTATTTTTAGAAGATGAAAACAGGTTTCATACTGTTTTAAAGAATTACACAGATTCTACCTGGTGATTATTACATAGAAGCATAAGGCAACTGCAGAGGCTTAAGTGAATTCGTGAAAAGAATGTTCCCTGTAATTAGTAAGCATTTATAACCTGAACACACAGTCATGATTGATAAGACTCACAAAAAGAACTCAAAGTCTCTGGGCTTGGTTTATTTTATTTTCTCATTCCTCAAAGTTCAAAGTATACTTTCTGTACTTTGAGAATCCAGGATCTCGTGAGAAAATAAAACATTAAACAATAATATTATGTTTTAAGCATGTTAAATGTATGGATGTAAACTGTTCCCCTAGGGGGAAGCTTTTTGTCTTGCTTTGAACAGATATGATCATATTGTATGAGGTCTATACCTACCCCACTGGGTGGAGAGGAAATCCATTCCAATTCTGTTTGTTGTGCTTTCGAATCCAGTAACAGTACTGAAAAAGAAAAGTTTTTATTCCCAATGTTACAAAAAAGTAAACACATCTCTAAACACTTTAAGATAAATCTATGTTTTAATGAAATTGCTATTTGATGACTTAAGACATTTATATAAATGAATTGAGCAGTAAAGAGCCACAAGATATAAGCATACTAAACTTTCCAGAGTGGGGAACACAATAAAATATGCATGCACTTGGCACCCTGTAATTAAAATATACAAATAAAATTTCAATGAAACACTAACGTGAAAACGAATGTCGAGAGCTAAAATCTGGAACAGTGGTTGTACAGTGGAGACATACAAGAGCACTGAAAGTCAGTGAGTTCTCTACATTTCAAGACACGACCTACTCAGACCTCACCCCCACACTACTATTCAGCCAGGCTCTACTTTTCAATATTCTACCAGCAATATTTTCTATCATCTCTTGACAGTTGGAGTTTAATGTTTAAAGGGGAAAACCCTCATAGTAATTTGTCTTCTATCAATATAAATATAGAAACGTTAAATCCATGTTTAAAAAAAAATGTTACCATGAGAAACAAGTCTCTGTTATCTACAAGTTATGCTTTTGAACAAGTCGAACATCAGCTTTCAGGTACAGATATAGATATAGATTAGATATAGATATAGATGATATAGATATAGATATTTTAACTTAGATACATTTCAACATTCTCTAAATAGTTTAAGCTCCAAGCTGATTTCTACAGGCAACTGTATGCCATCTTTAGACTACAAAAACATGATTAATATTTATGAAAACTGTGATTAAAGTATTATTTGTATTAATGGAATAATTCATTAGAATGTTATCTGTTATAACACATTATGCTTTCAGTTGGTTATGATGTTGCTCTAAGATAATTATTCTTGTAAAATACTTCCTGACCGAATTGATTTTAGAGCTACAATAGCTTTGGTGTGTTAAAACAATATACCTGACTCTCAGCATTTTCACAGATGATCTATTGGTCCAGAAATCATCGTGGATATTCTTTACATATGCTTAATATCACCTCCAGGAAATTGTTTAAATTTTGACTTGAAGATATGTACTCAGATAAACTTCTTAATATTGAAACATTTTCAGACTCCAATTTTAAAAGGTGTATGCTTTGAGAGGTAAAGAAAAACGACGGTGTTAAGAGACCAAAGAAGAGTAGACTATGCGCTCAGTTTCTTCACCAGGAGTCAAAGTTATCCCCAGTAATGGAAACAGATAGGTACAAAGACATGATGTTGCTTTCAGTGTATACATTTAAGATTGTTAGGGAAGGGGGATCGAGTTCCTTTCAGTTAAAAATACAAGTCACTTACAAAATTTCAATTTGTGTTCTAACTTGGAACACCAGTAAGTCGTTGGATTAGTGTATTTACAAGAAGAGTAATTGTGAAAGGATTCTTTTACTTTGAGAAGGGATGAAGCCTAAGGAAACAAATTCAAGTCACAGAACTCTCTTGTGGAATTTATTGTGGGGGATGGGACGCTTTTATATTGACAACACCCAGTGGATTTTAAACCTACGTGACCTTTTGGGGTTAGCTTTAAGAATGAAATAAACCCTAGGATTATCCTTTCCTGCTATGCCTTTACCCCTCAGCTACCTGCTGGCTGGGAAGTTAGCCCAGAAACCGGCAAATCAAGAGGAAGTAGATGGTGACCACCGAGCTGGTGATGCTTTCGGAGGCTCTGGAGTGCTGAACGCAATCGCCCCGTGAGCGTCTTCTTTCTGGACTCCGACACCGAGTCTGCCTCACCGGGTGCCCCGGAGAAGGCGCGGGGCAGCTGGCCGCTATCAGGGGTCCAGAGCCGTGGCTCTGCGGCGAGCCGAGAGGCTCCAGTGCTGCCCGGAGCATCGGGGCGGGGCGGGGCGGGGCGGGGCAGCCAGACGGCTGCGCCCGCCAACCTAGCGTCCATTACACTTCCAGACCTGAGACTCCAGGGAGCGGGTGGCGCCCAGCCTGGGCTGGAGTCGCTAGGAACAGACGGGCTTTCGGGAAGCGCCTCCTCTGAGGGCGCGGCGGCGGTTGTACTGTCAGGATGGAAAGCAGCAGCCGCAATTAGCCTCTGCGCTCCCGGGGCCACTCCCGCAGCGCTAGGGAACCGGGAAAGGGGACCCGAGAGGTCGGTCGCCACCCCAGCTGCCCTAGAGGCCGCGCACCGGCTCGCGGCGCTACTGGCCAAGCTCCTTGGGTGCCGTGATGCCGCGGGCTACCTCCGGGTAGCAGCGCTCAGGGAACGCCACCGCCTGATTGCGCGCCCGAGCGCCCCGAGCGTCGCCACCGAGAAGTCGGGCGCGTTCCCCACCACCTGCCTCTTAAACATCTCGTCTGCATCTAAAGAACTAGGGCTCCGAGAATCAGAACCCTCTCCACGTAGCACCGGAGGAGGAGAGCAGGAGAGGCCTGCTGGCTGCAGGCACCTCTCCCCCTAGTGATGCAGTTATTTATAGCTCAAACTCCTGCTGGAGTCGGCCAGAGCTCCCGCGCGCCGCTTCGCCATGCGGGGCAAACTTTTCCTCAGATCCCGCTATTCCGGAGGAATCGGGACAAGGTGGCAGGGTGTCTGTTTCTGGTCGACAAAGTCATGAGGCTTGAAATGTGTGTTTGGGGTGTGCGTGTGTGCGTGTGCGTGTGTGTGTGTGTGTGTGTGTGTGTGTGTGTGTGTAGCAGACGCTGGTCCACCTGCAGACATAACCGTCAGCTCAGAGGCACGTTTTTCTCTGAATGGATTCAGCGTCAACACAGACTGCAGATGTGCAAAGTGGGGTCAGAAGGTCAGGCTGTACAAAAGTAGGATACTGCACCCGGCTGGGGATGCCGAGTGAACGAAGAAGGGTGGACGAAGAGAATAAAGAAAAGCCGCGTGAAATCCCAAGTTTTAGGAATAAAAGGATCGAGGACCAATATGCCCCCCTCCCTTTAGTATTGCCATGACCTAAATCTAACAGATCGCTCTCCCTCCACACCCCCAAACAGGCTTCTAAACTATCCAAGAAATCAACCTCAGAATCGCAAGCTTGTCAGATGAGGTACCAGGATTGTGACACTGCTTAGCAGCAAGACACTTCCTTTGACAGGATTTATTTTTCCCCAGCTCCAACTACAGGCACCGAAAGGTATTTTACCTTTTGCCAATGGTTCAAAGGAGACGCAGGGGAAAAAAAAAAATACCCACGTACAGGCGTCTCCTGTGGTCAAAAGAAGCCTCCCCTCGCGTACCAGAACTCGTCCCCAGAGGCCAGGACTGGCTAGCTGTTCCGACTCCTGGAGTACCGGACCTGGGCCAAGTGACTGGAGACTTCGCACTCGGTGGCCTCTCAGTGCAGACTGCTGGCTGCGGCCAGCTCTCCAGACGGCGGGTCGAGCCCGGCCCCGCGCGCGCTGCCTCCCCTCGCGGCCGCATTGTTTCGAGCCGTAGCCGAGCGCCCACCGCAGGCCCGCGCCGCTGCCGCTGCCGCCACCGCCGCCGTCGCCGCAGTGAGCGAGTCGGCAGGAGCCCGAGCGCTCGCAGCCACGGAAATCTCGGCCCCTCCGGGGAGGCTGGGGGGCGACGCGGAGCTCCACTCCCCAGGTTTCGAACCAACTCTCACTGTGGCGTCCACGGCAGGCCGACCGCAAGAGAAGGAGCAGACGCGGCGGTTGGAGCCGAAGACCCGAGACGCCGGATGCAAAGGAGCTCGCTTTCCCATCAGCCTCGCCACCACGGCCCCCCGGGCTGCCCCGGCTGCAGAGCGCGCATCGGTCCCCGGCCACCCCTTTGGAGCTCCCGGCCCCGACTAGTCCCGGCCGGTCGCCGCTGATCGCTCGGAACTGAGGGCGGGGAGGGGGCGGGGGGTCGAGGGAGGGTCGCCCGGCGCCAGAGGCGCGGCGGCTAGCGCCGCGGACCCGTCGGCTCGTGCAGGTAGACAGCGAAATAAATAAGTCAGAACAAACTTTGCTTTCCTCTGGCCTTACCTTCCTTCGCAGCCTGCGCCTCCCCCGTGTGTGCAAAGCCAAGCAGCCAGATGTAACACAAAATAATCCACGAAGGGTACCGAGTTTGAACAACCATGGTGCATGAGCAGATTTGATTTTTTTTTTCTTTTTTCTTTTTTTTTTTTCTTTTTCTTTTTTTTTTAGGCTGCAGTTGGGTCGCAGCTCTTTAGAGGCTGTTTGCTCCGAAGTGGGTTATTATTGTTGTTATTGCTGCGCTCCTCGCATCGATCCCCTTCTGGGTCCCAGGCCGGCTGCTCCACGCTTAGCTGTTTGATTTCTCTTTCTCCCCCTCCCCTCCGGTTCGTTCGCACCGTGTTTGCTGCCTGCAAGTCTCCGACTGCAGACCGGCCGCTTGCTCCACACTCCAATAATATCAATTAGGGGGGAGGGGGCGGGGCTCCGAACCCAGAGCCTCCGCCACTCTGACTGAGTGGCAGACTCAGCCCGCCTGCCAGGCGCTGATTCCCAGGGCCTGCGGGGGCGGGTCCCTACGAAGTGGCCGCCTCCACCTTGGAGGCGGGGTCCTGAGCAGGAGCCAATCAGCGCCGAGCGGAGTCAGGTTGCAAGTCCAGGATTCCCTCCCAGATCGGTTGCCGGGAAAGCGGAGACGAGCCGCGTTAGACCAGTGGCGTGCAGTCGGGAGCACTTGGCTTTTAGCTGCTGCAGCTTCACTGAGCTGGATAAACCCGAGAATAACTCTCCGACTTACACTCCTGTATATAGCAGTGCTGCTTCAACGTCTTCTAGAAGGCAGAGGCAAAGCAAGCCTTCCCTCCACTACCAATCACGGACCCCAACCCGCACTGTGAAACTGAGCTACGCTTTTAGAAAGCCTTTTACTTTTTTGTTAGCCACCTCTGCGGGGTCGGTTAACTTTGGTTTTCGGCTTCCCTCCCTCCTTTTTTTTTTTTTTTCCTAAAAGTTTTAACTTCTGTAACTCGAGACACATGTTTAGCTACTATTCCCCTCAATCTCTGGAAGAATAAAATTAATCAAAAGTATTTCTCCCCAATGTTTGCCAGAGTTTGCAACAACCTATGACAAAAGAAACAGGGCAAGTTGGGCTGGAGAAAGGAAGTCTTTTCTTTTATGCTTACCTCTTCTCTAGCTCTCTATCTTCAGTTTCTTCTCGGGCAAAATAGGACCTTAGAAAACGTTTCCTGTCATATATATATAATACATATATGTCATATGATATATATATATATATATATATATATATATATATATATATATATATATATTTACATTTATATTTCTGCTTCTCACTTTCTGGGGTCTTTCACAGATTACCCTATTTGAATTGTTTCCCATTTCGCTGTGTAAATAGCATTTAGTTCTAAAGAAAGCCGCCAGGTACTGAATTCACATAGTCATTCCTTCTACTTGGGCAAACATCTACTATTTTCTGAACTCAGTCCATAATTATTCTGTAATTATCTTTCTAAAAAAAAAAAAAAAGCTAAGACTAAAAATGTAACCAACATTTCCACTTGAATTCTCGAGCTGCAAGGAAAAGTGTGTGGAGAAATCTGTTTTCCATTAGGCAGTTTTGCACACTTTGCTAGCAAGAGGTGGGTGACATTGTAAAATAGAAACCTTAAAGTTGTAATGGCCAAATCATCTGTGTAAAGGATCGCACTGAGTAGATAAGTACGTCATATTTTAAGATGAATTTTTTACTTTATTGTTCTGTCTTTATTAAGAAAAAAAAACACTCATTGATGATTAGCCTTTATTTCTTCTGATGGACAAAAAGTTCACCCTTGAACTTACTGGTTGACCTCTGGAAATGTGTGCTGGGTTCTTTCCGACGTGTACAGTAGGGATAGGGTAGATAATAAGAGATAACAAGGCCCAGACACTTTTCTTTCCTTTTAATGGTTTTCTTCTGTTGTTTAACTCGCCTAATATAATTATACCAAAAAAATGACCTTTTCCTTCGTTTTCAATCACGTTGCTTCTGTAGTTTATATATTAAATTTTATGTATTGCTAGCCATTAAGTCTATTGAATATTTTAGAAATTATGCTTAAAAGCATCTTAAGTGCCCTTTACAGATGCATAGAAAATGGAAGAGGCTTAATAGATTAATCTTGGAAGGAGACAAAACAATGTAGACCAAGCACACTGGTTACAGAGAAGATGAAGCCTTATTGACCCAAACAGATGCAATCAGGGTAAAAGTTAGAAGCTCAAAGTGGGAAATAAAAATATAAATCTCTACACTTTAAGCTTTTAAAACTCACAAGATCACAAGACCACGTGTGTTAAACAATTTCTAATAGTCAAAATACGTTTTCTAAGATTTCAACATTTTCTCTGAGGTCTCCTCCTCCTAGATTGTCACCAAGATAGCTTCTACGGTTTAAAATACCCCTTTCATCTACTGAAAGACTCCTACTCGGGTGATAGGAATGCAAATACTTCCCCATTAAACCAGAAAGCTGCAGAAGGAGTGTATTGTTTCCCCTGAGGAGCATAAGTGTGGAGACTCCTGTTAGTGTGCTAGTCTTCCCTTCAGACACAGGCACAACTAGAGACACGCCCTTATTCTTAAAGATGAAAGTTCCAGATTAACTGCTCTTGTGCTGGGCTGCTGACATTCTCCCTGTGGAGCCATACAAAGTTGTTCATTTCTAGGCCCACCAAGCTTCGTTCTTTCATGGTATGTAGAGACATTGATAAGGAAGACAGTATACTGAAATGAAAACGAATGACAATCAAGAAGAGAATATTCAATGTACAATGTTTTATAACGTGTCTTAAAACTTAAATTTATATTAAAGTATGTTTTATAAATAGTAGAGCATATATAACTCCATTTTTATGTAAAGCTACTGAAGTTGAACAGTAACAAAAGATTTCATGTTTTAAAAATAACAGACTGAATTTCCTTACATCTTGGAAAAATGCTTAAGTTTAGTTGGATACCTATGTTTTATACATACCATTTCTTGTGTAAATTTTTGGAATTAATGTTGTGCATATATAAAGTGAATTAAAATCAAATTCATTTTATTGAGCAACACCAAATAATACATAAAACTAACGTGTTTGACAAAAAAAATCCCAGAAAGTTTGAAAATTATTCTTTTTTTTCCTCATTGTCTTTATTTACTCATTCTGAATTGTTGTTGTTAAAATAGTCTGTCTCAAGTTCTAAATTTTAAATGCATAGGAATGAATGTTAAGATCTTGTTTTGTGTATCATCTTTTTGAAACATTTACTATAAAAGGCAGAGTAGAAAGATTAAAAAAAATACTTGTCTTCAAATACAAAGACACTGTGAAAGTGTACTCAGTTTTCATCATTTCTCTAACAATTTACTGGTAATCACACATAATTATACACACAAAAAAATTAATGACAATTTAAGTCATGTATTCTAGGTGAGAGAGACAACTGTTGTTTTCTTTTAACTCTCTCCAATACTGATATTTACCTTAGTATTTATGCCTCTAAAATAGCTTAGGATTTTAAGAAGAGAAACACTTAGGATTTCTTTTCTAAAATACTACAATGTAGTATAGTACTTTCAAGGTAGGCAAGGTTTAGTGCATTTTCTCGTAACAAAAGTGGCTCAATGGCTTCATCTGTGCATGTTTAGTAACTGCATCTGTAGAAGTGCAGGAACACATGGACCTCTGGAATGTTACCATGGCAAGGCTGACAAGCTAAATACTGACCACCAGCAATGCATCACTGAGCTGTCTCTGGAACCATCTCTTTTGCACTTACTGTCCAAATGCAAGTTCATCCCAGAAGAGGGACTACTTAAAACAGTTGCAAAGGCTACCTTGTAGAAGAAAACCATAAAAAAAAAAAATTGTATCTGGGTTAATAGATACTGAAAACTGCATTTTCAATTTCAATCAAAATGAGAACATTTTTCCACTGAATAAAAAAATCATTTATATATTTACATTACAATAATTTATGTACTGTATACAAAACATTTATGTGCAGCCTAATGAAAATATAAAACACTCACAAAAAATAATTTCACCTTCTCTCAGCACCAGACTTAGCTAGCAAAAAGTCAAGAGTATACTTTTCATCTTTATGAAACTGTATGCACTTGGATAGGCATAAGATAAGTGGCAAAACTCAAAACATTGCAATCCTAAATTTCAACTGCAATCATTGAATCATTTAATATAGATTAACTAGGAAGAGTTTACTGGACTATTGCTAAAGTCTCACTGTAGTGCTCGGGTCATACAAAGAATTCAAACGTGTTTTAAATACACCATTATTTGAGTAATATTAGGAGATCTGATTATTACAAGAAAAGTGTGTCACATGTTACTCAAAATCACTTTATACATGGTTAATATTTTTAAGAATAAGATATTTTCAAAAGTAATTATGTGTGAGGAGACTCTTCTTATCCAGTATTCTCTCCTATTTTTTCCACAAATCACTAGTGTGGACATGAAGACGTAATTTAAATTATGTCAAATGCTTCTTCACATTTTCATGGTTTACCATCTTAAAATTTATCATCTCTATCAAGATATTTAGCTGTCAAGGAAAGCAGTGATAATTCAGTGACCACCAGGGGGCATCAGGTCCTCTGGGTGTCCTGGCCAATCAAGTTCACCATAAGATATATATAATATAATATTATATATATATATATATATATATATATATATATATATATATATATATAATTTTAGGTTTCTTATACTTGTATCCACCTACCAAAAGTCTTCATAAAAATATTGTGATGTAACCAACTTCATTTTACAGAGGCCAAGTTAACAGAGCTGTCTCATGGAAGCCTTAAAAGGTAAAAATATGTTTCACAGAAATATCTCAATGATTTTTAAAGGTAAGCATTTGAGCACTTGTAGCCTCAGTTTGAAGGCATGGGTAGCATTTCTTTTTCTTACTTCTCACCTAGTTCTCTACAAATCTTTTAACCTAGAAATAGAGTCCACCTTCCTCCCTGGAAAGAGTGTTCTGGATCTGGACTTCTCAACAGAGCTCAACTTTTCTTTCTTTCTTTTTTTTTAATTTTTTCAGTCAAACCATGATTTTTACTTTTTCACATAAGGGTTACAAACACAAAAAGGCAGGATATGGGGAAGGGGGTGACGCAGGAACGTAGGTGTTCAGGGGGAGTACAGATATCTAGAGCTCAAGTTTTAAGACACTTGTAACTCTCTAACTTGAAGAATGTATCAGAGACTCCTTCTCAAACTATGGATATGCCCCATTTAATACTACAATTGGAATTGTAAAGAATGTTTGGCTAATATTAAAGGCCCTGTAAAGAGATTCAAATAATAAGGGACTTCAGTACCTCATTTTAGTTCAGAAAAGTTTCTGTTATGAAGAATGAAATGCATGCATGGTGCCCCCTAGTTGCAAAATTGAAAATCTATTGGCATGATCTCTGTGCTGAAGGCTGTGCCTCATAGTATGTATACATTGATCTGATGGGTGTTTGCCCTTTGAGAAGAATTTTTTGTCATATTTGTACAAGACAAAAGCTGTCCTGCAAGGAGAGGACTCTCACTCAGATTCATCTGACTATCAACAATGTTGGAAGTGCCTGCAGAAGAGAATAGTCTGGCTGAGAATAAAATGATTCCAAATATCTGAGAAATATGCTCAAGCAAGGAAAAAAACCAAAACAAGACAGGGCTTGAAATTTGTTGGCTAAAGGCCCAAATTTTGGATTCAAAGCCTCGGAACTTAGTAACTTGTCTCTTTCCCTTTCCACATAAAGAGACGTTCTCTGTTGCCAGAAATTAGAAGCCAGAGAAATGTTATACTTTATATTTAGTTACTGCATTCTGTAGTTACCATAATATAACAAAAAGGTCTGTTCTTGGAGTTACTAATCTATTATCTACTTCTCTTTTTCTTCTTTTCAAACTTTTCATTTTTTTTAGTCTGCCCTTTCAAATTTATTTGGCAAACAAAACATGACAAAAAGACTTCAGATGTCTTTATATAATAAAACAGACAACATAACATACATGTTAAGGCATGAGTACTCAAAAATATTAACAGCAAACCCATGAATATAATAATGATGACCTTATATACTGTTTTGTACAGAAACAAGTCAAAGAGTAAAAATTGTCAATGATTGCTGCAAAACAATCCTAATGTGATTTAATTCTTCTGAGGCTTACTGCCTCCATCTACTAACCTAGGCCTTGTCCTGGAAGCTTCTAGCCTCTGGACAATCAAGCCCTAACATGTTTTTAGCCCCCTGGAACTTACAGATGAATAGGCTCACCCTTTCTAGCTCTTTCTGAATTCAGGCTGGTTGGACAACTCATTTGTTCTGGCCCCAAACTCCTCTCCACATTAGCTCATTCAAACTGACTTCTTTTAGCTTCTGCCTGAGTTACCACTTGGCCAGATCTAACTTTGACAGTATGTCCTAATAAGTCTTCTCATTTTCTGACTCATTCTGTCTTCACCTGTCGTTCTCTCTTCACCTTGTCTGTAAAATTCTCCAGGTAAAACTGCCTTCTATTCTCTCCCTCTGCACTCTCCCCTCTTACATTGCCTCTCTTTCCTCACTGAAAGTTGGGCATATCCTATCTTGTCCAATTGTTAGGAGCCATGCTGCATTTGCTGAAGTAGCTATACGCTCGCCATTAGAAGATGGCGCTGGCTTCCTGTTCCTGGTTCTTCTTGGCCTTGGTGTCTGCAGCTGTGCGCACGCGTAGGTGCGAATTTTCCCGCTGATAGTACTATCAGTGGATATGTAAATGAGACCCCAGTCTGTAAGCCAATGAGGACAGATCATGTCTCTTTAATAGTATATAAGTCAGTACATTCTGAGGCTTGGGGTCCTTCCTTTGTTCTCCATCTTGCATCCTTCTAACTAAAAGAGCTGTAACAATAAAAGACGTTGTCAGAAGAATCTTGAATGTGGCGTGCTCCTTATCGGCGAGGTAGCGTGTCGCATCCAATCTTTCTCTGACTCATCACCTTATCTGCCTCTCAATTAGACATTACTCTGAAACATGGGTGCTTCCATCTACCTTCACTGTTTGGGATTAAAGGTATATACTAAGGAAGAGTCTCATTGCAGCCAGATCACACAGACCTGGAAGGTCTTAGAATGTGATCAGAGAAGTCATGTTGATGGATTAAGACTCCTCTACACATTTCAGGTTGTTACCTGTATTCATCAACTGAATAACAGCTATAGGCCTCAGAAATGCTGTATGAGACATCCCCAGCCTTTTAAACAAATCCACCAAGAAAAATGGCATTTGATCACTACCTCACTCATAGATGCCTAAGGAACAGAGCTCTTGGGAGTGAAAACATAAAACCAAAACATATTCTTTACTGAAGAAATTTCAACATTTTTGTTTAAAATCACAATTTTTACATACCAAGTAGATATTATATGCTGCAAGACAATGCATAAGATGAATTAAAACATCTAAGTCTTCAGTTCATTCTGCCATTATTTAAAAAGGTGTAATAATGAAAGTTATAGCAATGTGAATTGTAAAGGCCTGTTCTGCTCATGTAAGTTCGTGGCGAAACGTTGAAAGAAAATTCAACTCACATAAAGGATTATTATAATGAAACACCAGAGGGACAGATGCATTTGAAGAGATGGCCCTCTCCATGACAGCTAAGCTTTGAAGTCTTGTACTGTGGCAAATGAATGCTTCTCTTTCCCCCTCTCACACTTTCTCTCCCCTCCCCTTCCCTCTCTCCCTTTCCCACTCCTTCCCACTCCCTCTCCCACCCTCCCTCCTCCCCCCTTCAGATATGGCTTACCTCAAATTATATGTTCACATTCTTGTTCTATCCAATAGATTTTTCTCCACCTAGTTTATTCTTTCATACTAAGTCTCTTCCTGGAAACACACACACACACACACACACACACACACACACACACACACACGTGCACGTGAATGCTCAAGGGCATCACTAGCACCACCAAAAAAAACAATACCTTGCCAGTTTCTTAGTATTCATCATTCCGCTTAGCATGATGCAGCCACAGTGCCCACAATTGAAAATGTATTAATTGCTCCTGGAGATTCCTTCTAAGCCTCTTCTAGAGCGTTTTGTTGGTTTCTTCCAGCAGGAATTACAGTTTGTGAAATTTCAGCTTTCAGGATTTCAGCATTTGAGGTATTAATCATTTAGGATTGTAATATTGGGTAGGCCTTGGAGAATTTGAATGTAAGGCATTTTGATCTTCCAGGATTTGCCACTGTCTTTTGAGATTATGGTTGGTGCCTCTATCCTTCACCCACTCAGGTCCATCAACTGCCTCTGCTTACTCAGGTTTGCCTTGGGATGCTCTGTTCCTTTTGTTTTTTACCTCAGTTTTCACAGCCAAATAGTATACTTTTACTTACACTGTTCTTGTGTCTCTGACCTGAAGATCTGACATGAAGGCAGAGGAGTTTTAATTTAAGTTCTGTGGTACCTAAATCCCTGCTTGAATATGCACTAAATACTAAATTGTTGAATAAATTAATAAATAATTTTCAATTAGTTTTCCCACATAATTTATCATTATCTCTTAAAGGTTACTTCTACCGAAATGTTTGGCAAAGACACTTCCTCCCATTTAGATTATCTAGAGGCAAAATTTTTGGCAGTGCCATTAGTAATAACAATTCAAATCTACAGATTACTAGAGTCTCCAATATGTAACATTCAAAAGAGGAAAAATATATCCGAGGATGTATATTCATTTTTAAAGAGAGCTATAAATATTAAAACAGGGAAGATAATTATTAGGGAAATGGGAGAATTAAACAGGATAAGTTCTCATTATAAATGCTTAGTGCATTAATTAAAAAAAAAAATCCCTGGCAGTATGAAGCTGGCAGCTCATCCCAGCTTGAGCTGGTCTACTTACAAGTGGGGGATGATAACAAAGGCATAGATCTTAGTTCATAAAAAACATCCTTTATCACTCAGTTTCTTACAAATAAGTCTCATAAAAGCCCTAGAGCAGGGCAAAAAAAAAAAAAAAAATAACCTCTAGAATAAGCATAAGCATTGCTCTGGTGCCTTTCCCAAACCTAACCTTCAGAAACATCCCAGTTGAAAGCACTCAGATCTACCCTTGATTCTCATATGGACAGCCCATTGAAATCCTCAAGGAAGTTTTTTAGGGCTTCATCATCAGCCAGTTGATTTACTTATCCATTTAATCATTATAATGTGTACTCAGAATTGGGGGAACTTGCTATTGGGCGTCATTCTACAATATACACACACTGTGAGCTTTATGCACAATTAAAATTTTAACGGCCACATTAAGATAGAAATTAATAGGTGTACTTGTTTTAATCATTATTTTTGTCTAGGCTAATATATAAAAACTATAATTTTAATATATGGAAATAATCAATTTTCTAGTTCTCTGTATCACATGTGATTAAGGTTTTTTTCTCTGCTGGAGAATATATGTTGGAGTATCCCCAAAGTCTTCCTAAAACATGTCTTCCATGAGGAGTAGGGTATGACATTGTGCATAAATAACCTATTTCAAAGTGATTAAAGCACTTCTGATCCAGGGCTCATATCCAAGGAACTACATTAGGGAGCACTACTTCTCAGGCGGGGCATGTTCAACACTAATACATGATAAGTTTTCCTATGAAGATGACAGGATTCCACAGTGGATTCTTATTTAATTCATCTGAGGTGAGGCCTGGGAGAAGAAAGCAATCATGGGGGGGGGGGGGCAAAGAAAGGGAGGGGCCTGGGTGAAAAGGAAACAGGGAGAGGAAAAGGAAACATAATCAGGTATTGTTGGGGTGTGGGGGTGGACAGGACAGAAGCCCTGAGGACCAGCAGAATGAATGGAAACAGGCAACTGAGGAAGGTAGTTGGGTGGGAGAGACCCTGTAGAATGTATCAGAGACCTGGGAGGTGATAGACTCTCAGGACTCAAAGGTAGGGAACTTTGATGAAATGCTCTATAGTGGAGACAGGGTACTTGTAGAGCCCACCTCCCCAGAAGGGGAAACAGAATATCAAGTGGAGGAATGGGGTTGCCATCTCACAGTCAAAATCTCTGAATCAGAGTTGTTCCTGTCCCAAAGACCTACAAAGGAGGTTCGGTGACAGGCCCAAATTAGAAACCAGCTCAAGGGAAAGCCCCAAGGACCTGACACTATTACTGATGCTATGGTATGTTTACAAAGAGGAGCCTAGCATGACTACCATCCAAGAGGCCCAACAAGCAGCTGAAAGAGTCAGATACAAATACTTACATCCAACCAATAGACTGAAGCCAGGGATCCCTGTGGCTGAATTAGGGAAAAGCTGGAAGAAGCTGAGAAGGAGGATGACCTCATAGGAAAATCAGCAGTCTCAATTAACCTGGATCCTTGAGATTTCTCAGACACTGAGCCACCAACCAGACAGCATATACCAGCTGATCTGAGGCCCACAACACATATACAGCAGAGGACTGCCTGGTCTGGACTCAGAGAAGATGCACATAAGCCTTGAGAGACTTGATGCCCCAGGAAGTGGGAGGGTCTGGTGGGGTGGGAGCTGGAGAGAGGAGACATCCTCTTGGAGATGGGGCGGGGGAGGAGGCATGAGATGAGGAACAATCAGAGGGTGGACCAGGAAGGGATTAAAGACTGGACTGTAAAAAAGAAAAAAGGATTAAAGAATAAAAAAGAAAAGAAAAAAATTTTAAAAAGAAAAAATTAAAAAATAATTTTTACTTTAAAAGAATTGTGGAATTGCAAAAATTCCAGAATTTCCACAGAAATTGTGAAAATGCAATGTGCATTGAATAAATTATATATATGCAAAGCAAATAGTGTAATATGCACCATTTAAGATTAGTTGATTTTATTTCTCAAATATTCTTCAGGTTCCAACAAGTTGTTGAACGTACTGGGAGCTCCTTCCAGTTGAAGAATGACTTTGTACTTACTGTAAGGAAGGACCACAACTGATTAACCCACTTATATTCTGAAAAACACTTAGTTGCTCATTTACTCATTAAAGACATTAAAATGATTTTCTTTAAAAATTTGTTTATTCGTTATTACTACTTTGGTGTTTGGGATTTACTCAAGATCTCACATATTCCAGGCAGCTGTTCTAGATCTGCTTTGCGTTCTAGTGTGCCAGGCTTTGACTATTACATATGGCACTTCTGCAATGTTCATACATAGAGGCTTTGGTAGGATCATATAGTTCTATTTCTCTGGAGTAAATGCCTATTCTGGTTTTCTTTCAATTGCTGTGATTAAAACACTCTGGCCAGAGGAAACTTAATGAAGGAAAATGTTTGTTAGACTTATACTTCCAGGTCACAGTCCATCATTGACTGAAGTCAGGGCAGGAACTGAAGCTGAAACAAGTAGGGACTTGAAGCTGAAACAATTGAGGAACTACTTGATGACTCTGGACCAATTCAGGCTTAGCATCTTCTCTTATACAGACCAGGACCATGTGCCTGGAGAATAGAACCACCCACAGTGGACAGTACCCTCAGGCATCAATTAACAATCAAAACAGTTCCCTACAGACATAGTCACAGGTCAATCTAATTTATGTATTCCCTCAGCTGAGATTTTTTTCACAAGTGACCCTAAGCAATATGAAATTGACATGTAAAAGCTAACTACAATGGCATCCAAAAACATATTTTATGATACTTTACGGAGTAAAAATGTGAAAATATCACCAAAGTAATGTTTGCATGTGTTCGGTTCTGTCTTTGTGTCTTTGTTGAGATGTTCTGTCAGTACTGTTAATTTTTCACCACCAACTTTCAATATTAAATGATTTCTTCCTAAGGTTTTAATCTCTATATCTCTAGTGTATCATGATGGTTATAACTTTCAGTTTTATAACTTGTCATCTATACCCACTCTTTAGTGGGATGTCTCCATCTTTCTTGCCCCATTTTCCTATTGGATGTCTTAAATAACTGAATTGTTGAGATTTCTGGATGTATTATAGATATGTATGATTTAAAAAGATATTCCAGTTTCTAGTTTTTTCAATCTAGTCACTGGATCTTGTATACAGAAAAAAAAAAAAAAAGAAATTTGTGTGATGACCAATTTAACAAATTGTTTATGCTTTTGTTGGCCGTCAACTCTTCCCCTTACATTTGCCCCTTAGGTCTTTACTAAATTTTAATAGTTTCACATTTGCAATTTATGTCTGTTATTCATTTTTTTATAGATAGTATATTTAGGTATAAGTTCTCTCACCAGCCTAGAACCTTGCTCATCTAACGCCATTTGTTGAAAACACTGCAAACTCTTGTGTCTACTTCTCTTTTCTGGTGGCTTCTACAAATTCACACTCTAGTGAATTCTACTAAGTCAAGTGATTTGGGATCCATCTAGAGATGAACAGTGTTGAAGTTTAGATATACAAATATGTTTCTTACTTTTCCATCTTTCAGAGAGCTATTATATCTGATTATTATTATTATTATTATTATTATTATTATTATTATTATTTCCCCCTTTCTTCTCACAATGGCTATAGATATTAGAGAAATGGAAATGAGTGAATAAAATTTATTTTCATGGTCCATATATTCTGCATAGTTATATTAAAAACTATGACTAGTTTGTGAGAAAAAAAATGTATAATATAAATTCAGAGAATCATTGTTTGGAAATAACAGATGTTGTTAATATGATAAAATTGATTGGAAAACTATTTTAAATCAAAGTACAAAAAATGACTTTACAAAATCATATTCATTGTTAAATCCTGATTAATGAGATGAAGGAAGAAACTAGGCTAAAATCTGAAGAAAGGTTTTCCAAGGTCAACAGAACTATTCCTATCAAGTCCCTAAGTTGTCACTAAAGTTGATAGTTTTTAACTAACACATTGAAAGTCAGTGCAACTAAAGTTGAAAAGGAGAGTTTAATACTAATTGGGGGTTAATTGCAAGAGGCCAGGTTAGGTGAATCTTATGGGCCCAGGCAAGAAGTTTTTGATTAAATGGGAAGGCTTCTTAATTTGAAGCTCTAAATAAGGAAGTAATGTGTCTCTCATTTTAAGCTGTGACTTTGGATAATGGATAAAGCAACAAGAGGAAAACAGGTAGTGAATGTTTAAAGACACCCCAATGACAGATAATTTAAAATATGGAACAAAATAAGAGCAGTAGAGGTAAAGGGAGCATCTTGTATTTCTACCAATATTTTCTAGCACAGTGAACATGATTTGTAGCAAAATGTAGGGAAGGACTGAGCTATAAAAAGATAAAGATGAATTATTCTGAGAAATTGATTTATGACCAATTTGTTGCAAACTAGGTTAGGCAAGGTGATGAGCGTACGGTGTCCATTTCAGATTTATAAACTTTAGATGCTTACTGTCCAGATTAACAAGTACACAGAGATGGATTTCTTGGAATCAGAGAAAAAGCTACTTGCACAACTACAAATACCAAGATAATAGTTAGAGAGAGGCATCGAACTAGACATAGATTAACCAGAAATCAGTGAGTACATGAAATTTCACTATTCAAAGTTTGACAAGAGATAGAGGAAGGAAACATCAAAGAGGAGAGCATGGTGTCTCAGAATAGAATAAAACATGTTTCCAGAAAAGAACTGCTCAGCTCTGCCAAAGGCTCACCAGAGGTCAGGCATGAGCATTTGAAGCAGGCAGATAAGGGAAGGGTTTTATACTCAGACATCAGTAAACACAACTTGTTTAATTATACCCATGTTACCTAAGCAGACAAACAAACAAAAAAAAATTAAGTTACCTTGTTTTTTTCTTTTCTTTTTCTCTTCCATTTTGGACTGAAAACCCAGTCCAGATTCTTGCACGTACTAGGTACACTCTTCAACTTGCCCGACCATAGAATCTACTATCTAGAGGGCATAGAAGCAGAGGAAGAATTATCCGATTACTTGTAAAGTTTCATGATATTGTAGAATATGTAAGATTGGAAAGCAATGGCAGTATATTTGGAACTAGGTGAAAATATGTTCTCTTTCTATAATGAATTTAAAGATCACGGCTGCCTTGTGAATAAAGTGGAGCTAGGGAATCAATCACTGGGAAGCGCTTGAAACCGACACTCAAATGTCAACTTCCCAGTTGCTAGAATTTATTCAAGATTTTTTTCAGGACAAAGGTTCTGAGCCCTAGGACCTTACGCAAAATGATCTCAAGATAGTGTAGGAATTAAAATTCTCCCACTAAGAGGATCTGAAAACTGAGAAAGACAGAGTGGACATAGAGAAGAGAGCTTCAGTCCACAGCTATCAACATGTCAGGATTATCTACAAAGTTCTCCCTATACTAGATTATTCCACAGAACTCTTTATTACAACCATTTACCCTTGTATTTCCACGTAACTCAAGTCACTTGAATTCCTTTGCTTCTGGCCTATCATGACACTTGATGTAAGCACATTCATTGTTGATTAAACTACAATGAAGCCTATCTTTTCCCAAAGACTGATGCTCTCTGAGCTTCTATGTAAGTCAGGAGGTGAATAATTGCTAGATTACCTGTGTAATCATGGTAATAAAATCAGCCCTTGCCTTCTACCCCTGCTGCATTGGATGGTGTTTGTTTCTGAGGTTAATAGAATGTTTGCATGCTCCAGGATCCAGCTGTGAGGAGACAAATGTATGATGATAGATGTTCCACAGGAATAGACCCCGAGAAAATAAGGGTGTCATAGCTTGTAGTCAAACTTATTTATTTATTTACTTATTTGTTTATTTATTTATCCCATCCACAGTTTACCTAGATAGTAAGTGCCTAGATATTGTTTAAGTAAGTACTCATTGTTAACCAAGTCAGCTAGTTACTTTTCTGCTGCCGTGATAAAACACTGTAACCTAAAGCAACTTCTGTTTTTCTTTTTTCATTAGATATTTTCTTTATTTACATTTGAAATGTTATCCTCTCTCCCAGTTTTTCCCCCTGGAATTCCCCTATTCCATCTCTCCTCTTCCTGCTTCTATGAGGATGTTCTACCACCCACCCACCCACTCTCTCCTCCCCACCATGGCATTTCCCTACACTGAGGCATCAAGCCTTCACAGGACCAAGGACCTCTTCTCCCATTGATGCCCAACAAGACCATCCTCTGCTACATATGCAGCTGGAGCCATGAGTCCCTCCATGTGTACTCTTTGATTGATAGTTTAGTCCCTGGGAGCTCTGAGGGGTTTGGTTGGTTGATATTGTTATGCTTGCTATGAGGTTGCAAACCCATTCAGCTTCTTCAGTCCTTTCTCTAATTCCTCCACTGGGGACCCCGTGATCATTCCAATGGTTGGCTGCAAGCATCTGCCTCTGTATTTGTCAGGCTCTGGCAGAGCCTCTCAGAAAACAGCTATATTAGGCTCCTGTCAGCATGAATTCTTTACATCCACACTAGGGTCTGGGTTTGGTGTCTGTATATGGGATGGGTCCCCAGGTGGGGCAGTCTCTGGATGGCCTTTTTTTCTGTCTCTGCTCCACACTTTGTCTTTGTATTTCCTCCCATGAGTATTTTGTTCCCCCTTCTAAGAAGGACCAAAGCATCCACACTTGGTCTTCCTCCTTCTTGAGCTTCATGTGGTCTGTGAATTTCAACTTCTAATAGCAATAATTTGCTTTGGCTATAGGTTCAGAGCGATAGCAAGGCCATCATGCTAGGTAGAAAGCATGAAAGATAACAGCAGGAGCAGGATGCCAAGAAGTCACTCTTTAACCCCTAACACAAGAAAGAATGGATAAACAGGGTGAGGGATAAAGCTATGAAATACCAAAATGGGCTTAAGCAAGGACCTAAGAACTGTGCTTAACATAATTTAAAATAAGAATTTGCTTCCAAATTGGTTTTAGCTTATTTTAGTGGTTTTGTCTTGTTTGTTTCTTAGTTTTTCCTACTATATGTTGAGAATAGTTAGCAAGGAACTCATGGCAAGATGTTTTATTACTGAGACCAATTTATCCACTGAACATTGTTAAATCTAGATTTCCATGAGCAAGACAGCATCTACCTGAAAAAGGCCTCTGATTCTGGTCTTGAATGTGTTCCTGAAATAGCTTTGTATTTTAAAAAGAGAAGTCCTTTAAAATAAACCCTATTTATTTCTCTTTAAAAGGCAAAGAAAATTAGAAGCATTTTTAATTTGAGAGGAAAGAAATGAAATCTCTCTGATCTGTCATGTGCAGATCACATGTATATGAAATCTGTCATTTAGGGAAACCCTATTACCATGTTCTCTCCCATCAGCAGGACTTAATGCATTTCATATAAATTTTGTGTTAGCATGTATGACATTGTTCTCCAGACAAAAGATATTTTCATTATTAGGTCCCATTTCTGTCTATTCAGATATAAGTTGCATTATAACATAACCTAAGACACTGCTGTGTTAAATTCCATTTTCTTGGTTTCCATTGTTGCCACTGTCTAGAAGTTCTTAATATATTTTTCTACTATCCCACCATTAGCTTTCATCTAGTTTTATAAAAAAAGGTTTTAATAACTATGTTTTAATATCTTGAATCAGACTAAGTTGTAATATTTTGCTATTAGAAAAAAATGTTTAAAGGGGACAGAATTAATGGTACCTGCTCATTAACTGGTGGTGAGTTTTTGCATTAAGTCAAGCTTTAACAGACATAAATCTTTGGGAAATATTCCATAGTCTTTTTCTTAATACTTTTGGTCACCAAGATATAGACAGTAAGATGGTATTGCTAAAGACACCAACACATACACTGTCTATATGGCATAGGAAAACCAAGCTGAAACTAAGTTAGAGAACAGAAGACACTACAAAGGATAACCCTGACCCTTCTAGAATGACAAAACATGGCTGTTTTCCATAGCATCCTCATGCCTTCCAACCAGTGCCATGTGGGAGATGCCTATTCATTGTTGTCTAAGTCATGCTGTGCATGTTTGATGTGTAGCAATCACTCTCTTTGCACCGAAGTTTCTATGTGCTGGTGATGAGGTGATACTTCTCAAAAGATCTCACCTCATTTAGTTATAGCTAACTTTTATGCACAAACTAAACATCATTCATTGTCACACTAAAGCAAAGACTTCACTTGAGTGATGCTACCATTTTTTTTTTTTAATGACAGCTGATTTGAAAAATCCAGACACCAGAAAACACAAATTCTCTGTTCAATGTATCACACGAACAAATAAGAGTCTTTAAGGAACTCTCAAACTTCCCCCTGAAACTTCCAAACCAGGGCTGCATTGTCTGCACTCTTCTTAACTGTCTTTGACATACGGAAAGAACAGATGATTAAATTCATAGCACTCAGTGTCTCTTTCATTTCCAAATGCTTCTACAGGCCCATTAGAGCAACTAACTACTCACTGGTACCAACTTATATGCTACTTTGCTTTTTTTTCCTTTTGTGGAAAAGACCATGATCAAAAGCAACATGGGGAGTGGGGTTTATTTTAACTTACAGGATAAGTCATCATTAAAGGAAGCCAAGGGAGGAATCTAAGGAGCAAGAATCAAAGGAAGCCAAGGGGCAGGAATTGAGGCTGAGACCATGAAGGAATGCTGCTTACTAGAATGGTCCCCTTAGTTTCTTCATCTACCTTTCTTATATGACTCAGGCCCAGCTGCCCAGCGTATGGCATACTTGACAGTTAGCTAGCTCTCCCCATATCAATTGGCAACCAAGAAAATGACAGACTGACATTTCCACAGAGCCATTGACAGAGGCAAGACCTCAGAAGTCCTTTGTCCTGAGTATGTCTAGATTTGTGTCCACTTGACAAAATCCTCAAGACGACAACTATCAAATTAGTAGTCTTTGGACAATCTACTTTAATAGTGTATCCTCTGCTCTTGTAAATGACTCCTTAGGCTAGTTCAACAATATCTACATGATCTCATTCTGTTCCTTAGATTTCTGCCTCATCCAATAATTCCTTCCCCGTGCTTTATTTACCAAAACTTCCTGTATTATTGAAGAGCTTCAATTCTCATAATAGGGTTTCTTAGGGCGTTTTCTACATTCTTCTATGTCTAAGCCACACTGCTGATTTGAAAAACATTTAAATTCTGTGTTGTAGTTTCTTTCAAATAATATGAAACCAGTGTGTACTGATTTACAACTGAGTCATCTATGTAATGTAAACATTTATAAAGAAACATTCTCTCCCCTTTTCTGACATAGGGACTTACTAGATAAAAACCTAGGTTGGTCTCAGACTTAAAGTACTCCTCCTGCCTCATCTACCTATATACTGAGATTAAAAAAGCACTTCACTTTTCTAAGATTTATAAAATTGTTTAATAATCACCATAACATCTTCCTGATTTATACATAATAATTCATCTCTTCAAATATGAATTACTTGTATAAAGTACATCATACTTTTACTTATTTTTATAATTTAAAAAAATTATTCCACTTAAAAATAAATGTTACATACAGTGATTAATCAGACTTAACGTTCATATTTTCCTTGGGTTTGTATTTTACTATGTGAACAGCTATACACTAGTGTGTGTCTTCCAATTTATGTACTTTTGCATTACCCTTTCAGTTCTGGGCTGTCAACTGCAACTGAGGCTGCACCTTCACCAATGGCCTTCTCTGGCCTCTCACAGTGTCAAGCCTCAGCTGCTCCCCATGACCCCTTCATGCCTTCAAAACCAGTATCAGCTGGGTGATTCTTACACACTGCCAAGTCCAGTTGCAGTACAAGGTACAAACTTAGCTGTCTCTGGGACACAGCTTCTTTGTGCACTTAGAAAATACTCTCCATAAGATTTCACCTCAGTGTTGCTGGTCTCAGTCACTGCGAACTTCTTAGCACAAGCTAATCAGCATCAATTGTCCCAGTAGTCTCTTCTATTCTTTTTTTTTTTCAGTTGCAGTCAATGAAACTGACATAATTAGTGGATTTATTGTTATTCAATTAATTGTAGCATTGCAGAAAGGCACAAACATGTCTGTTTCTGAGCTAATGTACCCACAATATTATCTTTTTTAAAATTCTTTTTAAAAATTTTTTTTATTTTTTAAGTTTTTTCCAAATCTTCTTTTATACCATCTTAATTACATGCAAGTATTACAGCCAGTTCTAGGTTGAGGAACTAGCAATACAATAGATGCAAACAGTCAAGGAATAAGCAAGACAATAAACTCAAATAGTCAAAGAATAAGCAAGGCAATAAACAAAGTGCCCTGAACACTCCCCGTGATCACTGTTTCTAAGAGCTTATCAAGAAGATCAGAGCCTACTTCCCTGTCCTAGCCCAAAGTCATTTTAATGCCTGAAGCCTACTTCCTTGACTTCCTTGTTCTAGCCTAAGATTTAGATTCCTGCCTGAAATCACTCCTTTAGTTCTGCTACTTGCTTGGGCTGGAATATGGCCCCTTGGTCTCTTACATTATCACTAGCTTTCTTTTTTCCTACTTCTTCACTGCCTAAGCTTGGCTGTTCTGAAATTTGTTCTACAGATTGACTTGAACTCAGAGATCTATATGGCTTTGTCTCTTGAATGCTAGGATTAAAGAAGTGTACCACCACGCCTAGATCTAAGTTTTTCCCTACTTGGAGCTTGCTTTGCACCAGGCTGGTCTTGAACTTAGGAATCTGCTTGCCGCTCTAATGGGATTAAAGTCATGTACTCTTGAGCCTGGATCTAATCTGTTCATGGCCACTACTCACAAGGTCCAGATCAAAAAGTCTCTGTCCTCTGTTTCTGGATTGTAGTTTTTTTTCCAGATTAAAATTCCAAATGGAAGTGATAATCAGATAATAACACCTAGATATAATTATTCCTTGTCCAATGTCAAATAATAAGCTTAATGGGTTGGGATCCTGTCCCAAAGTCACTACTACCTTAATATCTTTATCTTCTCTGATGTAGGATTTAGCTCTGTTGCACTCCCTGGTACCCTTTTATCACTTGACCCACACATTTTGTATTTTTTTCTTTCTAAGCTTGCTATACTTCATCAAAATGCTCTTCATGAGAATAAACCACTGCACAGAGTATAATCTGGGTTGTTTTATGACCTCTTTTGTCAGTGCAATTAATTTGACTCTTCACCTGAGCCTCAGGCAGACTCTTCAGACAAAGGCAAAAAAGCAGCCACATTCTTCACCAAAATGTCACAATAACTGTCTCAGCCACATACTAAAATTCTTCTCCTCTAAAACCCCTAGAGCAAAGCTTCCACAGTTCAAACTACCCTCAGCAACAAAGTCTTCCATATTTCTCCTAGAATACCTTATTAAGCTACTCTTAAAGCATTCCACTACTTTCAGAATCTAAAGTCTCAAAATCCATATTCTTCCAAACAAAAACAAGGTCAAGTCTATGACAGCAATATCCCCCTCCTGGTACCAGCTTCTGTCTTAATTAGGTTTTTCACTGCTGTGAAGAGACATCATGACCAAGACAACTCTTATAAACGACATTTAATTGGGGCTGTTTTACAGGTTCTGTGGTTCAGTCCCTTATCACCATGGCAGGAATCATGGCAGTGTCCAGGCAAGCATGGTACTGGATGAGCTGAGAATTCTACATCTTATTCCAAGGGCTGCTAGGAGAAGGCTAGCTTCTACATGGCTAGGAGAAGGGTCTCAAAGTCCACCTCCACAGTGACATACCTCCTTCAATAAGGCTGCAACAAGGCCATACTTTCTAAGAGTGACACTTCCTGGGCCAAATATATTCAAACCACCACACTCTGGAAAATTTTAATAGTGTCAATACTTTTGTGGCTCTGGTGCTGGAACTCAGAAGCATTTAATATATACACCACTGATGGCATTAGTTTTTAGTGAACTAAAAGTAACTTACCAAGTTACATTTTTATTTATGTATACCACTAACTCTTTTTAAGGGAAAAATAGCTCTTAGAAGGTAACAATTACTTCCTAGAAGGAAACCAGACTTTTTTTCCTTATAAATTGAATAAGAGATAAAGAAATGAAGGAAAAATATACAAATAAATAAACCTTGTAACATATCTACATGTACATGTGTCCCTCTGGCATTGTTACAGAATATTCACAGCAGTGTCTCACAACATATGTCTGGGCTTCAGGAAACCCCACCTATTCTGGCTGACTTTCTAGATAGTTGTTATGACTTTTCAGTTAATAGTTATGACATACCATTTTCTTCTTTCATTCTATGATCTACCCCCAAAGAGTTCTGTTATAATGTAAAAGGTTTGATACAGGAAATGTCCATGGATTTGATTTTTAGTGGGTTTTTTTTTCCTGCTACTAATAGTTCTATAGGCTTCTTATATATACACTTTTTAATTTATTCATTAAAATTTCACCACAAGCCCTCTATCCCCTCTCTTGTCCCCCTGTCTCTATGGGGGTGCTCCCCCACCTGCCCACCTACTCCTACCTCAGCACCCTAGCATTTTTCTACCCTAGGTCATTGAGCCTCCACAGGACTAAGGGGCTCCCATCCCAGTAATACCTAATAATGCATTTCTCTGCTATATGTACAGCTGGAGCCATGGGTCTCCCCATGTGTACTCTTTGGTTAATAGATTAGTCCCTGGGAGCTTTGGGAGTCTGGTTAGTTGATATTGTTGTTCTCCCTATAGAGTTGCAAACCCCTTCAGCTCCTTCAGTCCTTGACCTAACTTCTTCGTTGGGATCCCTGCGTTCAGTTTAATGGTTGGCAGTGTATATCTGTATTTGTATTGGTCAGGCTCTGGCGGAGCCTCTCAGGGGACAGCTATACCAGGTTCCTATCAGGAAGCACTTCTTGGAATCAGTAACAGTATCTGGGTTTGGTGTCTGCATGTGGGATAGATCCATAGGTGGGGCAGTCTCTAGATGTCTTTTCCTTCAGTTTCTGCTCCACTCTTTTTCCCTGCATTTTCTTTTGACAGGAAGAATTCTGGATTAATATTTTTGAGGTACATGGGTGGCCCTATCCCTCAACAAGGAGCCATACTTATCCATTGGATGTGGTCTCTAAAGGTTCTCTCTCCCCTTTGTTTGGTATTTCCGGCTAATAACCTCCCTGTTGGGTCCTGGGAACCTCTTGGGTTTCTGGCATCTGGGACTTTCTAGTAACTATCCCAGTGCCCCCTTCCCCATGGCTACACACCTACTTTCAAATTCCTGACCCTCTGTAATTGTCCCCCATCTCCTCCCATATCTGAACTGACCCTCTTTCCCTCCTTCTTCTCTCTTCCTCCTAGGTCCCTCTCTCTCTCTGTTTCCCACAGATTATTCTTCCCCCTTCTGAGTAGGACTGTAGCATCCATACTTTGGTGTGGTATTCTTTCTTTTTGGGTTTCATACGGTCTGTGAATTGTATCTTGGATATTCAAGGCTTCTTTATGGCTAATGTCCAGTTTTCAGTGAGGACATACCTTGTGTGTTATTTTGTGAATGGGATACCTCACTCAGGATTATATTTTCAACTACCATCTATTTGCCTGTGAATTTCATGAAGTCATTGTTTTTAATAGCTGAATAGTACTCCATTGTGTAAATATACCAAATTTTCTGTGCCATTCCTCTGTTGAGGGACATCTGGGTTCTTTTCAGCTTCTGGCTATTATAAATAAGGCTGCTATGAACATGTGTCCTTGTTATATGTTTGACCATCTTTTGGGCATATGCCCAGGAGTAGTATAGCTGGGTCCTCAGGTAATACTATGTCCAATTTTATGAGGAACCGACAGATTGATTTCAAGACTGGATGCAATATCTTGCAATCCCACCAGCAATGGAGGAGTATTCCTCTTTCTCCACATCCTTGTCAGTATCTGCTATCACCTGAATTTTTTATCTTAGCCATTCTGACTGGTGTAAGGTAGAATCTCAGGCTCCTCACACATAACCTACTCTGTTTTTTAAATGCAGGTACCATAGTAGTGTAGATAAAAAAATTTTTTAAAAATTATTTTGTGTTTTTCCTGATGGGTCTTAAGAACCTCCAGAGAAACATTCTGAAGTATATCATTCTTCTTGAGCTGCCTAGTTTTCATCAATACACTGAAACCTAGAAATACCTAGAATGAGGAACTCTCAGTTAAGGAACTGACTCTATTACAGTGGCATGTGGGCATGATTATTGAACATTTTCTTGATTAATTTTTATTTTGGAAGTGCCAGCTTTGTGTATACAGTGCCACCCTGGGCTGGTCATCCTGGATTGTATAACAGAACAAAGCAGTAAGCAGTATTCTTCTATTATTGTTGCTTCCGTTTCTGTTTCAAAATTCCTGCTCTGGCTTTCTTAAAGTATGGACTATAAGCTATAAGTTAGAATAAGCCCTTCTCCCCACAAATTGCTTTTGCTCATGGCATTGTATAGCAGCGGTAGAAAAGGAGAGATGACATTCCTGTAATGTCAGTTTAGAAGCTAATATTGTAGCTTTTACACAGGTAAAATGATTATACAATACATACTTCTAATCTATCTGATGAAATAAGCCTAAAATCCTAGCTATTCAACAGGCTAACTAACACAAGGAGTTCCAGGCCTTACTGGGTACAAAGTGTGTTCACATCAGAGTGGGTAACTTAATGAGATCATATATCAAAGATATAGGAGGGGAAAAGAGGACAGGTGGTACAGCCCAGCAGGAAAGCACTTCCCCAGCCTTCATGAGGGCCTAGGTTCAATCAATACCCAGAGACACTCACTCCACACAGAGTACCAAACAAATTTTAAATGAAGCAAAACATAAGTCACACAAGTGAAAATATGTTGGTTATGCCAGAGGGGGAAATCATAAGAAAAGCCTGATATAGTATCTTTCAGCATTCCAGATTTTCAAGGCCAGAAAATCCTCAAGATTTGTGCCCTTGTTATTGTTATTAAAAAAGAAAAAAAAATGGGAAAAAGTAGAATACTTTATATACTGTGAGTCAGTAATATTCCAAGATAAAAACCACTTTACTTCCTTCCCTTCTCCTCTTTCCCCTCAAACACATCTATATTTCAGGACAATTTTGACACTAAACATCTTCATAGGATAATTTTTCCAATATTAAAATCTTATTTTCTTCTAGTTCCTCTGACTCTTGTCCCTCTTACATGGAAGAAAGGCCTTTTTTTTGTTTGTTTGTTTTAATAGAAGGGTAGATGGGCAACAGAATAAGACAACAGCCTGAGAACGAACTCTACATGGGTACAGACAGCAACCATTGTGACTAGGAGGCCATTTGAAACATTCTATAATTTACTCTTTCTCATCAGAGAATAATTTTCTTGCTCAGTTCATTTCCACCTGAGCGAGAAATTACTGTAAGTTTCATTTGCTCCAGTTCTTATCTACCGATGTCTAGCCTATACTCCATTCTGATACCTGAAGAGATGTATAACTTCTTTCAGAATGTAAACCTTACAATGCAGTTCAACAAATATGTATGGATTTGAGATTTCCAACAAATCACATATTCAAAAGGTGTGTGATAACACAGACTTCTATTTTCTTTGAGAGCAAGATTTCATTTCTAATTTAAAAACTTAGATTTAAGCCACACTTTCACCTTAACACAAAACTAAAGTAACAAAAAAACCCATCTATTGTCATGCCTATAAATACTATGGGTAAAAACTTATATTTAAACAACTAAACATCATGGAATTTAAAAAATAAAGTTATATTTTAAAATATCCATAAAGCATACTCTAAACATTGTGTAATGCTACTTATATGTACATATATGATCAATATATGTATAGTATACAGGAATGTGATCAATATATCCATATGACAATGCATTTCATTCATTTCAGTTTTTGAGGATGTTTGTGATAATACAGGCATTTTGATTCAATATTCAAGATCAGGGCTAATCTCGTGGTAGCTTACAGAGCTGGACACAGGGCTGCTCTCAATGCAAGAGATTCAATTTGTTGAAATCATATGTATGGTACACTTACTGTTAGATAAATTTAATATATAACAGTGAAAGTTGGGTCGATGTAAGCTGGAAAATCATAGAAGAGCCTGAGCCTCAGATGAACTATTTAACACAGTCCAAAAAGGCAAATCCCAACTCATTATCAAACATGAAGAGAACGAAATGAGGGAAAGCTGAATGATTAAATGCTTTCATCTGGAAATTTGATTTCAACATTCAGAAAGCTAGCGAATCTCCTACTTCATCATGGTCTTTGTTTATTACTAATAAATTAATGTGCTGATGGAAGGATTCATTACCCTTCCTGCACACTTCACTAGTTGCAGGTCATTTATTAATCTCTGTTATCTGGTGAGACTAAAACAGCTGTAATTACATTGTTAAGCATTGATTAATAAGCAACTCTCATAACTAATAAAAGAAACATGTAAAATGTGTATTCTTTAAAGTATTTAGTTTAAAGTTTTGTTCTCCTCGTGGGAATGAGGAATTTCAGAATGCTATTAATATTCTTTCTGCGAGAACTCCATTTGCTTTTGCAGCTGCTTCTAGTCACACCTATGAAACCCGATTACCAAAAAGAATTCAATTACATCAGGGAAACTCATCTTGCTCACGAGACAATATTAATTCCCCAAATTAACATCTAAAATTGAAGCATATTTTTATGATTCTCAGTTATTTTCCTTTAATTTAATGTTAAAAGTCAATGCAGTCGAAGCTGTGTTTTTATTTCCTCTATTTTGATGATACAATTGAATACATATCCATTTGTGGTTTGGAATTCAAATATTTTACAGATTGGCAGCACTTCAACAGCCAGAAGCATATTAAAAAATGCCGTCGCTACCCTTTATTAGATTTCCAGTATAATCAGTTTGATTTAAGTGTTACCAGAACATTATTAAACGTCAGCTATTTTGATTATCATTAGCAGTAAACAAGCAGCCTACTTCTGACACATGAGCAAATTATACAATTTCCTTTATATCAATACCATAAAAAATAAAATGGAAAGTAGATGTCTAGAGCATAATTCAATCAGAGTCATGGCTTCCTAATAAAGCACCTCTCTTGCTGTCAAAGCCTCATCCTGAAACCTTAGGTGCTATGTAGTTTCTTGTACTTTTGTTGCTGAACTGACTGCTGCCACTAATTTTCTCACGTTCTTATCTGAGTGCTGAGATCTGTAAGGAGGTAGCTGTCACTTTCAGATAATGTGGTGGAGCAGGAGCTGAGGGTGGAAGTTTTTGTTCAGTCCCAACTTTGTCACTGAATAACCATTATTTGAGGAAGCTGACTGAACTCTCTTTGTGTCCAAACCAAAGGAGATAATGTCTTTAAAAACAGACATGCACAGAGTTGTTGATTTGTGGTTGGCAAGTGTAAAATGTAATTACCCCACCTAGCCTAGCATGAAGATTGGTGGGCAAAGCAGTCAGTCACCCAACTGTTACGAATCTTGGGCAAGAGTATCCTTTTTTCCAAAGAGTGCAGAGAATATCTGCTTCCTTGAAGATGGATTTGTCTTCCTATAAAGCTTCTATCAGTTACATGCACACCAATTTATTAAAACACTCCCCAGTGTAAATTGGGATGTTAAAGATGCTGCTAATAGATTAGAGAGAGAGAGAGAGAGAGAGAGAGAGAGAGAGAGAGAGAGAGAGAGAGAGAGAGAAGCAAAAGCAGAGGACAGAGTCAAAGGAGAAGAAGGTGGAGGCAACTGGGTGTCAAGTGAAGAAGCATCTAGTTCACCAGTTCCACAGAAAGGCTTCCCTTACTGTCATCCAGATTGTGGCTAAATCCTGCATACAGCCACTGTATGTATGAGTCTCTCCAGGAAAGGAGCCAAAATGTAGTAAGAACACCCTGGAGGAGGACTTGCAATGTTCGTAGAAGTTCAGAAAACCTCAAAACTTAGTTTGGAGGCATTAAAAATACTGGAGTGAGGAAAACATTTTTTACCTGGGATTATGTGACCAGGCTACTACAAAAAGGTGTGTATAGGGAAGACACTCTCTGGAATAAATCTGGGCTCTATTAATAATTTTGTTTACATTCTCCATATTAAGAGGCCTGGAATAGATACTCATCCAATTCATTTAAATAACTAGTTAAGTAAATAATTAATCAATCTTTGCTACAAGATTCATGTAGCTCAGGCTGGTGTGGAATTCAATTTAAGTGGAAATAGCCCTGAACTTCTGATCCTTCTTCTTCCACCTCAGTAGGGCATGGATTATATGTATACTAAAATATCTGATTTACAGGATACTGCTAAACACAGAATTGCATGAATGCTATGCCAGTGTACTGCCTACTGAGATGTATCTCCATACCATAATAAGTTCTTTTAAATCTGGACAATAGGGCAACTGGTGGAAAGAGGTTTACTTTTCTTTGTATAGTCAGAGGAAGGATGGAACCTTTCCTTACCTGTGACTGTCAAGACGGTGACAAAACAGACAAAACCAGTATAGCAAGCTGCTACAAACATACCAGTACAGTGAAAATCTTCCAGAACGTGAGAAAGAAAATGGTAAGACTGACATCTGAGGGGGGAAACATAGCCACTCCATTTTAGTTTGAGAACATGCTTTAATGTTCTCAAATGAAAAATTCATATATTTGTGTACTGGAGTATATTTTGCTTCCCTTTCCTATCTTGCTTGGTGCTTAGGTAGACTATCTCCTATGGTCACAAAATTTTGTGCCCTCTAAATAAAATAATAAAATAATAAAATAATAAAATAAGAAAAACAAAATAAGAAAATTTTATTTTTAGAGGGTCTCAGAAATGGAGTTAAACTACAGATAACATCAGGAATGCAAGGACTCCCAGTAATTTGTCTCTTTGGCACCCTGGTTGGGCTCAGCCATCATGTTATGAAAGGCATCCCTCTAGCCTATTCTTTTTCCTAGTTCCCTACTGTTAGCCCAGGGTTTGGCCCTTCTATTATCATGATCCCTTGAGCAGGTTGTCACTTCTGAGTAGTTCTCTTTACCATCATTTTACAAAATACCTTTGGGTATACCCTCCTCAAGCTCATATTCCCTTTAAAAATATCTTTTGCTGTCCTGACTGGAATGACCTGTGAGTGCTGTAGGTGAGACTACTGGGTACAAAAAGAGGTGTTTTAAGTTAGAAAAATCATGTGATAATTCTTAGGCATGATGTAGGCTTTCACTATTTATTAATTCTCTAAACATAATGAGAAATCTGTATCAGGGATAAGTTAAGAAAATTCTCTGTACTCTTATCTGGAAGTCAAAGCCAAGTCTTCATTCATCTTTATCTCCAAATGATGCTGGGAAATGCCTCATCTTTCTCTTAGTCCGTATTTTTTTCATTATGTTATGTACACTGACAATAAAATGTATTTAAAGTCAAGTTTAGAAACAAGTGTGGTTACATACATGTGAAACCCCAGGATGTGGGAAGCCTAGGTATGAGATCATTTAATGACATCTGGGACTATAATCATAGTTCCAGGGTAGACCAGACTACAGAGAGTGCAGAGTACATATTTCTTTTTCTGTCTCAAAATAAATATGTAAACAAGTCAAGTTTAAGGAAAAATGCATTATTTGAGACATAGATTTCTAATGCTTTATATACTTTAATCTTAATTTGTTGAAAAGTTATACCTGAGAATTCACCTTGCATCCTGAGCTAAAAATTCCAAATCAAAAACAACATGTATCTTCCTATTCCAAATGCATGTCCTTTGATGTAATTAGGCTGCTTATTTCTAGGTGGGAAATTTTACTACCTCTGGCTTCTGTCACAGCACAGAACTTAGTCTTCTCATTCTCTCTAGGTTCCCCCTCTTTCTTTTTCTTTGTTTTTTGCCTTTGTTTCTTTGTTTGTTTGTTTTGTTTTGTTCTCCACTTGATTTGCTTGTTTAAGGGATTTTACAACTATGAAAATAGTATGTTCCATTATAGCAGAGGCTTGGAATATCAACATCAACAAGTGCCCGGAGGAAACACAGATGAGGAGGGCAGACTGAAATAAGCATGGGTGCTTCCTGGAATTGGCAGTGGAGCAAGGAAGGGAGGCTTCCAGGGTGGGCAACCTTCTCTTCATAAGTGGCCCATTTGTTATGGCATGACTTGGTCCATGGTTGTCTGAATATAATGTTCATTAGAAAAGCTCTAAGCCAACCTCTAGATGTCTAGCTGTTAGTTCATAAGTAATTTTAACATTCTGAAGACCACACAAAACAAATGTTCAGGCCAGATTGAGTTTAAGAATTTCTAATTCTGACTGTAAATTTAAGCTTTTCTTTTTAGAACTGTAGACTTGGTTTAATATCTGCCCTGCAGAAGCCATACTCGCAGTATGGTTTTCTCGTGCCTTGCACTCAGTATGCTCTGAACTATAGTCGGTGTTTATTTCTAATTTCTACCCTTTTCCCATATATATCACCAACCATTTCCCATGCTAGGAACACTGAACATTATTCTCTCTCATTTTTCCTCCTCCCCAGAGTTTCCAGACACTAGATACGCTTTTACATTTACACCATCACTGTCCCTATTATCTGCCTAATATTGTAAAATGACTTCAGATTAGTATCCCTTTCATCGAAGTATTTCTTTCTGAAAAGTTGTGTTTACTGTATCTATTTGCATATTTAAACTTCAATTGGTCCTTCTCTGCCTCTTGTACAACTTAACAAGTGTGCTTTACCAAAGTCCTGGTGAGAGAATGCTTAAATTATTCAAGGGGCTTTTAGAAGCCTTTAACTGGTGTGGTGAAGGTTTCCTTCATACCCATTTTACTCCTTTCTAAATAGATCAAAAGGTCTTTTTCATGTTATCACATAGAGAAGTATAGAATATAATTTCATTAGTTTTACAACAAAGTATAAGACTTCAACTTTTTCATTTGGTTTAGAGCAGAATTCCGAGGCAGGTGTTGTGGACAGACCTCAAAGGTCGATAACCCACTTTAGTTTCTGCATTGTTTTGGCAAAAGTTTCAAAAGAATTTCTCTCAGGACAAAGCATCCACTGCTCTCATGACACGCAGCCTCTGCTGTTTGGCCCCACAGCATCTTTTGCCACATCTGTGTCTTTGTTTCTCACGCATAACACTCTGTGTTCTTGGTGGTTTCCTAAGTATGCCAGACCCTCTCTTTGCTTCTGAAAAAGTTCTCCTCCCTTTCAGAGTAAGGCTTTCTTAGAACCTCAGGTCAAAAGTTAGCTTTTTGTAAAGGTTTCCCCAGTTCTGAGGTCTTTAACTACTTTTCACTTACATTGTATTCTAATTACTTGCTAAATTTGTCTCCTTCATCACACTCTGACTTTCCCTCCATTTAAATCCCTAGTGTCTAGCAGAGTGCATGTTAATGATCGAAAGAATGAATGATGAAACTAGCTGTTGAATATATTAATTTTTAAAGTCAGTATGTGAGTGTGTATGTGAGTGTGTATGTGTGTGTGTATGTGTGTGTGTATGTGTGTGTGTATGTGTGTGTGCATAATTACCTTTTGTGATTATGATCAAGTCATAAGATATATTTTTTTCTTAAACCAAACCGTGGACTCTATTAACCATGACAAGGAAACAGAAAGAATTCAATCAAAGTAATTATTGCCTGTAATTAGTTACATGGTTGAATATTTTTGATGATGCAAACACCTTACAGATGACTTCAGAACAAAAGTTCAGGAGAAAAGTGTTAGCCATGATCCCTTACCCTTTCACACCCTCTGCTCGCCCTTCCAGCTCTGCTGTCTGTATGAAGTGATGAACAAGTTCCATTGCCACAAGCAGATGCCTGTGCCTGGCACAGGAAGATCTCAAGGAGGGAAGGGAGTGTGCTCAGGGTAATTCTTGCTCAGTTCTCTCTCTGCAGTGCTCCCTTGCTCTCCTTAGCTTGTGCTCTGCTGTGCAGCTTCAGGACTCTTAGGTCAGTGGCTTCCCTCTGCCCTGTATCTGTAAACAGCTCCATGCCTGTGTACTTTGCCTGAGTAGTCTGATTTGACGGAGCATCTGTTTCTGGTTAAGATTCTGACTCATAAAGTTCTCTGCTACCTGAATGATTTCTTAGTCTACATAAGAAACTTAGTCATGACAGATTTTGCTGTTTTACTTTTTTCTACATGGTGAAAAGTTTAGTTTTCCTGAGGCAAGGGTATGTGTAAAACAAAATTAAAAGTAAAATAGTGCTTTTATAAAATATAAGCTTATTTCTGAATTATAGACTATAATGGTGTAGATGGAGGTTTTAGGAAAAATCTCCTGTGGGATTATTTATTCAAGAACATTAACATCCATTAGAACATTTCCAAAGGTAACTAAGTTTGCTGAAGTGGGATGTGGTGATTCACACTTGTGATGCCATGAAGCTACAGGCAGTCTGGGCTATACTGAGAGATCCAGACACAGAATGTCAAATATTTTTCTACAAAAATTTTCACACACACACAAAAAAAAAACCAACTTTGTACCTAGGACATAGAAGGTATACATTTAAAATGTCCTGAAATAGTAATCATTACCAATAGGGAGAAAGGTATGAGTAGTCTGTATATTTTTGAACATTTTTATATCAACTACAGTAAAATTAAAAACATAAGATATCACAACAAATAGCTATAAAACATTAATCTGTAAAAGCAATGAATTGAGAAACAAAAGAGTTGTGAATTCTTATGCAATGTAAAATAAATGCATATTAAATTTTCTACACTCAGAGTTGATGAGGTATTACACAGATGTCAAAATAAAATTGCTAATTTTCCTACATAAGCTTTCTCAAAATGATGCTCAATTAGATTTACTTCTTCTCCCATGCTCTTGAAAACAGGGGACTTTGCAGTGAAAATTTCATGTACAATCTCTTTACAGGAAAGACAAGACAAAAGCTGTGTTAAGAAAACACATCTTTAACCCCTTTGTTTTGGATATTTCTCTACAACTTTTGAGTTTCAGTCTTTCTCTTCCCACATCACAGATCCTTCACGTGCACTGCCCCACGTTTAACCATTCCAAGTGATGGACCATATTCCTTTATTTCAAGATTAGCAATCTGGTCTTCTCTAGATCTGCTTCACCATGGCTTTTAGGTGAAATTGATTTTTTTTTTAGGCTTGTCTATTCTTGTTTTTGTTGTTTGTGTGTATGTCACCTTCATATGTAATAGTTTATTATTTATTTTCAATTTTATTTTATATGTATGTTTGTCTTCATTTTATTTTATGTGTTCTCTCTCTCTCTCTCTCTCTCTCTCTCTCTCTCTCTCTCTCTCTCTCTCTCTCTGTGTGTGTGTGTGTGAACTAAGCGTATGCCTGGTGTCTACAGAGCCTAGAAGAGGGCATCAGATGACCTGGAAGTGGAGTTACAGATGGTTGTGAGCCACCATATGAGTATTTGAAATTAAAGCCAGGTCAGTGCAAGAACAGCAAGTACTACTGAGTCATTTTTCTAGCTCCATGACAGTATGGCTTTGGAAATGCTTTTCTATTAATCATAGTACAAGCATTTGAAAAGAGATGTGACAGACATTCTGATGAATGTGGTAGTGAAGTCTGTCCTGAAAGAAATATAGAGCAATGCCTACAAATCACTTGGTAGCACTTTGGTAGAGACACAAGAACTTAGAAGACAATCAACAATGAGAATCAGTCACAGCACAGCTAAGAGAGCCTTACCGATTGGTGGCCCTGAAATCTCAGTGTACTAGGCCTGATGCTGACCCAGACCCTCTTCACAGAACCTACTTTTATTTTCTTACTCTAGTGTTGCAGCTCATATGCATATTCATGGTCAGTCCACTTCTGAATCACTGTCAGCCACGCCATAGCTACTGAGCAGCTCAAGACCTTGGTTTGGAAACTCTTAGCCAGAGCTACCCACATACCTAGAAGCCCTGGAGTAGATTCCTCAGAGTCAAACACACTGTTATCTCTGCAACTCATTTCCAAAAGAGCTAACTAGTTCCACTCCTTTTAACTGAGTTCAAATGTGTTACTTCTAAACACCCACCCACTAACTGAACTCCTCCTCCCCGCCTACAGACCTGTTTCTGAATAGTTACCTTATCTTTTTTTTTTTTTTTTTTCCTTTTAAATTTCCTGGGCCATTAACCAGATTACCACCATGCCCAGCCTTCCTGCTGGGATCTAACACCTGCTCTTAAAAACTTCCTTTTGACTTTTGTGTGAATCCAAACAGAGCTTCTCACATCCTTTTGTCCACTGTGCAGGGCTCATTCTACATCCTTCTCCTTTCAATTGTCTTTGGAGTTAGTCTCCCAGTAAATTTAACTATTGTATTTAAGCATATTCTCCACACCTGTTTTTGTTTTTTTTTTCTGGTGAGATTATATTAAGATCCAAGTGACTTGATTCTTTCTACTCTATTGTTTCCTTGACTGGAATTTATCTCTCCAGTTTAAATATGACACATCTCAATACACCATTTCTTGCCTCTCAGACAAATCACTCCAGAGCATACTCTGATCTCTGCCCACGTAGCTCGCTGCTTCCACCAAATTGCTGTCAATGCTAAAAGGACCCAACAAAGCAAAATTATGAACTTTCAAATGCACTCACCATTTGATTCCTTGCTTCTCTTGTGGTAGGCTTGGGTAGTGATTCCTGAATCCATTAGAGGCTATTCTGACTTTTTCATTTCCTCTCAGTTTGCAACAGCACTTCTGCTTCATTTAGACCTACTCTCTGGTTCTCTACCATGTCACACTATTACTTTCTCAAAAATTACAAAGTATATGTTTTATTTTTTAAGTGGACTATGAACACCCAGAGGGGTCTTGAAATGCAAGTGTAATATTTCTCTCAATTACACTTTGCTAACTGTTTATGTTACAAAGTTATACATATGAGTATAGATGAATTTATTACAATAAGCTCTTTGATGCACACACGTACACACATGCATACCTGGGTATACGCCTGCCATGATTTTCTAAGAACATTTTTATTCTGCAGTGCTTATAAGTGCTAATGTTGTCATCACCCTTTAACTCTTAACCAGTTTCATCCAAGTCAAGTGACAAACTGTTTTCTTCTTTATGTCATATACTCACTGAAATCTTTTTTTTTTTTTTTTTTACCTTTTACTACTGAGAGAAAATAGAGTTTTTACTTACATCCTTCTTAGTTCTTTTAACAATATTATTAATCCACTGAGAAGTTCAGACAATGAACTTTGATCATATGCATGTGTATTATGTGGACATCCATTAGGGCAGTGGTTTTCAGCATCCCTAATGCTGTGACCCTTTAATGCATAGTTCCTCATGTTGTAGTAAACCCCAACCATAAAATAAGTTTGTTGCTACTTGGTAATTCTAGTTTTGCTACTGTCATGAATCACAATGTAAAAATATCTGTGTTTTCAAATAGACATAACTTCTGTAAAAATGTCCTTTGACCCCCCCCCCAAAGGAGTTGGAACCCACCGATCGAGAATCACTAATGTAAGGCTTATTAAAGAAGTCACTGCCTCCTTTAGTTAGATATATTTTGATATAGGCTTTTAGGTTATTATGGACATTATAGTTTCTCTGCTTTCCTTCACAGTATATTTATGTCTGCATATAGAAGGACTACTTACTTTGTGTGCTTCTTTGGCTTCCTGCTATTTATTAAGTTTATTTATCAGCTGTAAAAGTTTTCTGGGGGCATGTTTATGGTCTTTTTTTGTATAGAATGTTGTATACAGCAAAGATTTCAAATACTGTATTGAACAGAGAGAGTACAGTGGACATCCTTGTCCTGCTACAAATTTTAATGGAAATGCTTTAAATTTTTTTCTGAGTTTAGCATAATATTTGTTGTGAGCTTGTATCACATTGCCTTAATTATTTTGAGGTATGTCCACAATATTCCTAGAGTCTACAGGACTTTTATCATGAATGGTTGTTGGAATAGGCCTAAGGCCTTTTCCATACCTAATGAGATGTCCCTGTGGCTTTTGTAGTTTAGTCTGCTTATATGGTGGATTTCATTTATTCATTCATGTATATTAAACCATCCCAGGATCTCTGAGATAAAGTTGACTTCATCATGGTAGAAGTTATTTTTGAAATGTTCTTGAATTTTGTTTGACAGTTTTTATTTGTTTGTTTTAAGCAGAGAGATTAGCCTGTACTTTTCTTTTTCAAATGTGTCTTTCTCTGTTTATTGATATTGTGGTAATACTGGATTCATAGAAAGAATTTGAAAGTGTACATTCCTTTTCTACTTTACTAAATAATTTTAGGAGTATTGATGTTAGAGGCTCTCTGCCGCTCCTCTTTTTTTTTTTTTATTTCATTAACAAGACTGAGTCTGTCTTAGGTCATTCTGACAAGAATGCCTTCTTTACCTGTCATGGAATATGCATTATCAAAAGCAATACACTTATGTCTTAGGTTGGTAAGGCTCTGTGCAGAATCTTACCCGTCCTTGGTTTCCCAGCCTGTTAATTTAATAACATTGTCTGGGGGTCCATTTTCAGGTTCAAGCCATGTACTTTGGCTGCCAACATGTTGATGTTGTTAAAGAAAAGCTTTAACACAATGGGAAGGAATAAAAGTATATCCAGGACAAAAAGGGCTAGCATGGTCAAGCTAAATATGACATTTTTGAAGCTTGACCAAAATAGAAATACTGATCTCAGGCCATAGGTAATTTTATCTGCAGTATATACCACATCAATGCTCAGGAGAGCAGCATTCTTGAAATTCATAAGCTTCCTATGTATCGTTAAAACATCCCGAGAGGTGTTAGAATTATGCCAAATACACTGCAAGTGTCATTAAACTTCTTCCTAATTATAATGACTACCACTGTAAATTGTAGAACATGAATCCAATAGTTTCTATAGAGATTCTATCTCTTCATTAAATTTGATTTTCACATCTTGAATTGTTTCAATTATTTCATTCAGTTGTTTGTATATTCATGGTTTTTATTCATTTTTCTCTTTGAGTTCTTTGGTCATTTTTATGATTACTCTTTTGAAATAATTGTCTGGTATATCACTTAAATTGTCTTGTTCATAAAAAATTATGATGTGGTGCTCATGTCCTGGAGAGGACATATTATCCGGATTTTAAATGTTGTTTGTTGGCTTGTGATAGTATCAAAGCATCTAGAGTTGTTAATGCTGTTTCCTGTTATAGATTTTGGTCTCACTTTTGTTGAGTGAATATTTGGGCTTTGTTTGCTACTGTTTTAACTTGTCAGGTTATCAGCAACCTGAATTGTGCTCAGTTCTCAGTCTTCGCTCCTCTGTTAGAATGGGGATGTGTTGGATAGTTTTATGGCAACGTGTACTACCTAAAATCATCTGAGAGGTGGGACCCTCCATTACAAAAAGCCCCCCAGCACAGTAGAGCTGACCTTGGTGGCTGGAGCACACATGAACCTGAGGAGAGCTGTCCCTGCTGTGTGTCTCTCCTTTAGTGGCATATATCAGGGAGAGATTGCCCCCACTTGCCCCTTGCCATCTGTGGCAGGCTGCTTGCTCACCTTGAAATGAGAGCAGGAAAGCTGAGCCTCACTCTTTGCCTGCTGCAGCCTTTGGGTTAGTGGGCCCTGCACCTTCCTTGGGTAGTAGACAGTAGACCTGGCTCTGGTAGCAAAGGTGCTGATTAGCCTGCCCCAAGGCTCCAAGAGCATAAAAGCAGGAAATGTGGCTCTGTTCCTTGCTGAGTGATGAATTGAGTGAGATAGCTGAGGCAATATAGGAGAGCTTGCCTTGATAGTTTGGGTGTGGAAGAGCTGGTTTACTGACCAACTCAGCTACCACCCAGGCCCAGGTCCAAGGCTTTGATTTGGCCCACAACAACATCTATTCTATCTATGATCTTCTGGAGCTCATGAAAGAGCTGGTCTTGTAGATCCAAAGCTGCAAGATAGTCATGACAGGGATCAACAATAGATATCTGACATTAGTTCCAATAAGGATCCAGTATTAATACTGTAGCAGAGTCCAGAGACCACAAAACAGACCAATGACTCATTGCAATGAACATTTAAAAGTAAAGATGTGTGACTAAAAGAGTATACCATGTGACATAACTGTGACACACTACAGCTTCCAAAAAGAGGGTATTTTTTGGGGGGTGGGTGGGCAGTGAGAGGACAGATGTTGCCTAGTGGAGGGCAGATACAAAGGGACAGGAAAATGAGTGGCATTGGGATTCACAATGTGGAATTCACAAAGAATCAATTAAAAGTCAAAAAATAAAAATAAAAAAGAAAAGCCCTCTGTAAGACTGGGTTGCAGGCAAGCATGTAGGGAATTTTCCTAATTTCTCATTAATGGGGGAGGGTCCAGCTACTTGTGTTCTGTGTTATCCCTGGGTTGGTGGTCCTGGATTCTATAAAAAAGCAAGCTGAGCAAACCATGGGGAGCAATCCAGAAAGCAGCATCTCTCCATGGCTTCTGTATTAACCCCTGTATTCAGGCTCCTTCTCTGAGCTACTGCTCTGACTTGCATGATGAACAATGGTATTGGACCTGCTTCTGGGCATAGGAATTTTTTGTGTCTTAAAAGATTCTTCCTGCTGATCCTCAGAAGTCTATAGATGGCTCATTGGATTACATGGGTTGTACTGGTAGCCTTAGGTTGGCTCATGATAGATGTGGGCTGCGCTTTGTGGTAGAAGAGTATAGGATGTTACAACATCCTGTAGCAGAGGTGAGTTTGTAAAGAAGAGGCTAAGGGGATCCTTATCAGTGGTTCAGGTTCTAGTATTCGATGTAGTTGTAGAGCATAGTAGCGGATAGGAAGGCTGACAGGCATTAAGGCTGATGTACTTGATCTGGTGGTCCACATTAAGGTTCTGGGTTGGTTTCCACATGATCATGAAGGGGATTAATACATAGGGTGGCTAAAAGGTGGTCAGATGGACAGACTGGGAATACATATCTGGAGTTTTAGGACTGACTCTATATACTCAGAGACTGGAACAATGGGTGGGATGCTGATGGATGGGGTAGCTCTCAGAATCATTCTGGTTTTAACTGCCTGGAATTCTTAGTCAGGCTCAATGCAGTCCCAGAGCCATATAATGGATAAGATAGCTGATATGCAGGTGAGGGGGACTAGCTTTAGGGTTTCCTACATGGAATTACATGCCTTTATGTCTGAGGTACTTATAATTTCATTTATTTAATTTAGCCTATAGAAAGTTATATTAAAATGTGGTAAATATGCTTATGCCTTTTATTTTAAGGCATATGGAACCCCCTACTAAGAAATAGAACTATAAAGATAATAAATCTATGTAGAGATAGCTAGATAACTAGCTGATAAATAGATAGATGTTAGATAGATAGATAGAAAGATAGATAGATAGATAGATAGATGAATATTCTACAGAAACATATAATGCTACTCCTAAAACCCATTAATCTCTAAACAAAAATACCAGTACCAAATGTGGGATACATGTTTAAAAGCCACTGAGCAGGAAAGTATGGAGAGCTCAATAAAGCAATCCAGACTTGTCATTAGTTTTGGTTGCCACCTAATTAATAAAACCCTATTGGTGAATGCATAACAGATATCAATTACAGGAGATAGAAAAATTAAGCTGGTACTGAGCAAAAGACTTCCACCCTGCTTATTAGCATTTATAGTAGTAAAAATCTTATGCAGTCTCCTAGGGGAGAAAAGTCATCAATGATCTTATGCTACAAAACACAATAGCAATATTACCGGCAAAATGTCCCAACTCATGAAATAGCGGCATGATGGTTAGGGATGTGATTAGCTACTCCAATTGGCTATGAGACCTGTTTCACATGACGGAGTTTATGTCTAGTCATATATATCTTGTTTAGGAAAATAACAAAAAACAAAAACAAATGAAAAACACAACCAAAATATCTGGTTGAGGAGGTCTTAAGCCATATCATGGAAAGGACTGCTGATTTTTAGCTAGATAATCATGCCACACTTTTAAATTTCCATTTATACCTATAGACATATCCTGTTTTCAGCCTTAATAGAAAACCTTTTTCAGTGTACAACAGTTGATGCAGAGGTTCAAGGCTGTTCAAAGTGCTGAGGTTAAGTGATGGTTGAGTGCTCAGCCCCAAACAGGACATCTATATTACCTTTTCAAAGGTTCAAAAATACTACTGTGAGGAAGTGGTACAAATAAAAATTGGAATATAGAGAGAAGGGTTGTGAAACAACTTCTAGGCAAGGTATAACCAATGACATTGTGACTTATAGCAGCTATGGCTTCTTTCAATGAGCATACATAATACTGAGCCTGTCAACACTCAGTCATTGATCATGGAGACTGTTGTGGATCTGTGCTTAACTGGTTATCTATTGATGGATTCTGGAGAAAGGTAAATATTGTCCTTATTTACATGCCAAATAATGAGGCCAAAAACTTCTAATGGATAAGTGCAAATCCATAGTCATATAGATATGGATATATCTATATCCCTGGATAAATAAGTCACAAAACAAAAAAAACAAAAACAAAAAATAACAAAACAAAAGAGACATCCTTGTGGGGGGGAACTCATGTAGAGGAGGGGGTAAGGTATAGTGTGGGGTTGTTAGCTCCAGCGTGGGGGTGGGAGTGGATCCTGATGGACAAAGTTGTGATTCCTGTGTGTCTGCCACAGATCAGAGAGGCAAAGAGCATGGGAATTTTGACTGAGTTCATTCCACAACACCGGGCAGGTGCTGCGGGGCCCCACCCAGCTTGGGGAGAACTTAGTTTCAAGTTCCGAAGGCAGCAGGGCTCTTGAGTGGACCCGGAGGCCGGTGGTCTCCATTCTGGGCTCCCAGATGCTGCTGGGGGCTGCAGAACAGAGACTAGGGACATGTGGGGCTGACCCACAGCCGAGAGGAATGGGGTTGGGGGAGAAAGCCTTGACTGCACCCCTTGGGAAAGAGATTTTTTCATTACTGTACTCGCTTGGTTGACTCGGTGGCCCGGCTAGCTGGCTTGAATTGGTGGTCCTCATGGCTGGAATGCAGAGAAGTCCTTTAAGAGAGATTAGGCAGCTGCAGAGACAGCAGCAACAACAGCTCATTAAAGCCGTTCTCTGTGGTTTCCCCACAGCAGGCCCCAAAAGACATGAGGAAGTACATGGTTCCAAAAGGTTTATTGTCATGGCGGAAAGTAGATGGATCTGACTGCAACTGCTCACCCCTTCCCCCAACTCAGGGCAGACCTGACTTAAATAGGGAGGCAGGAGGGTCTGGGAAAGAATGCTTAATTGGCTATGCCTTCTGGGCTTCAGGTGTCTTGTGCGTAGTGTGGTTGGGAATGCTGAAAGTTCCTTCAGGCAGGAAGTTAGGCACAGCGGCTGTGGCTACAGCAGCTCATTAAAGGCCTTCTCCATGGGTCCTCACAGCCTGGCCCCAATGACATGAGAAAGTCCTTGGTTTCCAAAATGGCTTTATTGGCATGATGAATGATGGTTGAATCTGGATGTGCACCCCCATGAAACTCAGGGCAGACCTGAGTTAAATAGGGAGGGAGATGGGGGGAAGCGGCTGGGGAAGAATGCTTAATTTTGACCTTCAGGCATCTCACTAGTATGTAAATCTCTCTAGGGCCTGAGGCCTGTAGTCACACCCTCTACCTGCGCTCTTTGGATGAGGCTCCATTGCCCTGAACATGACTGAACAGTGCAGGTCGATGGAGTTCCATGCCCTGTGTTAGGAGCCTGGATTCTGGGAGTGCAGCAGAATAGATGCCCATCCCTTACAGGCAATGGACACCTGTTGGGTCTCCAGGCTTTCCAGCCAGTGCTTCGACCAAAACCCCTTTCATGGACCTACAGTGTCTCATTAATATGGAATTCTCTTGAGGCTGAGAGGCCTGTAGTCATGCCCTCTAACTGAGGAGGAGCACAAAGTTCTTTGGGAAGGGCTGCATTGCCCTATATGACTGAAAAGGGTGGGTCAATGGAGGTCTTGGGGTAAGGGATGTCTTGTGCCAGGAGCCTGGAATCTGGGGGTGTGGAAGAATACTTACCGTAGTCTTTGGCCAGGAACCAAGCTATCTTTTCATGGTCCCACAGCATAGGAGCTGGAAGATTCAGGGAGTGTGCAGAGAAGAGTGATTTGAATGTACTATATGCACAAAACTGAGAAAGAACAGATTTCATAAAATTTTATTACTGGATAATTCCTCCTGTAACTTCTGCAAATTGCTAGCCATTTATTTATTTATTTGTTTGTTTGTTTGTTTGTTTTTGGTTTTAGTGGTAAGAGTTCATCTGCATTTTACAATAATTATTTCCCCATTTTTCTTTCTGCCATGCATTAATTATTTGATTATGTTAAGTAGTTAACTTTTGACAATACAGGGAATTGAAGCTAGAGCTTTACACATGATAAGCCCCATGCTAAATGCATGATGTGTCTTTAGCCCTCTTTTTATCCTGTAGTTTTAAACAGAGCATCACTAAGTTGCTCAAGTTGGCTTTGAATTTAGAATCTTCCTACCTTAGCTTCCCAAGTACTGGAATTTCAGGCTCCTCTCATTAGGCTCTTCTTTATTTCCTTATGGGGTCACTGTGCTTCTGTCTCCTCTGCCTCTTTTATTTTATATTCTGTCAATATTAAGGTAATAACTGCCACATCATTTTTCTCTGCATTATCTTCCCCCCTCCAATTGGCTTCAGGGTCCTCAAAGCACAAAGGGTTATCACAATTTCTGTCATTCCTTTAGATTATGACATACTTTCATATTTTATTTCAGTATGACCAGAACTTAATCAATGCCCAGAACATAGCGGGTATTCAATAAATATTAGTAAGTGAATTAGGAAAAGAAAAAAAAAATGGGGACAAAGCATCTTCATCCCTTCTGAGTTCCTGTGATGTTAAATTTTATTGTTTCTGTATTTCTGGTAGTTGAACCAGGTGTCCCATCTGCTAGGCAAGCACTCTAGTAATGACTTGCCCAAGTTCTTATGTTTTCATATTAAGACATTTTAGTAGCTGAAACCATTTTGGCAGAGATTTATTCATAAGCATTGGAACTGAAGGAATGCTGTATTTAAATTTCTTTTAAGAAATCCCAGTTCTGTCACTAGTTGACTACCACCCTGAGCAATTTGCTTAACCTCTTGTCTCTCTGTTACTTAATCTTGAAAAGGAGGTTGAACAAAAATGATCTCTGAGGCTCTTTCCAGCTCTGAAGTTCTATGATTGTCATCAATGATTACATAAATAAAAAATTCAATTAACATGAACATCTTAATCCCTAAGTATTATCACTAAATTGAGTTCTTTGGTGAAAAGCAATTATTTTATATACACAGTAGGAAAAGAAAGTATTCAGATATCCTAACTTCTATCTACAATTCAACTTTGTTAGAAAAATCATTTTTATATAACATCAATTTTTTTAAATTGGAAATTTTTACAATTATAGGAGCATCATGACTGTTTTTGTTAATCACTGGATGTATTACAAAGCTCACATACAAGCATCTGTGTCTTGTCCAAGCCTAATAAGAAGTGGCAGATTTTCCTCAAATCTAACAAGGCATTCCAGACTCTGCTTGGCAGAAGACCTCTGCCTCTGCCTGGCATAGGAAAGTTCCTTATGTTTTCAGTGACTAAGCATGGTTTTCATGTCCATATGGTTTTCCCTGGGTACTTGTCCTAATTTTTACTATGATGATACTCTGATGCTCTTAAACTTAGTTTCCACAGAAAGACTTTTTTTGTTGTTGTTATACTCTGTTTTGGTGGCCAAAAACTTACAGCTGAACAGTTGTCACCAGGAAAATTATTTACTGGGTATGTTACTGAGACAGATAAGGATCTGGACATATGTCTAATCAGAATCAAGAAAACTCATTTCAAAACACAGGGACACTGTAAGTTTTAATTGCTTTAGTGTGGTATCTCATTTCCATTTTTAGCTTGACGAAGTCTAGAGGCGCCAGTCACACAAGTCTCTGGACATGCCTGGGGGAGACTATGTTGAATGAGTTAACTGAAAGATGAAGAACTGCCTTCTGTAAATGACAGGCACCATTCTCTGAGATGGAATAGAGGATTGCAGGAAAAACAGAAGTAAGCTGAGACAAATGTTGATTCTTGCCTGCTTCCTGACCGGTTATGATGTGATCAACTGCCTCAAGGTCGGACCAGGATCTCTCTGCCGCGGTGGACTATATCCTTGAACTATGAGCCAAGATAAACTCTTTCCCATTTAAGTTGTTTCTGTCAGAGTATCTTAGCACAATAACAGGAAACACGACAAACTTGAAATATGTACAATGTACATAATAAACTTGGGTGTGTGTATGCACTTATAAATCCATCAATAGGATGAATATAATGCATGTAACTTTCATTCTCCAATCTAATCAAACGATCCTTTAAAATCTTGTTTTTGCACATTCCTCATGTTCATCTTTTCCCACACATTCCCCATCTGCTTTCTAACTCTGTAAATGATCTTGCCTTTTAAAGAATTTCGCAATAATTGAATCATAATATGTGCTTTGTTTAAATCTCAGGGTATTTTGACAGTCACTTACATTGCTGCATGTGTTGGTAAATTCTGCATTTCTGTTTTATACTGAATAATATATGAATTGCATGAAATTAGCTTATACGTTCATCTCTTGGAGGCCATTTGAATTGTTTTCATGTTTTTCCTATGAAATGTTATGTGTCTAGGAATTAGTGTTCAAGCCACTGTACATACATAGTTTTTATTCCTTTGAGTAGAAAATAGAAAATGTGGCTGGAAAATATTGTAATCACTTTAAAAAAAACTGTCCAACTATTTTTAAAAGTAGTTGTACTATTTTACCAACAACAGCTTGTAGTAATGTTGGTTCTTCTGTATTTTTAATTCAGAATGTTTTTATTCTTTTTGAAGATAGGCATTTTTATAGATATGTGATAGTACCTATGTGTCTACTCCAGATTATATAAAGAACTTAAAAAAACCTTCTGTCATAATAAAAATAAATTCAGTAAAAATGATAGAAAGAAACACTTCAATAAAGAATCAATGCAGGTGAAAATGTCCACAAAAATAATGCATTAGAGCAGTGCAAATTGTTTTCTAGGTATTTTGATTCATGTAAGAATCACTTAACATGAAGTACTATTTATAAAATCTCCAACTGCTTTCCTGACAAGTTGTTTACATCGAATATGACATTACATATACAATTTAATTTGTGTTTTGTTCTTTGCTGGAATTTAAGACATAACTACTAGAGTGTTTTATCATGTCATTGTTGTGAATGATCATGAATCAAACATAAACTGCAATATGTAGTAAATTTGAATTACTCCTGATTCTTCATACATTGTCATAGATAAATTTTACATACATTGTGAACATACATTATGTTCACAAATTTCTATCAATAATACTTTGTATTAACATTTAAAATTGCAAATATATCTGTTGGAAATTATTAATTTTATTAATTATAATAAATTATATATAATATATTATATTATAATAAATTATTAATTATTAATTTGAAGTAAGATATCTTATTCTTGGTAGTCATCTTTTCTATATAAGTTCTACACAGAATTTTTTTTATGAATTTGTTCTCATGTTATTATTATTATCTCAGGTTTTCCTTAAATATTTGAATTATATCTGTGCATGAAAGTCTTGGATCTTTTGCAAGGTTAGTATAACTTTCATTTATCTTTTTGTGATGTTTAAAAAACTTGACATTAAAAGACTTCATTTTGTTAGTGTACTAACTGCATGTACTATTGTTTCTTAAAATAACTCTTACTCTTATAAACTTTAAGATGCATGCTTTTACAACTTAAGGCTTGATGTTTTATTTTTACTTTCAAATTTTCCTATATTTTGACTGTATTTTGACACATGATATAATCAAAGTTCATATTGTATGAGCTGTTAATTTGTTCCAGCTTGTTTTCAGGTCTACTTCTTTGTTATTATTTTTCTTATTAACCCTTTATTTTTGTATAATATTTACATTGAGGTTCTTTATGATAATTATCCTATCAATTGTACATACATACTCTATTTTTTTTTAAAAATTGAACTCTCAAACACATATTATCAATACTTTAAAATTGTAAAAAAAATTAAAACTGTTGGTTGTCTAATTTTTTTGTTAAAAATAAGATATATTTAAGGTTTTCTTTAAAATTATGCTGCAAGTTTAAGGTAGTTTAAACTTATTTTTACATTACATATTTTGTATTCTTTCATTACAATTGTATTTATTGATTCATTTATTTTTATTTAGTGTGTGTGTGTGTGTGTGTGTGTGTGTGTGTGTGTGTGTGTGCAGCATATGCCACATCAAGAAGCAGTTCGTGGAATTATGTTTTCCTTTGGGTCCTGCACAGGGAACTCACGTCATCAGGCTCCACAGCAGTCTTTACTCACCGAGTCAAATCTCTGGCTCTTATTTTGTGCTCTGCTATAGAAATCATTTGGATTTTACATTAATGTCCCTTTATGTATTCAATAGAGTACAGTAAAATTTTAGGTTTTGGATTCAGATTGTCTTGGTCAAAACTCTCAAATTAACTCTTCTGTATATATTATACTAATTGTTTAAGCTCTATACTCCTTTATTGGTAAATATTAGTCAACCCTTCATGGTTGTAATGAAGATACAGCTACAGTAAGCCCTGTACTATGTTAGATTTTTCTCTGCTGAGAAGTTCATTAGGAAATAAAGTTTAATTCTGTTTAGTTATTTATAGAGATGCTGATTATAAAGGTGAAGGTGTATAGCAACCACACAAAATAGCTCAGCATCCAGATTATTGTCAGATTTAAACCTAGAAGAAGGGACTAGTAGAGTTTATGGGGCCTGAAAATACACAGTCACATAATTTTGTCCTTGTGGGAAATCAATGACCATAGATAGGATGAAATCTCTCCAGAAGGATGAAATCTCTCCAGGGCACGCGTGCGCGCGCGCGCGTGCACGTGCACACACACACACACACACACACACACACACACACACACACACAAAATTTTGGATAATATAATGTACATTTTATGTTTGCTGTTTATTTTAACTTAAACTGGGCTCCAAAATAACTATAATAGGATCTATACTTCTCAGGTACTTTCATACAACTGTATTCAGAGAAAGGTGATCTGTACCATAACTTATATGTTTCATTCCCATTATAAACAGAGCTTGTAAATAGTAATAAGGTTGCTTACACTTTATAGTATAGGGTGAGCATTTCCTACCTGAGAATCCAAAATCTTCAAATTTTGACATTTGAGTGTTCTTATGATGCCACAAGTAGACAATCAAAACTTGATCATGTTACAGGTCATAATAAAGGGATCGTGAAATTACTATCAGTGTAGTCTTTCAAGTGTACATGAAACAATTTTGTGTTAAAACTACAGTCACACCTGGAGTTCACTACATGTTTACTCAGCCTTTGCAATCAAGATAATGAACAATGGCGTTAGACTAATTTATGTCCCTGTCTGATCCCCTCACTTAAAACTCATTAAAGTCAATATGATTGTACAGTGTGTATTTTGATCTTCCTGATTTACATGTTTCTTGCCCAAATCTGCCACAGCAAGCTACTTTTGTCCTCACATAAATCCTTGCTCTCTCTCAGTAGTTTTGGGTTTTACCTGCCTCCTAATTGTATAATCTTAAGTAGTGGTTCGTAATCAACTGCTTTCTCCAGAAAGTTGTACTTCACTTTAGTATGTTCTGGAAAATGCTGTTTTGGGGGAGACTCCAGCTGCTCTTTGCTCTTTTATTTTGAAAGTCTGTGTCTACTGGCAGCTGCTCTCTCTTTACAGAATTAGCAATTTCTTTTTCATTTTGATGATGAAAGAGTGGTTTGCATTATCCTCAGTGAAGAGTCACTTCCTGCTTTGGATGTCAGTTTTGACTCCGCTGTTACAGGGAACTGTTGATATCATGGTGCTTCCTAGGGCAGCAGTCATCCACTGTTCTTTCATTATTTCATGTTATCCCTGAAAGGTGATCAACAGAAGTGGATGGTACCGTGACACAAGTGTTGGGATAGAAATTTGAAGTCTAGGTTAGAGCCTGTGTGTCTATTTTCAGATACGCATCTGTGAAGCTACATCTATAAAGTCCAGATGTATTCTCACTCATGGAAAGTAAACAATAGAATAAGGGTTATGTTGAACTCTCAGGATTATTACAGAGCTGAACTGAGCCAACATATGTAGTATGACTTGCAAAGTGTAAAGGGTAGGGGCTTTTGCTTTCTGCAAACAATGCACATTCTCTTAGCCTCCGGAGCAGTGGAGAACTCTGTGTAAGTTACTACTGACTGTTTTCATACTTTCCTATCTATGAACCAAATGGAGAAGACATTTACTTTTAATGGGAATCCCAAAGGATACTGACTGATCTTTTTTAAGGCATATTTGACATAATTCTAAGAATTAATAGGCAACAGTTAGCATATTTACAACTACAATCATGCTTATTTTATACTGATAAATTTTCCAAATCTACTGTGCATCTCTGCATTTTACCACTTATTTGAACAGTTTCAAGCATCCCCCCAGCTTTTTTTGAGCAATAAAGTGCCAAAACATTATTATATTGACTCAAAGAAAGTTGTATGACCCTCATTAAAGGCAACGACTATTATTAATATATTAATGTTAGAATTCCTTTAAACTGCTCAAAAATGAATCAGCCTACACAATGGCTATTAGGGTCTTTAAATGTTTATGTGAGTTAAAATTTTATTAGAGCCTGTTATTTTCCTTATATTTTTCTTATAAATTGAATCATAATAAGTACATTACTGTTGCTTAATATTATATCTTTATTATTAGCAATTATATTTTGTAGTATTTTTCTGAGTTCAGCAAAGTGGGTTTTAAAATGGAAAATAAAGACATTAAATCAGTACTTCAAAATTACTTTTTTTTTCACATTTTCAGTTTTCAAATACCTGTTTCATCATATTTACCTTTTTCAATCAAAGCACCTAAATATATTCAGTAACATTTGAGATTCATTTTGCAATTTTTATATTTCTATGATTTTATTGCCTTATTCTATTTTGGAGTGTTTAATGGAATTCATGAGTACTTGATAGGTGTGTTATTGTAGATACTGGATGTTGTGGGAGGAAAGGAATAATAAGAGCTTTTTTCTCAAGGATATTACCTTCCTACAGAGAGAAAAGAAATAAATGACATATTCAAATAATCAAGACATTTTGAAACAGTTGCAAGCTCTGCCCTAGTAACGCACAGTCCCTAAAACATGGCTAGCAAGCTGCATCACCTGGTAAAGGCGACTGCCACTATGGCTGTTGATTGGAGGTCAATACTCTGCTCCTATTTGGTGAAAGAAGAGCACTGACTCCCACAAATTTTCCTCTGACTTTCATAAATACTCTGTGGCATGTGTGCAAATGCGTGCACCTGCACACACATTAAATTAATATTTGTGATACAACTTTTGAGAACAAAAAGGAATGATTGAAGTGAAAAGGAAGAACTGCTATAACAGGGTCTGGCTAGGGTCTCTGGTGGACTGTCATTAGCATTAAACCCTAAATTATGACAAAAGGACAGGATTTTGAAGTGCCAGAGCAAGGATGGAGTGCGGTTTGGGGAAGGATTTGGAAATGGCCAGGTTGCTTGGCTGAAGTGTACAAATGATGATGGTATAGATGAGAAAACCTAGGGTGGCAGCATACTGGCTAAGATCACCACTTTAAGGTTCATTCTATCCCCAAGGAGAAGCTATTGGGAATATTTAATCAGAAGAACAACATCCATCCTGCAGTTTCCATTGGAGACAAGCCCTGTGAAACTACTGACAGAGACTGGGAAAAACATTAGAAGGCCGTCGCAATATAGCAGAAAAAAAAAAGTTGTGTATGACCAATTAGCCCATGTTCATGGATTAACTGTTTCAATAAATCTTCAGAAAGATATGTAACATCTTTAGCAACTGCTGATGCACAGATCCATAGGTGCAACTGTAGAGTGAAAAATTATAAAGGCCATCTTATGAAATATGTGTAAATTTTTCGCCTTAGACCTTGGGTAGAAAAGCACCTGCCAACAGGTTTGGGTCCATCTAATTAGTTACAGAGGAGGGGGAGTTACAGTACAAAGGCCTGTTAAGAACATCCCAGAAACTGACTGGCCAAGGGAAGAACTACACCCTGCCCCATGGTACGGCCTACTAGTGTTCAAAAAAGGTAAAACAACCAATCCTGTGCACCCGCGCGAAAGTTCGCTTTTTCCCTACCCCGCCCATATATAAGCGCTATGCCCCTGAGCCACGAGGTCAGTCCCTCTATCCCCTATGTGAGATATGGGGATATGGGCTGGCCCAGAGCTCTGATTTAATAAACCACCTCATGTGCTTTACAGCAAGATGGTCTCTCGTGTGTCCTTTGGGTGCGTGCTATCCTGTGACTTAAGTGGACCCCCTTTCTGGGGAGTCCCGGACCTTTCACAACAACTTAGAAGGTCTCACTGTGATGTAAGACTTCAAAATGTAAAGTGAAAGAAACGTTCTTCTTAGCAAACTTTGATAGTAATAGAGCTTAAAGGTTCATGTGGATATGTCTAATTCCAAGCTTCATGCTCCATCACCCCCAGGTATCAGTCTTACATCTACTCTTACCTTTTGCATAAAAGAAACTTGAAAACATTAACTGAAGTTATTTTGTGTAATAGGTTTAGAAAGCAAGCACAGTGACTTGTTTCTATTCCCAAGCCAATGATGGGACATTTTCTGAGGTGTGTGGATTTTCTTTATTACTTTTGCACTGTTTGGTAATTATGTTACATGGCAATAGCATTATTGCCTCTGATAAATTAATCTCATCCAAAGCAGAGCTAATGCATGAACACTCAAGTTTAAGAATGATGGGACACAATGCTGTCAAGGTTTTTAGAGCATATTTGACTTTTTTTTTTTAAAACAGTTTTGGGATTTTTCCATGGCATTTTTAGGTTATTTTATTCATATGACTGTTTTGCCTGCATATATGCATGTGAACCATGTGCATGCCTAATGCTCTCAGAGGTTAGAAGAAATCACCAGATCACCAGATTCTCTGGAATTAAAGTTATAAATAATTGAGAAGTGCTGTGTGGGTGCTGGGAACAGAATTTGGGTTCTATGGAAGAACAGCAAGTGCTCTTAACTGCTGATCTATATCTCTATCCCCCTGTTATGTTCTGTGGCATTTTTAAACAAATATGTGACTTCTTTAAACAAATAAAGAAGTAGGAGCTAGAAAATAAACTCCATGGTAGGATATTTGCCAAGCATATATGACATGCTGGGTTAAATTCTCAATAAGAACAACAACAACAAAAAAAAAATAAATAAAATCAATAACAAGAAGTAAACATTAAGAATTAAGCACAAACTGAGAGAGAATCTGTAAGTGAGAAATAAATAAATTAAAATATACATTTCTATGATATTTTCAACATTTGAGTTCATTAGCTTAATTACTAGATAGATAAGGTTATTACAATGAGCTTCTTGACAGCTCAGTTCAAAACCTTGATAAATTAATGATGTGTTTAATATTTGTCTTCACTAATAATTTAGAACCCTCATGTGTGAAGACTGGCACACTTCTGTTTTGTTTTGATGTGCGTGTGTGTGTGTGTGTGTGTGTGTGTGTGTGTGTGTGTGTGTTAGTAGTACTTCCTTTGCTAGTTGTACTTTTGGCAAACTGTAGGTTTTCAGTAAGAACTTCCTGAATTGATAACAAGAAGAGAGCTATGTAATTTCTTTCTGTCTTCTTGTTAATTTTCTATCTTCTATATATTTGTCTTCAAATGCTCTATGGGGGTCTGTTTAAAACTGTGGTGTGTAGACCAATATTTATACTCTTCCATCTGAAGGACATGTGAATATGACCTGGTTTGGAAAATGGTCTTTACATGCCTTAAATGAAAATCAAAATAAATTCAACCTGAATTTTACAAGAACTTCATGATTGTATCATAGAATAATAGTCTCCAAGATTTAAAATAAGGTCCTTGGAAGGCAGAGTGGGTGATTGGCATTATACAATTACAAGTCACAAAAGTTCACCAAACTACTAGAAGCTAAAAGAAGCAACAAAGGGATCACCCTTGTCGCCCTCTGTAGGTATACAAGACCTTGGTCTTGAGCTCCTGGTTCTCAGATCTGTAAGTTTCTATCTTTTGGCATCCAGTTTGCCACACTTGTTACAACATTTGGAAAATGACAAAACACAGACAGAGCAAGAAATTGAAACTTGAAAGGTGTGAATTTTGCTGATTTTTAGGAACTAGAACTATCTTGGAGACAAATATCTGGACATGTCTTTGAGGAAGTTTGTAGATTTGGTAAATGGATTGGGATGTCCCACCTTAAACATAGACAGGTCATCCCATGTGCTATGAGACTGGACCATGTAAAATGAGAGAAGGGCCTGAGCAAAGAATTCACTGTTGTTTTTTAACTACAGATGGAGCGAGATTAATCAGTAGCCTTACAGTGCTAACACCCTGGCCCCAACATGTTGATGGACTTTGGGCCAAAATAAAACCTTTCTGCCTTCCTTATGTTGTTTCTGTAAGGTATTTTGTTGCAGCAATTTGAAAAGCAACTAATATAAACCATTTATTTTTCTTGGTTTGATATGTATAATAAATGTAATAGCTCATTAACATCCATGGCCTCATCTATAGGTTAGAGAAAATAATACCTCTTCCATGTTGTTCCCAAGTTCCAATGAAATTCTGAACACAACACATAAAAGGAAGTTGTGTACATAGAGGTGTTACACAAAGCATGCTTTTATCATCTCCTTTCAAAACTGTATTTCTTAACATTTTAAATTTTTTCTCATGTAGAATAGCATTCAAGTTCTTGCTCAAAGTGGTTTCTTCTTAGTGATGGATGTTTGTTCTCAGTGTAAAATTTAAACATTGAAACATGATGAATCATTTTGAATAAGAGTATAATCAGAAATTTTATTTTAATCCTTAGCATAGAAATTTCTAAAACATATAATAAAAATCATTAATAAGTCATAAATATTGTGTTAAATTTATATAAATTATCCAGAGCAAAACTATGATTTAGATCCTGGGCTTCCAGCCTTACTCTTATGTTTTGACGATGCAGCCCATACTGGCTGACTCATTTGTTCTGGATCTGTTATGTTCTTTTTCTTCATTAAATAAAATATACCCTACTTCATAATATCATATTATTTTTGATAAGATGTACTTTTACATTTTCAAAATAATTTGGAAGCAACATAAAACGAATTTTACATTTAATACATTTTGGCTATCAATGCCAGGCATTTATCTGGATGTAGTTCAGCTTTGTTACAACTGTCTCTATGGGTGGGAAAGAACACACTTTTTCTTAGTGGCAACTTACCATGTGTCTGTTAGATTAAAATGTATTTTCCTTCCTGAGGAATATATACTTCTTATGTATCAAGAAATTAGGTGGGTTATATGGAAGATGAAAGCCCCCATTTCTAGAGCTAGTTTTATGTAAAGTGCAATGCACAATTATATGAGCCATTTTGATATTCATTGTTGGAATATGAAGTTGAAGTTTATTTTGTTGCATTAAACCAACAATAAAGCAGATAAAAAGCCCATGCAATCTGTTCATGATGAAAGAAAGCATGAATTACATATACACTTCTTTCAATTAGAAAACCTTACAATTAGAAAAACTAGTTCTTCTTTAGGCAATTTTAATGTAGTGATGGCACTGAAAGGCTTTGCATGCACATTAATGCACTGTTCATTGATTTACTTCACTTTCACACTGTGTTCCTTTATATGTTTGAGAAATTTTACAAGAAAATGTTGTTTGCTATAAGTGAACAAGATAGTTAATTGGCATGCATAATAGGTTTCCTAGATTTTTTTTCAGAAGTCTGTATCTTTTAACAATGGCAAAATGCCAATGATCAGGTTGTATTAACTTTTATGAAACTTATAGAAAACCAATTCTCTCTTTCACACACACACACACACACACACACACACACACACACCCCTCACCGGCAATAGATTCACTTGCCTAATAACTATGTATGATGAAAGAGTCCCTGGCAAATCATCAAAGAACAGACTGTGAGGACCTTAGTCAATCCAGCAATTTGCATTGCTGTCCCTCTCAAGTTCCTGCCTTATAAAGTGTTTGTGGTAAAGTAAGAAAACTTTTGCTTTCAAACAAGCAATGTCATCAAGCCAGGTCCCAACAAAAGCCCCTGATCCCTTTCAACCAGTTTCTGCTTCAGCTGTGTCTTTGGCTAGGCTCCTGGGTCTGTGAAAGTGGGGACACTATTTGTTTAACTGTGCTTCACAATGCAAACAAGCTGAGAAAGTACTGCTCCTCAGTTCTCTTTTGTGTGTCTCCTGGTAGTAATGTGCTTTTGCCATTAGCAACTGCAAAAATACTTTGCAAACAGATGTTCAGCTCCTTTTTTTTTTTTTTTTTGAAGTTCGTAAACCATTTCTTTAAATATTGTACTTAGATAACATAGTTGTTTTGAATTATAAGACTAAATAAAAGGTTTTAGAGGTTACACAAATAATAATTTGTTAACAATTTGTACAGTGAGTTCCAAATTAGGAAATAAATGGGAGTGACTAAAACTTAAAACTTACCAATGGTAAGAACAATTTTTGATTACCCTTCAATATGTTTTCTTTTACAATTATGTTCAACAATCCTCTTTCATATGACTGTTGACTCTATACAGTATTCTTCCCTGCAGTGAGATGTCAAAAATTGCTCTCAAAATACGAAAGAATTCTATGATATAGGATTTTATTTAAGACATTAATAGAATGCTGATTTATAAAAAAGAAACTTACAGGGCTCATCTGGAATAAAGATTTACTTTGTGCAGCATATACACTGCTACAATGTTGGTGATTATTTTTGCTAATATCTCTTTAGAGAGAATATCAGGTTATAGCAAATAATCATTTTGACTAAAAATTGATTCAATTCCTTTAACATAATATGCTACTTGAAATTTGTAGTAATGAATAAATTAAAATTCATATCTGCATAAGTATCTCTCCATAAAATTTGATATTTCAAAATTTTAAACTTAGGATTTAAGGGTGTATAATAGAAGCATTTAGAAGACAGTCATCCTTGAAAAAGTGGTCTTGTGCAATGTACATGAAAATGGTGGTATATGAATGTATGTATGTCCTATGAATAATTCCTAGGAAAGAATTATGCAGTTAAGAAATAGACGTTTACATTGTTGAATTTGGTTTAAAATAATTGTATTTGACAGATACAATTGTGGATTTCAAATATTGTCTCTTAAATACCAGTATCACCATCCATTGGACATTTCTCAGAGCTGCCAATTCTTGGGTCTCATTTGAGCTATTCTAATCTCAAACTCTGGTCTGTAGGATCTCTGCTGAGCAGTTTTAAACAAATCTTCTGTATCAGATGCACATTAACATTTGCTTTATGCAGCATGCACGATGGAATTGATTTTTGACTCTAAACCAGTGTGCTGTTCCAATGTTTTAAAGCTGGATTTGTAAGCCTACCCTTGTTTACTTGATAAAGTGAAGATTAGGTGTTTTGTTTTAATATTTTCCAAGCAAATTATGTTCATGTTATATGTTAAAACATTTAGACTTCAAATATATAATGATAATTAAGATATTTCTATAACAAGATATGGCCTAACAACACTGACCCATAGTCCTTTGTGATTGCCTAGCTGTGTTTATGGGAAACTCAGTAAAGAATCACATTTGAATAAGTGATTTTTATCTTCTCTTCCCAGCTTTTCTCACTGTGCGGCCTTGCTCATAGCAAGGCACCATTGTATATGTAGATCTGACTTCTCATACCCTTTTACTCAGCTTTCAAGACAAACGACTATGAGAGAAGTATACAAGTAAATCTCAATAATCAAGTTCTGGCGACTTTGGTGGAGGTATGCTGAGTGAGTGAATGGTACATTCTGAAGAGACTTGATCATTACTTTGTTTCTGGCAGAAGAAGTATATTGTAGTATAGTCATATATATGTTCAAAACCAACTATCAACTTTTTTGGTTAGATATACATTTAAACGTTTCCTATTCTACTCGTGATCAAATGTTAGTGTTAATTTCCATTGAGCAGTATGTCATTCAAATACGTCAGAAGCTTTATCTCTGCTTTCATTCTGCTACCTACGAACTGGTGATGTGTATTCCTAAACTATTATTTCTTGAAATTGCGTATACCTAATGAAAGTACATTTAAGATATATAACACTTAAAATAGTATATGACTACACATGTAATGAACGTAATGGTTTTTAAAATATACCATTCTGAGTTGTATAAGACTGACTTTATTCAAGTATATTCTTTGAGCATATTCTGCTCCATGTTCAACACCCTTCCCCTAATAATCCCATTACTCCTTCTCACTTACCTACTTTGTTCCCCTACATAGTTTCACTTCAACATTACTGTCATCCACACAGAAATGGTTTCACATATCTATATGGACCACAATTAAAAGGAAATTTCATTATTAGTTTTTCTAAGTCTGACTTAATTTGATTCATATAACAATCCACGTTTGCATCATTTTGCAGCAAGAACAAAGTTTTATTGGTTTTGGCTTTAAAATGTAATTGTGTGTATCAATCACCTTTTCTTTATCTGTTTTTGTATTTGATACGTAAGTTTGTTTTATAGCTTAGCTGTGATGAAAAAGGTTGCAGTTAAACATGGTTATCACATCTATAGTTACCAAAGGTATTTTGCTCATCTGCATAACTTCCAGTCCATAACTTTTCAATTTCATGAGATCTCACAATCTCTGCTGTTGTTCCCTGAGCAGATGAAGTCATATTCAGAATGATGATATTTGGTAATATGTTAAAGTGTTCCTTCCTCCACTTTTCCAACTTGAGTGTTTCAAGTCTTAAGGTCTTCAATCCATTTAAAGTTGATCTTTAATACTTCAAGAGAGATGTGGACCTAGGTTCAGTCTTCTAAATGTGGATATATTGCTTACAAACATTATTTGTTGATAAGTCTGTCTTTTCTCTCATTTGTGTTTTTGGTACCATTGTCAAATTCAGGTGGTTGTAACTGTGAGTTTGTATCAGATCCTCTATTTGTTCCATTGGTCCCTATTTTCATTGCTGTGACTCAGTAATACAGTTGAAATCATTTTTGGCTCATGCAGTATTCTCTCTCCTCTGCCTTCCCTACATCTAATCCTCCATCCCTGCTTCAGATCCCTTCCCATCCCCTAATGTACCCACTTCCCCCCTCCCTCCCTCCACCTTCAAGATCCACTTATTTTCCCGTCTGAGAAAGAATTAACCATTTTTCCATTGGGACCTCCTTGTTATTTGGCTTATGGTCTGTGGATTATAGGATGGCTATCCTGTACTTGATGGCTAATATCCATTTATAAGTGAGTACATACCATGCATGTTGTGTGTGTGTGTGTCAGTTTTCTCATTCAGGATGATCATTTTTAGTTCCATCCATTCACCTACAAAATTAATGATTTCCTTTTTTTAAATGGATGATTACTACTATATTATATAGATGAACCATTTTTATTTATTCATTCTTCAGTTGAGGGATATCTGGGTTATTTCTAGTTACTGGCTAATACAAACAAAGCTTCTATGAACTTAGTTGTACAAGTATCCTTGTGGGATGGTGGAGGATCTTTTGGGTATATGTCCAGGAGTGGTTTAACTGTTCTTGAGGTAGAACTATTCCTGGTTTTCCAAGGAAATGCAAATGGATTTTCAGAATTGTTGTACAAATTTGCACTCCCAGGAGCAGTGGAGGAGTGTTTCCCTTGCTCTACAATCTGCAACTCTTGAGTATTTTTATCTTAGCCATTCTGATGGGTGTAAGTTAGAATCTCAGAGTCATTTTGATTTGAAATTCCCTGAAGACTAAGGCCATTGAACACATCTTTAAGTGTTTCTCAGCCAGTTGAGATTCTATTATTGATAATTCTCTGTTTAGCTCTGTACCCTATTTTAAAATTGCCTTAGATTTTGGATAGTTGGTGTCTAACTTCTTGAGTGATTACATATTTTGGATATTAGCCCTCTATTAGATGTAGGGTTGGTAAAGAATTTTTTTTATTCTCTAGGCTGCTGTTTTGTTCTATTGACAGTGTCCTTTGCCTTACAGAATCTTTTTAGGTTCATAAGGTCTCATTTATTAATAGTTGATCTTAATTTCTGAGCTATTGGCTATCTGTTCAGGAAATTGTTTGTCTCCAGGGTCAATGAGTTCAGGAATATTAACTACTTCCTCTGCTATTAGATTTAATGTTGTCATCTTTCATCCACTTGAACTTAGGTTTTGTGCAGGGTGATGAATATTTGTATTCTTCTAAGTGCAGACATATAGTTAGATTAGCACCATTTGGTGAAGATACTTTTCTTTTGTCATTGTATGGTTTTGACTTCTTTCTCAAAAATCAGTTGTCCTTAGGTGTGTGGGTTTATTTCTGTGTCTTTGAATCAATTCCATTGATCAACCTGTTTGTTTCTATATCAATACCATGTAGTTTTTAATTACTATTTAAAAGCTGAATTTCAACAAGAGAAACAACAGAAATCCTACAAACTCATGCAACCTGAACACTTCTCTAGTCAATGATCTCTGGGTCAAAGGCAGAAATAAATTAAATTAAAGACATTCTAGAATTCAATGAAAATGAGTGCACAACATACCTACACTTATAGTACATGATTAAAGTGGTGATAATAGGAAAATTCATAGCACTAAGTGCCTCCATAAATCTTGGAGAGGTCATGGATACATGGGACACAGTTGATAATAGTAAAGGCAATATATATCAAACTATACCCAACATCAAATTAAATTAAATGGAAACTCAAGGCAATCCCAAAAAACTCAGAGACAGTAAAATGTTATCCACTCTCTCAATATTTATTAAATATACTACTTAAAGTTCTAGCTAGAGCCATAATACAAGTAAAAGAGATGGAAATGATACAAATTGGAAGAAAGAAGTCAAAGTATCTCTCTTTGCATATGCTGCTATAATATAAGTAAAAAGATCATAAATATACTGTCAGGGACCTCCTACAGCGTCACACATTCATCAAAAGGCTGGATGCAACACTAACAATAACAACAAAAATATCAATAGCCCTCCTATATACAATCGACCAACTTCATTGAGACAATAGCCTTCACAATAGCCACAAATAATATGAAATGTATTGCAGTAACTCTATCCATGGAATTGAAAGACCTGTAGGACAAGACTTTGAAGAAGTAAATTGAAGAAATCAAAAGATGGAACATCCTTTGATGTTCATGGATTGGTAGTATTAACATTGTCTAAATGGCCATCCTACCAAAAGCAATCTAAAAATTTACCCAATCCCCATGACAAGTCTAACATGATTAAGTACATACCCTGAAAAAACAATATGCAACCTAATATGAAAAAACAAAAACTCAGGATAGGCTAAAACAATATTGTACAATAAAATCTTCCAGGAGTATTACCGTCTCTGATTTCAAGTTCTAATAAAAATCTATAGTAACAAACCCCACATGATGTTGTCATTAAAAACAGACAGGCTGAGCAATGGAATTGAGTTATTGCCCAAGTTGTAAGTTTACACAACTATGTATACCTGATTTTTTGACAAAGAAGCAAGAATTACACACACAAAAAGAAAACAATTTCAACAAATATTTCTGTTCTAACAGGATGTCAGCATGTATGATAATGCAAATAGGTTTATATCTATCACCCTGCACAAAGCTCAAGTACAAGTGGATCAAATGCATCTTCATAAATGCAGATATACTGAACCTGATAGAAGAGAAAGTGTATAACAAACTTAAATGTATTGGCACAGGAGACAACTTCCTGGGCAGAATACCAATATCACAGGCAATACGATTGAATATTCATCAATGAGACCTGGTGAAAGTAAGGCAAAGGATACTGTCAATAGGATAAATAGCACCTACAGAATAAGAAAAGATTTTTGCCAACTCCATGTCTGACAAAAGGCTAATTACTGAAATGTAGAAAGAACTCATGAAACTAAATATCAACAAACCAAATAATCCACTTAAAAATGGGGTATGAATTTAAACAGAAAATTCACAACAGAGGCAATGTTCAACATCCTTAGTTATTACAAAATGCAAATTAAAATATCTCTGAGATTTCATTTTACACCTGTCAGAATGGCTAAGATCAAAATCACAAGTGACTACTCATGTTGGTAAGAATGTGGAACAAGGAAAACACTCACTCAGTTTCTATGTGGGCGAAAACTTTTATAGCTACTTTTGAAACAAATATGGTGGTTTCTAAGAAAATTTGAGAATTGACCTACCTCAATATCTAGTTATATCATTTCTGGGCCTGTAATCTAAGAATGCTCTATCCTACTCCAAGGACACTTGCTCAACTATGTTCATAGAGGTTTTATTTATAATAGACAGAACCTAACTAGAAACAATCTAGATATCCTTCAGCTAAAGAATGCATAAAGGAAATGTGGTACATTTACATAATGAAGTATTACTCAGTTGTTTAGAAAGTGACAGCATGAAATTTGTAGAAGAATGGATGGAACTAGAAAAAGATCATCCTGAATGAAGTAACTCAAATTCAGAAAGATGAACATGGCATGTGTGTATTCAGTTATAGTCTTAGGTATAAAGTAAAGAATAATCATGCTACAGTCCAGAGACCCAAAGAGGCTAAGTAACACAGTAAATTCAAAAAGAAACAATGGATCTCCCTGGAATCGAAAAATTGAATGGATATAGTAGATAGATTGTGGAGGGTGAGGAAAGGCACAGGAAGATTCAGGAATGAGACAAATGAAGATAGAAAATATTGAGAGAGGCAACTGGAATTGACGGGCATCTCAGTGATGAGCTAGAAACCCAATGTAATAGAAATTCACAGGATTATACTTTGGTGATTGTAGCTAAGACTTTCAATGAAGGGAGTGGGGCACTAACCCAGTCATAAAACCTTAGTCCTGCAAATGGCCAACTGTTACAGGTTGAGACCTATGCCAGGATAGGGAGTCCAACCAGGATACTGCTTGGAGAGCCAGAAAACCAGGGAGCAGGATAGCTCTGACACCTACCATAGAACCAAACACAACTAGCAAATACAACAAAAACAACAAGAAGTCAATGAAATTATCTCTAATGATGTTCTGCCATATATCTAAACAGGAGCCTAGAATAATGAATATTAGAGAGGCTTCATCCAGCAACTGGTACAAACAGATACAGAGACCCACTGCCAAATATTAGGTGGAGCTTTGGGAAATTTTTGGAGAAAGTACAGGAAGGAACCAACATGATCAAAGATGCTATAACAAAACCCACACAATCAGCTACCCTGGATTCCCATGGACTCACAGAGACACAGTTGACAGTCAGGGAGCTTGTATGGGTCTGGCATGGGCCCTCTGCATATATGTTATGGTTGTGTAGCATAGGGTAGTTTTAGGACTTCTAACATTGGGGGTGAGAGTTGTCTCTGATTCTTTTGCCTGCTTCTGGGTCCATTTTCCTCCTACTGTGTTGGCTCTTTCAGACTTAATGCGAATTAATATACATCATATGAAACTCTCAGAGAACTAATAGAAATACTACTAATAACATTTGAGAAGATAAAAAGAAAAAATAGAGATAGATGCTTGAAATGATTAATAAGTTATAATTTCTGAGAACTAACAATCATTACTGAGGTTCTACTGCAGTGTACCAGCAGATGCCATTTTTTTTTTAATTTCTTTACTGGATATTTTATTTACATTTTAGATGCTATCCCCTCTCCACATATCCCCCTCAACCCAGAAACTCTTTATCCCATCTGCCCTCCTCTTGCTTCTATGAGGATGTGCCCCCACTTATCCACCCACCCTTTCCCATCACTCTCATACTAGGGCATCCAGCCTTCATGGGACCAAAGACTTCCTCTTCCACCTGTATCCAACAAGGCCATCCTCCCCTACATATACAGCTGGAGCCATGGGTCCCTTCCTATGTGCTCCCAGGCTGGTGGTTTAGACACTGGGAGCTCTGGTTGGTTGGTATTGTTGCTCTCTACATGGGTCCGCACACTCTTTCAGCTCCTTCAGTCTTCTCTCTAACTCATTCATTGGGAAACCCATGATCAGTTCAATGGTTAGCTGTGGGCATCCGCCACTGTATATTCAGGCTCTGGTAGACCTCTAAGGAGACAGTTTACCCAACTTTCAATTCCTGGGGAATCTGGCTTTTGGTGTAAATGCAGATTTGTTCTTTCCCACTTTTCTGTCTAGTCTTTCATCATTCCTTGTATTGGCCATCAGTCTGAAGAAACACCTTTCTTGGGACTCCAGTAGCTGCATCAGTTGCACGTTGAGTAGGTGATTTTAAAATATTGATCCTGTAATTCATTGTGCTCGCCTGACCTTTAGTTCTATATGAGCCTGCTTTCAGGAACCTCATTTTCCACCTCACATTCATCCCCTGGGGACTCTACCACCTGTTGCAGACCCAGGTTTATTCTAACTTTTACTGGTGGTTCCTATCAACCTTTCTTCCAAGCCATTACTTTCTGTTACATGATACATTAATATCTCATAAGATGCAGCAGAAAAGATATTTGACCAAGTCCAGCACCCTTTCATGATAAAAGTCTTGCAACGACTAGGGATACAAGGAGATATCTCAAGATAATAAGCACAATTATAACAAGTTCACATCCACTATCAATTTAAACAATGAGAAATTACAAGCATTTCTACTAAAATCAGGAACAAGACAGGATGCTCACTCTATCCATACCTACTCAGTATAGTACTTGAAGCCTTAGCTAAAGCAGTAAGAAAACTCAAAAGGATCATGAGTATATAAGTATAAAAGGAAGAAGTTAAAGTATAATTATATGAGGATAATATGATTTTATATATAAAAGATTTTAAAAAACTCCACCAGGAATCTGTTACAACTGAAAAACACCTTCAGCCAAGTTGTAGAATACAGACAGAGGTAACGCACAAAAACCAATCACCTTCTCATATACAAATGACAAACTGAGTAAACAGTCAAGAAAACAGTACCTTTCACAAAACTCTCAAAAATAAAAAAAAAAAAGAAAAGAAAATGCGACATCAACAACAGTAACAACAAAAATAAATGTTGGCTAACACTAATAAAATAAGTCACAAACTTGTATAAAAATCATGAAGACATTGACAAAAGGAACTTACTAGGTACCAGAAGATGAAAAAAAATTTCTTATGGTCACAGATTGGTAAGATTAACACTGTGAAGCTGGTCATCCTACCAAAAGCAATCTACTGACTCAATACAATTCACACCAAAACAAAAACATAATTTTTTTCCTTTTGTAGGTTATATAGGTTTTTTTTTCCTTTTTTTATTAGATATTTTATTTACACTTCAGATGCCATCCCCTTTCCCCATTCCCCCCCTTAGAAAACCCCTATCCCATGCCCCCTTTTCCTTTTTGCATTTATGCATTTTTTTAAAATAATGTTAATCATAGGCTTTATAAGTTTGTAATTGTTCAATCAGAGGTGTAACCCACTGACCAACCTAGATATAACAACTATCTTTGACTGGTGGAGATACATGAATATCTGCCTCCCTGTCTCCCCCCTCTTTCTCTCTTTCATCACCTAAAAACATAATTTTTAATACAAATAGAAAACATTTTTAATTTCATATGGAAATGTATACAAGAGAGAAAGACACACACACACACATGGGAGGTGAGGGAGAGGGACAGGATAGATAGGATAGCTTAGAAAATATCCTGAATAATAAAATAATTTCTGGATATATTCCCATGCTAGATTTCAAGTTGTGCTACAAAGCTATAGTAATAAATTTGTTTGGCTGAGAATGGTGATATAAAAGGCACGCCTATGCTAGCATGGACAGGAAAAATTCCACAAGGTACATGAACAACTATAGGCAACTAAAGAATATTGAAATCAGTAGAAATACTCCCTTTCACCAAGAAAGAGAAAATTAAATAGTTATCCAGTACCAAATGGTCAGCTCTGAAAAACATATACAAGTAAATTTATATATTCTAAGTATGTTATACTTAGGAATACATACGTATATACATACACATATATACATTCATCAGCTAATGAAAAAAAGAGGTTAAGAGTTTGAAAGAAATTAGGGAAGAGTACATAGGAGGGTTTGAAGGGAAGAATGGAAAGAAGTTTTATTATAATAATAAATAGTATTATATTATATTGTGATTCCAATTTCTGACAAAGTATACAATGGAGAGAAAAAAAAACTAGTATTTTTAACAAATTGATGTTGGTAAAGTTTTACCTCATATAGAAGAATGTAAATAGATTTATATGTATCATTTTGTATAAAATTCATTCTGAATGGGTAAAGAAACTCAATGTAAAGCCAGAAACCCGAATCAGATGGAACAGAAAATGGGGATTAGGCTTGAACTTATTTTTACAAAAAAAAAAAAAAAAAAAAAAAAAAAAAAACATGTTGGAACAGAGCACTGCACAGCCATTAACATCAGCAATTAAGACATGGCACGTCGTGAAGTGAAAAGTTTCTGTATGGTAAAGGATGCGATCATTCAGGCAAAGGAGCAGACAACATAATGGAAAAATATCATTATCAATTATATATCTGATAGAGGACTTGTATACAGAATATATAAAGAACTAAAAATAAAACCTGACTAACAAGGAGCCGAAAAACTCAGTTAAAAATTGAATACATACAATAAACAGAAAGTTCTCAAAAGCTGAAACAAAATGGCTGATAAATACTTAGATGTTCAACATCCTTAGCCATTCTTAAAATGCAAATTAAAACTACGTTTCAATTTTCTTTTACACCAGTCTGAATGTCCAAGATCAATAAAATAAATTACAGCTCATGCTAGTGTAGATGTGAGGAAGGAAAAAAACATGTTCAATGTTGGTGGGATTGCAAACTGATGGAACCTCTGTGGAATCAATGTGACTGTCCATGACCTGATTGCACTCCAGTCTGCTTGTCTCCCTGTCCCTTCATATTTGCCTTTCACACTTGCAACCTCCCCACCCAAAATGAAATACAAAACATGAAGAAGCAAAACACAGAAAACATCTCATTATGGAAGCTGTGTTATGTCACAGTGCATCCCACAATATACCTTTTTGTTCACTCATCTTCACTTTCAAATATTCATTGCAATGAGTCATCGGTCTGATTTGAAATCTGGGGTTTCTGTGACTCCATCAATACTGGGTCCTCACTGGGCCTCCTCCAAGTTATCCCACTGTTGTCCTTTGTCATTGAGATCCTACAGTTTTATATCAGCAGGACTGGCCTCTTCACACATACCCAATAGTTCACAAATGATAAGGATATTTGGGGTTGGCCAACTTTGTGCGGATCTGGGCTTGGGGTTCTTTCTTATATTCACCATGGGGGCAGACTCTCCAGCGCTGCTCTGCCTGGACAGTGCCTTGCTGCCATCACCAGGAAGCAGGAGCATTTCTCCTGTTCTCCTGCCCTTGGGGACAGCCTACCTGCACCCACACCTGCCCCAGAGCCAGATCCACTGCCCAGTCAAGGTTTGAGGCCCTCTCTTCCAAACACTGCAGCCTGTGAGGGGAGGGGCTCAGCCAGCTCTCCCACTCTCACATCCTCTGTGCTGACTCACCCATACGCCCCTGACCAGGAACAGTGATATGGCGATTCCTCCTCGGTAAGGTGCAGGGCCTGGTCTTCTGAGTCCAGCAGCTGCTGAGAGGCAGGGAGAACCCATCAGTTCTCAAGATTCTGGGAACAGCTTTCCTGACTGCCTGAGGTTGCAAGAGGTGATGAGGTAGAGAACATTCTGCACTCCAACCCCACCCAGGTCACGTCATGGAGGAGGACTGGTGGGGCCAGCTTTACCTCAGTCATGCCCTTAGGGTTGGCTCACTGGTGCCTCAGTCACCAGGGCTATCTCTACAGTGCTGCTCAGGCACCACTGAAGTTTTTAGATTGTATGACACAGTTTGAAAGCTTATATTCTACCAAATTGAAAAATCTAAAAAAAAAAAAAAAAAAAAAAAAAAAAAATTAATTTCTAGACTTAAGTGACCTATCAAAATTTAGTGCCAAGTTGAGACAAATAGGTTATAAAAATCTCGAAAATAAGCAAGAAAACTGAGTCATGATAAAACAATATTCTAACTAAAGTTGTATAGGTTCAGATGGACTTACTGCGGAATTCTACCAGTTCTTTAAAATCCTCTGATGGTTCTTAAACTACTTGATAAAAAAGGTCCACAAACACTACTGAATCCGTTTTCTGAGGCCAGGATTACTCTGCTACTAGTCAAATTATTTTTCAGTAACAAATGTTAAAAATGTCTTATTGCTGTGGGGTGTTGCATCTTATTAAATATTTTTAAAAATATGAGCTGCTTTAAAAAGTATTGAAAACTTTACCTTTTAACAAACTCCATATTGAACATTATTAACTTCTAACACGTGCTATGCTGCCGATTTATTTCACTGATATTAACTTGTTCTATTTTCTACCTTAAGATTTCAGCTATGTGCTAAACAGAGTGAAGAATGGCAGCAGTTAACGGAGGCCTGTGCAAACTGTTGTTTCTCCAGAGATGCAGTCCATACACCTACTGTGCACTTTGGAATGTGTCTTCAGTCATTCTTTGAAGGAACTATAATGAAGTGCACATCAGGAATGGGAATGAGTCCATTCTCACCATCTGTTACTAATTTTTTTTTTTGAGCCGAAGACTCTGTATTATTAAACCACTGTGTAAAATGTAAAAGTGACATTAGAAATCTGAGTGAAATCCAAAAAAAAAAAGTTCAAAGAACTTAAGGTTATTTTTAAAGATATGGATAGCAACATTAAAATATAAGGAAAATAAAGGCATGCCTTTGTTCTCAGGAAACCTTGAACTTCATTTTCCCAATTTCTCACAGAATGAAAGTTCTTTTATATGTATATTTGGACAAGTTGAATATGCATTTTTATAGGCATGTACAATTCTCTGCCATTTCCTTTATCCTTATTTCATCTGATAAAAATTTTTATATGTTCTCTAGTTTCCAACTGACAAAACTTTAAAGCTCACATGATCCTATGACAGAATTTTAGTGGCTATTTCAAAAATCTCACAATAAAGGGTGTTTGCTCTACAAATATTATGTGACTTACCTTATTTCCACAGGAAATGCAATCTACAAAGTTTATTCCCCCCCTTTTTTCAAACACATATTGCACTTCCACAATATTTTTTAAAAGAATGTTGTCTGTGTTAAGAACTAGCCCTAGACATATAGAAGTGTCAATGGGCTTTAAAACTAGGCTAATAATAATAATAATAATAATAATAATAATAATAATAATAATAATATTATTATTATAACAATAATAATAATACTTAGCTTCAACAATGGGAGATGGAACCTAAAGAAACCACCTCCAGTAGATAGACATGGCCCTCATTTGATGCTTGGGGCCACCTCCCCGCCATCTTCAAAATTTTTAACCTAGAATTTTCTCTGCCTAAAGGAAATGCAGGGACAAAAATAGAGCAAAGACTGAAGGAAAGGACATCCAAAGAATTCCCACCTTGTGATCCATCCCATGAGCAGTCATCAAATCTATCATTGATGCCATGTTGCACTTGCAGACAGGAGCCTAACATGACTGTCCTCTGAGAAGATCTACCAGCAGCTGACTGAAACAGACACAGATACTTACAGCCAACCATTGGACTGAGATTAGGGACCACTATGGAAGAGTTAGGGAAGGGACTGAAGGAGTTGAAGGGCATTGCAATCTCAGAGGAAGAACAACAGTACTAACCCAGAGCCCTCAGAGCTCACAGAGACTAAGCCACCAACCAAAGACCATACATTGGCTAGTTCTGGGCCTCTGGTCCATATGTAACAGAGGACTGCCTTATCTGGTCTCAGTGGGAAAGGATTCACTCAATCCTGTAGAAATGTGATGCTCCAGGGAAGACTGATGCTAGCAGGGTGAGGTGGAAGTGAGTGGATTGGTGGATGAACACCCTCTCAGAAGCAAAAGGATGAGGTATGGAATAAAGAACTCATGGAAGAGGAAAAAGGAACAGGGTCAACATTTGAAATGTAAATAAATAGATAATTAATAAAAAATATTGCCTGTGTTAAGGATGACCCTAGATATATAGAATGTCAATGGAGTTTTAAAAGATCCAAATAATAATAACAATAAAAATACCACTTAGCTTCAAGATATCTCTCATCCTTAGTCTTCCCAATATTGTATGTACACATATTCCATCAATCACCACTCACTCTGGATTAAAAGTTAAAATATCACAGTTAGATTAATTAATAGGCTCAAATGAAAATTTCCAATGCTTTAGACATAGTTGAGGCTTCAACACTAAGCCAAGCATTATTGTAAGTAAAGGTACATGTTCTAGGTCATGGAGCTCTAACCAAATGAGTCTAACAGGTTTTCAAATATGTGAAGGGAATCTAAAGCCCCTTAGTCAATCAACATCCAATATAATGAAATGTTTTCCTGTTTGATTGGGTGCTGGAAAATCCCTCTGTGGGAGGCTAGTGTAACTCATTGCAGCATCAGTTGTCATTCTATGATGTCACAATACACTGGCTCCTAAAGAATATGAATGGGTTAGCCCCCTTTTGTCTGAAATTATGTTTCTTACAGATTTCAATATATTACTATTTCTGAACTGCATCCTGAGCACAGGCCCATTCAGGATCTTCATAAAGTTTATTATGTCTAGATATTACCTAAATACCTTAGGATAAAATATCTGTTTTATTCTTGCACTGATAATGCTGCTTTGCTGCACAATTAAGGAAAAATAACTTTTGTTTGTACTCTTATTTCCTCCAGTCTTAGTTTTTTCTTTTTGTCTCAGAAGTGGCTTAATTACTGGTGCCTATTTTTTGGATCCTTCTCCATGACACTTCTGCAGCAGTTTGCATTTGGCACTATCTTGGTTTTGGGTTCTCTAGTATCTGCCTTCCACCGTGGCACAGCCTCTCATTTTACATATCAGATGACAGCATATTTTCGACTTGTATAAGAATCAAAAACTATACATGGCATTAAACAAACTCAGTTGTATTTTGAGGTTCCATGACTTACAACACTTTGTTGGATTTTTTTTTTTTTTTTTTTTTTTTTGGCATCGTAATTTAATTTAATTTGTTTAGCTTACAGGTCTTGTGTGTATATATTATAGTTTCTGGTTTTGTGTTTTGATGGTATTTCTCTATATGAACATATGTGTCTCTCCATCTATTTGTGTTTTGTGCTTTTTCTTTGGCTTTGGCTTGATTTTTTGTTTGCTTTTATTTTATTTTATACTAATTTAGTATTATTTTTAGATGCCTGTTTGTATAATTTTTGATTGTTTTATTATCATGTTTTTTTCTTTATAGAAAATAAAAATCTCTTTCATATAATATATTCTGATTTCAGTTTCTTCTCCTGATTTTCTCCTGCCTCTCCTCCCATCTAAATCTATCTCCTTCCTCTCTCTCATTAGAAAACAAACAGGCAACTTTGTATTCTAATAAAAGAGAGAAATAAAAGCTGTGACTTTTTGTGGATGAGGAAGTGGGGTAGACCTGGAAGGAGCAGGGGAAGAAGAAATTGTAATCAGAACATAAGGTATGAGAAAATCCTATTTTCAATAGGTAAAAACAATGTATGAGGTATAAGTATAAGTAAAATATGAACATCTAGAATAGGGATCAAGAAATAATAACATTTTACTATGTTAATTCTGCCAATCCATGGCCATGGGAGATCTCTCCATTTTCTGAGATCTTCTTTGATTTCTTTCTTGAGAGACTTGAAGTTATTATCTTACAGATCTTTCACTTGCTTGGTTAGGGTTACCCCAAGATATTTTATCTGTGGCAATTGTGAAGGGAGTCGTTTCCATAATTTCTTTCTCTGTCTTTTTAGAATTTGTATAAAGGAAAGCTACTGATTTATATGAGTTAATTTTATATCCAGCCACTTTGCTGTAGTTGTTTATCAGTTGTAGAAGTTCTCTGGTAGAATTTTTGGGGTCCTTTATGTATACTAGCATATCATTTGCAAATAGTACTACCTTTACTTTTTCTTTGCCAATTTGTATCTCCTTGATCTCTTTTTGCTGTCTTATTGTTCTAGCTAGAAATTCAAGTACTATATTGAATAAATATGCAGAGAGTGGGTGTCCTTGTTCTGTCCCCAATTTTAGTGGGATTGCTTCAACTATTTTTCCATTTAATTTGATATTGGCTGTTGGTTTGCAGTAAATTGCTTTTATTATGTCTAGGTATAGACCTTGCATTCCTGATCTCTCCAATACTTTTATCATGAAGGGCTGTTATATTTTGCCAAATGTTTTTTCAGTATCTAAGGAGATGATTATGTGATTTTTTTCTTTGAGTTTGTTTATATAGTGGATTATGTTAATGGATTTTCATATAAATGGATGAAACTAGAAAATATCATCTTGAGTGAGGTAACTCAGAAGCAAAAAGACATGCACAGTATGTAGTCACTAATAGGTGGATATTAGCCAAAAAAAAAAAAAAAAAAAAAAATACCACCAACAACAAAAAGCCAGAATACCTAGGATACAGTCCACAGAACTCAAAAAGGTTAACAAACCAAAGGGCACAAGTGAAGACACCTCAATCACATTTGGAAAAAAGAAGAAAGCAATCACAGGAGGGGGGAAAGAGGGAGGGTCCTGGGTAGGAAAGAAAACAGGAAGGCAGAAAGAGACCATGATCAAGTATTTTGTGGGGGAAAATCATGGAAGCCCTGAGGGCAAACAGAAAGAATGGAAACTGGCAACCTTGGAAGGTAAGTGAGGGAACTTTCCAAAATGTACCAGAGACCTGGGAGGTGAGAGACTCTCAGAACTCAAAGGGAGGTACCTTAGATGAATGCCCTACAAGGAAGAGAGGGAACTTGTAGAGCCCACCTCCAGCAGAAAGACAGGGCATCAAGTGAGAGAGGGGGGTCCATCCCACAGTCAAAATATCTGACCCATAATTATTCTTGTCTAAAAAACTGCAGGAAGAGCCTGAGGAAAAGGAGGTTCAGCGACAGGACCAAAGTGGGATCCAGCTTAAGGGGAGGCCCCAAGGCCTGGCACTATACTGCTGCTATGGAATTCTCACAAAAATGGGGCTATCATGACTGCCTTTCTGGAAGATGCAACAAGGAGCTGAAGAGTCAGATGCAGATATTTACACCCAACCAATGGACAGAAGCTGTTGACCCCAGTGGTTGAATTAGGGAAATGCTGGAAGAAGCTGAGGAGGAGGGCAACCCTGGAGTAGGACCAGCAGTCTCAATTAACCTGGACCCCTGAAATATCTCAAACACTGGACCACCAACCAGGCAGCATACACCAGCTGATATGAGGTCCCCAACACATATGCAGCAGAGGACTGTTGGGTCTCCGTTCAGTCAGAGAAGATGCATCTAACCCCCAAGAGACTGAAGGCCCCAGGGAGTGGGGAGGTCTGGTGAGGTGGTGGGTGGAGGTAGGGGTTGGGGATATTCTTGTGGAGGGGGGAGGAGGTACAAGATATGGAAGAGTCAGAGTGTGGACCTGGAGGAGGATAAAACCTGTAGTGTAAAAAAATAAGATTAAATAAAATTTTTAAAAATAGAAAGAATAACATCAGGTGTGAAGGAAGTATGGAAACAGGGTAAAGAAAAATACCTGGGACATGAATGAACAAAGAGTCATAGGAGAAGGAGCCTATGAGAAGGCAGGTATTGCAGAGGTAGACGGAATGAGGGACAAAGAACTTAAAAAACACATTAGGTTTAAGAATGTTATCGTGGTGTCTTTATCACTTACATTTCCATTACTGTGATAAAGTACCAGAACCAAAGGCTACTTGGAGGAGAGAAAGTTTATGTTACTTTACAGTTCTAGAGAGATATTCAACTTGGGAAGGCATAGTTACAGTCAGGAGAGCACTGTGGCAAGAACAGGAGGCTGGTTGATCATACTTTCTTCTATATACAGGAAACACACACACACACACACAAGCATGTGTACACACTCAGGTGGAGCAGGAAGAAAGACAGAGAACAGAAAGTGAGGTCATCTTCAAGTACCATCTATCTCCAGCAAGGCTCCATCTTTTAACAGTTCTCTAATATCTTCAAACAGTGCCACCAACTGGGGACCAAACTCTTAAATACATGAACCCATGAAAGACATTCCTCATTTCATTATCTAACACATCATATGGTGATTCAAGCATGTATGAAAGCATAAACATCACTTTATAGGTGTAGACACATATTCCTATATCCTTTGATGCAGGATTATATTCTCTTGCTACACTTTAAAAATTTTTTTGTTTATTATAATTCACCTCAAGTGTTATCTCAGTACAGAAATGAGTATCTTTTCTCCATGGATCTCCCTGTCACCACACACCCCACACAGTTGTTCATTCTGTCCTTGTTGTTAGCTTAAGATCAACAATAAACACTAAAAAAAAAAAATTGGAGGCTAAAAACAATGGCTTAGGAGTTAAGAGTACTTGATGTTCTTTCAGATGACTTTGAGTTTGGTTACTGGCATTCGCATGGCAGCTCACAAGTGCCAACTTCTGGCTTTCTTGGTCAGTGTGCATGTAAAAACAGAGCCTGTAAAGCTTTCAAGCAAATGCACATATTCATGTCATAATAAATATTTACACTTAAAATAATGTAGCAACAATGTCTGGTTAATATATTTTGTGATGTTATCATTCATTAATTTTATGGGAGGTTTCTTGGCGGGCAATGTTTTATTTTATAACCCTGAATGACCTGGGATTTGCTATAGTGACAAAGCTGATCATGAACTCACTGATTTGCCTGCCTCTGCAGTCTTAGTGCCAGGATTAAAGGCATGTTACCACATCTGGCCATTTTATGTTTAGTCTCATGTAGGTCCTAGAAAATTGGTGATACTATTTGTATCAGTACTTATAGAGAAATAAAAGCACAGCCTTTTAGATAAGAATATTACTAATTTGGGTAATAGGCGTTGAAACAGTAGAGGAGAAAAACTACTCTACACTTGTGCCTTTATTCACTCCTGCTTCTCCCAAATGTACCTATTCTTATCTTTTTCCCTCCTTTCTTCAGTGGCATATTCTAACATCCTCACTACACCTTTCCCCAAGGCTAAAATAGAGGAAATACTGATGTTCTGATTTTCTTCTCAGAAATGACTGTGATTAATTTCTGTCCTAAATACATCTGAATTCCCCATCAGGTAATTTGGAAGCATATACTCTGTTTTAGTTCTCATTGAGAAATAAAGCAGGTGGGAGTATTAGAATTTATTTTCCATTTACTTTCATTTAATTGCAATTAAAAAAATAAATGAAATGTTCAACATATTGTGTATTTAGTTTAGGAATAGAATGAAGGAGGGAATTCTCTACACTCAGAAACCTTGATTAGATATACTTAAAAGGTGCTTGCCAGGTGCTGAAATTCTTTCCAAATGTCAGAAGAAAGAAATTCTTTCCAAATGTAGTGGGAGGGAATGATGAGGAAAGTTACAAAGGCCCTTAGCTATGGAGATAGTTCAGGAAAGTATGTAAACAGATGTACCATGCCAGGCTTTCATTGCCCAGCCTATTAGGTGAGTGTTAGGAGCTCAGGTTGTGCTCTGGTTACAAATCTCATGAGAATTAGCATAAATCTAAATAGGGGAGTTCTTGTTTTCTTTTGCACATTTTCATCAGAAACAAAACTCAACCCACTCAACCAGTTTTCTCTGTGTCTCTACACAACCCACAGGAGTACATAACCAGTTTCTAGGTGAATACAATTGATATCTTTTGAACTTGCATTTTATATGTCCCTTACGTGCATGAAGTGATCACCCTTATGAGATAAGGGAGGGTGTGGTCCTTTTAATGAAAATAATTTCAACTTAGTGTGAATGATTTTGTAAGGTCATAGTTATAATAACATGGATGGAATATGCCCACTGGACTTTCCATATACTTTGTATTTTCCTGTATCAGAACTTTTTGCATGATCATCACAGCCTAATTTTGGATTTTAGACTTTTTTGACAGTATACTTGAAGTTGTTAAGACACAAAAGAACATTAAACAGGTTAGCAGTCATTGCAAAGCCATCACTACCTCTGTATAACAATGTCTCACAGTATCCATAAAAAGACTCGCCGGTCTCTGACACAGGCCACTGATGGAATGGGACTGTTTACTGCCCATCTAAACAGGGCTGATATATTCTCAGCAGACAGAGGACTCAGAAGTGTGAGCTTGTTCTTATTACCGATGTAACATTAAATTCAAATTAGTTCTTCCACAGAGCCTTCTCTAGTCATCTCTGAACCAAGAAAGATATTTTTATTTTCATGTTTACTCAATAGGCACTGTTAGCATCGAGTAACCTGTGGTTTTAATAATTTGTAAATATGATGCACTAATTCAAATAGACAAATGTATTCTCTTCAAGTGAAAGCCATGGAGCAAGGACAAATTCAGACAGTTTGAGGGAAATCCTGAACACTAATCCGAGACAGTTTCAGGATGTACTCAGGAAGAGCAGAAGTACACTAGGAAAGAAAAGACAACACAAGTGACATGGCAGATAAAAGCAGCCTCGAAGTCTAGAGCCAGAGAAGACAATTCATACACACTTGTTGAATCAGTTGGCTAAGTTATGTTGAGCTGAGACAAACTCTCTGGCTAGAGAGTAGAAGAGACTAAAGAGTAAAAACAGAAAGATCATAAATACACTGACATGTCAGTGAGATGACTCATTACATAAAGTAGCTGGCCTCCAAGCCCAGCAAACTGAATTCAGTCTTTGGATTATGTCATAGAAGAAGAGGATGGACACAAACAAGGTCTCCCTGACCACTATGTGTACTGTTGCATGTGTAGTGTGATGTGCATGTGAGCATATGTGTGTGTGTGTGTGTGCTCACTGACAATGTGATTTCTTTTTCAAACAGCCACTTTGGCAGAAGTAGATTCTATAAACAGCTACTTTGAAATAATAAATGTAAATGGGCATCTTCCTGACCATCCTAAGCATGAAGGCCTTACTTAAATCTAACAGAAGGACTGAATGTTAGAATTCTTAGCTTATGTAAATGTTTTCAAATTATTCTGACAATGGAATGGAAAGACATTGTTTTCTCAACGTTCTGTGAGTGGTAGACTTGTTAAAAAGAAACTCAGTAAAACTGGCCAGTTCTATTTTTTGTTAAATTTCTTTCATCTATATTTTTGAAGCCCTACATTCGCCAATTAATCTTATTCTACTTCCTTTCTAGAGTCTTTGAAGAATTCACTAACTCCAGAACTCTTCATTCAAGTCTTGGAACATGTGAAATAATAGAAAACAACTCAGCAGAAGGAAATGGAAATGCCACCTTTATTACTAAAAAAAGCTGGGCTAAAGAATGCAGCTGGGTATCTTCAAGCAGGCACTATGTTATTGTCAAACTTGATATTGTATTCAGCTCTTTTGCCTAACAAAAATAAATCCCTCTATACTTTAGGCCAAAACTCAATGTTAGGAGAGGTGGCCCATTTCAGATAGGACAGGAGGAAATGTGGAAAAATATAACCTAATTTTTAGAGACATGAGAGAAAGAGCCAGAGTGAAATTAGGAGGGCCCAACTAAGATGCTTACTAATTTACAAAAACAAAACAACAACAGAAAAAAAACCCATAGGTGTAGACAGAAAATCTTAAATCTTAATATTTTTAACATTTAAAATTTTTTCTGAAATCATTATTTATCATATGCTGTCAACATATTTACTAAAGGCTATGTTTGAAAAATGAAGTACTGATTTCTATTCCAATTCTTAACTGCATTAGTTTGCTGTTACTATGACTAAATAGTAATACTATATAAATTATAATGAAAAAAGGTTTTTGTTTGTGTGTTTATTTGTTTGATTTTAGTTTAAAATTCTGACTGTTCTTAATAACTTGGAACTGACAAAATCATTGCTTTGGTAAGAGACTTGTGTCTGATGACATCACAGGAGTAAAACATTCCATCAGGAAAGCACTTACCCTTTGAGACAGTAGCTAACATAGAGTGACAAGCTGGATTCCTACCATGACTATGTTAACACTTTCTGAGGGTAAGCCCCAATGATCTAATTTAAGAACTTCCTGTATCCTTTTACTACTAGTGATCTCATTGTCATCTATCAGTGTTACTTAAAGACTCTGGCACCTAACACAAGTACTAATGCATCACACAGCAAACCATAGTTGAGTCATAGAAGTTATTTACATATCCATGTATTATTATTTTTTTTTTTTGAAATACAGCTTAGGCTATCTCACTCACCCTCTTCTTTGTATCACTGCTGGATTAATAGGCATACAAAGTAGATTCCAGTGGCAAAGGCATGTAATACCACTAAGTAGGAGGCTGAGGTAGGTAGTCTGAAATTTCAAGGCCTGCATGTATCAAAGAAAGGTTAAGCCTAGCATGGGTAATGTAGTGACAATTTGTCTCAAAATAAATGGTGCAAGAAAGTTCTGGGCTTATAGGTAAACCACTTGCCTAACCTACAGTAAGCTCTAGATTTAACTCACCAGACTAAGTGGGGAGAACAGGCTTAGGGAACCTCACATGATTCTAGTGCCCAAGGCATCCTGAATATCATTATTGCAGATGATTCTGTGTATGTAAGCACTTCTATTCTATAAGGGATGCATATGTTTAACATGAGTGAATTGAATTTGTCATCAATTTTCCTCAAAAAAATTGTAAGTAACTTGTAGCTGTGAGATATAATTCTATATTACAAAGGTAATAAAAAACATTGAATCTTGGTAAATAAAAAGAGATTTTAAAATGACCTATTCACTAAAAATATCCTTCAGTTTATAAAAAAATAAATATTAGAACAAAAATTACGCAGATAGATTATATATATATATATATATATATATTTCTTTAATTAATTCACTTTAGAAGAAACAAACAATATACTGTTACAAATTACGTATTGTAGTTTGGTAAAATACTTATCCATGAATAGGTGATTCACTAAGAAGAAATAAATATCAAATTTATGGAATGTTTTAATCAACATATTTTTCATAAAAAAAATATATCACACAATGTATCACTAACTCCACCAGAGACATAAAAGTAAGTAGAGTCTCAGAAGTGACTTAATGATTTTATCTAGACACACTTAATAGGAAATATTTAAGGAATTGTGAAAGATTAACTATTTTGTTCTCGGTTGTTGATTTAAAATACACATGAAATCAATATTAAAAATAAGATATCTTTGGGACTGAAGAGATAGCTAAATCAGATAAGAGGACGTACTGTTCTTGCTGAACACTTATGTTAGTTTTACAGGACCCACATCTGATGGCTCACAATTTATCTAACTTCAGCATTAACTCTTGCCTCGGCAGATGCTGGCATTCTTGTGCCACATACCACCCTCCCTTTACCCACACATACTTATAAACAAAAGTAAAATACATACACAAATAAAGACATCAAAAGTAATTATATATCCCCCTCTTTCTAAACTTACCTTGGGCATGTCTCTGTGTTTTCAGTTATCATAGGTCTTCACATAGGGCAAGCACTAACGTTTTTTGCAATGGCAATTTCTCAGCACTTTGCTTAGTTATAGTTAGGGATTAATTATAAAGCCTAAAGTGATCCAACAAAACATACACCCATGGAAGAAATGGAGTTTTCCAGACTGAAAAACAAAGCTGCAAGCCATTTGTATGAACCTTTGGTATGCATTCTCATTAATATTTAGATTAATCATATTTACATTCACCTACAAGTCTCATTTATCAAAATAAGTAATGCGCCATATGTATCACTATACAAGGAGAAACCATGGCATACCATGAAAATTTTTTATACGCTTAAAGATATTGTCAAAGTTTCAGAGTCAAAACTTCTGTATATTAAATTTTACACAGGTGAAATTATGGAAGAACAAGACTTTTGCTTTCTTGAGTTAGAGAATTGTCGAAATATGGAAATAACATTAAACATGGGAATAATGATGAATATGAAAGTTTTTGTTTTGAACAAAACTTATGCTATATTATTTTGGGAATCCTTAAAAATATATTTTGTTAAGATTTTATGTCCTTACCAGCATTCTTTGTTAACTCTCTTAAGTGAATAAAGAATAATCAAATATTGTGGAGGCAACTCGAAAAACAGTAACAGTGTGGCAAAGTTACATACATATATACATACATACACATATATACATACATACACACATATACATACATACATATATGCATGTATATGTGTATCCTTATATCTGAATCCACATATATATATATGTGTTATATATATATATACATATATATATATGTGTGTTCATAGCTCATTTATGCATATATATGAACTGTGCATTCAAGTGAGAATATGCAGCTATGAAAAATAGGTACACAAACAAGTGTTAGAATTAAATATGGAAGACTACCAAAGTAATTTGAGTGGGAATCATCACAAGTTTTTTTCCACATGCTTTTTATGGGGTTTCAGGTATTGGTTTATATTACTTTTATATTTAAAAGTTATGTAAACATTTTTATTATCCCAGATAGAAAAGAATGCTAACCTAGGCTGTTTTCTCACATGAGAGCTGAGTGCTCTGGCAGACTTTATAGCTGGCCTGTCAGAACAGCTTTTGACATTAAGGACTAAGATTAACCAGTGTTTCTGCTTGTGATCTTTGTTAGCTGCTCATTACACATGTACACTATTTCAGTCTCATGGAACATTCCTAGGCAGTATCTGCCTTGGTTCTGTTACTTGCCTACTCTGTAGGCATATAACATCAAACTTCCACTGTGTTTTTTATAAAATTATGGAAGTAGACTCGATCATGTAAGACACATTATGGTGTCAAACTTTTATAATGATATACTTTGAAATGATTATTGTAGATTTCCAAGGACTATCAACTCATTTCTCCAGGATATTGCTCAATGACAAATGATAATCTTCAGTTTGGACATTTCTAGTGAGGGAAAATTTGGACTATACTCATAATATTTATTGAATACTTAATTTTTAATAACATTATTAATGAAAAGCTATAATATTTAAAATGTACCTCTTCCTTTGGAGCTTCCAAAATATGGCCATACATACATTGCTGTCAATATTCATTGTTTCCTATGAAGCTACAAAACTAGTTTTTACTAACTCTTAAATTTTGAAATAATCAGAAGCAGTTATTATACATTTTTTCTAAAACTGTTACCTGAGATGTGAATATTTATATCTCGTTGTACATGGAGAAGTCAAATTTCTGCCTAGCAAAAGCATACATCCTACTGACTGCTAAGGCAACATAACAGTCAAATAACTCCGAGTGACATTTGAGTGTGCCCATAGATCCTTTTCTCACTCAGGCACTGTTAGAGAAGCTTCCTTTTGTAGTTGACGAGAAATAACACAGGGACCCACAACTATACAATGTGCAGAGTGAGAGACTTTAAAACACTTAATGAGATGTCTTAAAAACCCCTCCCTCTCAGAGCTCAGGGAGCTATTCAGGAAGAAGGTAAGTGCCAGAGGAGATGGATGACTCTATGAAAACAGTCTTCCAGATATAACAGGAGTGATGTACATGTGAACTAAGAAGCTATGACACATGCGTAGGGTCTACATAGGTTCAGGCCAGATGATTTACAATACTGGTAGAGGGAGGTGGACATGAAATGCCACCCTTAACCAAGAAGTTTCCTCAAATTGATAGCTATATACAAAAGAAAAATTAGTCCAGTAATAGAGTCCTACTGGGTATATTATCTATACTTAAACATAAACCCCATGCACAAAAATAAATGGTGGACATAGAACAAACTCAATAGTAATTTTTTATCCTTTTATCTCATAATAACTTTGGGGTTAATTTTTTTTCTTACTGGCCTTTTGTTTGTTTGTTACAGCTCTAATTTTTTGTTTTAATGGATTTTATTTGTGCGTGAATTTGAGTCTTTCTCTCTGGATGTGTGTGTGTGTGTGTGTGTGTGTGTGTGTGTGTTATTTCTTTCTGGTTTTAAAAATTCTTTTTCCCCTATATTTTTTTCTAAAGAAAGAAAGGGCTTGGATGTTAGTAAATGGATTGGTGGGAGGATTTATGACAAGTTGTAGGAATAAGGTCATGATCAAAATATATTGTATGAAAAAAAATGGAATAGAAAACACTAATACATATAAAATACATATAAATTTTAAAATATTTTTTAAATTTTTAAATATTTTAAAAAGTTATAATTCAATGAGTCACATGTTTTCATGGCATTTATGGGTCGGTCCTTGACTTAAACCCTATTAAAAAAAAGTAGACTAAAAACTTAAAACACCAGCTTTACCAAAGACTACAGCAGATGCTAAAAATAAGGGCGTGTCTTAAACACCAGGCAAGTGTTTTCTAGCTCCAAGCTCAAGGGTCTATTTCCAATCCTTCACACAACCAATGACAACTGATTCAAATCTATATCCAGATCCTCTCTAGGAATGTGAAGATACTACAAGTGTCCAGAATCATTTGAACAGCAAAACCACAGAACAAGGCTTCCAGTTTTACGCTACTGCTTCTGAAAGCATCTTGGGTCAACCTTTTTTTTAGTTCCTGATTTTACTGTAATGTCCCTTCTTCATATGTTCCTCATTTTATTTGGCTGAAGGTCAGGTCTCTAGGTATATACCAACACAGGTGAGAAAATTATATGAAAAAAACCTTCAGCAGAAACTTAAAGGTAGAATGTGAATTAGCGATCCAGTTGCCATGAAGTGCGTGAGGGAGAATTGGAAAAGTGTGCTGATTTTGGCAATTAAAAGATCATCACTGAACTGAAAATAAGGCAATAAGTTTAAAGTCAGTAGAGAGAAATCATTGTAATATTTGTGTAAGTTGCAAACAATTTAAAGTATATTCTTTTCATCCAAAGTTTGAGAAAATCAGTGAGTGGTGAAATAGTGAAGTACTCAGTAAAATGAAAAGTTCTAGAAAACTAGATTTACTGAGAATAGTGATGTGAATGACAAGAGATGAAGCATCCATAGAACACATTAGTTCTCCTGAGGTGCTATAGGACAAGAAATGAAAACTACCAACATCAGTATATTAATGCTTTTACTAGGATTCAGGCTTGCTACATGTTTGCATGATTAAACACAAAGCAAAAATTATTCTCAGTTTAAAAAAGAATTTGAAAAAAGCAACATCATGAGTCTGAGTCTTTTTATTATAAAACCTGAACGTGGGCATATGGTGCATGCCTAGGAATGCCTACTGGAGACTGTGATTATGACAACCATGTTATTCTGAAGTAGAACACATCATGGTCAGGATATGTATTTCATAGGATTAGACTAAAAATTAGCTAATTATTAAACACTATATATTTTCCAACACACATCCCAATTTTTGGCATTGATTCTGTGCTTATATCATTCTTAAGATAAAATGGAGCTCATCTCAGAGATAGACACCATTCCAGTTATCTCTTCCATGACCCTCTTCTTTTGTCCTTCTCTCACCTGATTCCCTAGGGCAATGGAAACTCCCAGAAATCTATTATGGTGACTCTACCTAAGACTCTTAGCAATGGGGATATGGACCCTGAACTGGCCATCTCCTGTAACCATGCAAGAATTCCAATGGAGGGAATGAGACAACAACAGAGTCCCAAAACATTTGAACTACAATTTGCCCTGCCTACAAGATGTGCAGGGGTAATGATGGAACAGAAATCGAAATAAAGGCCAAAAAATGACTGCTCTAGTTTGAGACCCATGCCATGAGAGAGAGCCTATCCCTGACATTATTAATGATAATCCGCTATACTTGCAGGTAGGAGCCTAGGATAGTTGTTATCAGAAAGGCTTCATCCAGCAACTGATGGAAACAGATGCAGAGCCCCATAGTCAAACATTAGGTGGCACTTGGGGAACTGTTGCAGATTTCAATTAATCCTGCTCAAATCGATCCAGTGGCAGCAGCATGTTCCTGTTACCTACCCCGGGGCTCTGGTTTACCGAATGAAACAAACAGAGAGAGAGAGAGAGAGAGAGAGAGAGAGAGAGAGAGAGAGAGAGAACCTTATATTTTAATATGCCTTAAACAGCTCAATGGTTGGACAACTCCCAAATCTCCATGTGGCTAACACCTCCCCTCCAATCCTCCTAAATCCTTACTTACTAAAATCTGTATTCCTTTTTTGCTGCTTTAGACCCAATGCACTTTTCCTCTCTACTGGCGCTGCTCTTCCTGGCTCTTACTTGATTAGTATGCTCTCTCTTCTGTACCTCTAACTTACTCCATTCCCAGCATGGCAGTTCTCTAATTCTTCTTCCTCTCTCAGTCCTCTTGCCCCAGTCCTAACGTCCTCCCTGTGTCTCACTGCCCAGCCATTGGCCACCAGAAGCTTTATTTACCATTTCAAAACCAACTGGGGGCAGGGACCCTCAGCATCTTCTACGGAGATTCTCATGCAACTTTGGGATAATACAACTAAGAGACAAAATCCACAATAAGGAATCCTGCAAAAAAGTTGGAGGAAGGATTGCAGAAGACAGATGGGTCACAGACACGAGAAAATCTACAGAATCAAATAGCCTAGTCTCTACAGGCCCATAGAGACTAAACTGCCAATCAGAGAGTATGTATGGTACTGACATAGGTAGGGCCTTGGCCCATTATGTAACGAACAGTTGTATAGCTTGGTCTTTATGTGTAACACCTAACAGTGGGAACACGGGGTATCTCTGACTCTGTTGCCTGCCTTTGGAACATTTTCTCCCTACTGGGATGCCTCTTGTAGCCTCAATAGGAGAAGAAGTGCCTAGTCTTATTGTACTTGACATACCAAGGGTGGTTGATATACATGGGAGGCCTTCCCTTTTTGGAAGAGAAAGAAAGAAGTGAAAAGGGAAGGGGAGGTAGTGGGGAAAGACGTGGAGGAGGAAGGGCAAACTGCAGTAAGGATGGAAATTAATTAATTAATTAATTATAAAAAATAAAATATAGTTTTGGAATAAAAATCATGATTTAACATTTTAATTTGTAAATATGCATCGGGGACATACCAAGCATCTATGTCTATGTCTTCCATTATTTACTTTGAAGATAGAACAACAAAATGAAGCGAAGTTACACAAAAGAGTACTTTTGATATAACTTGAAACCAGAGGACACTAAAGAAAAACTAGAGTCCAGTAGTGAATTCCCTTTTAGTCTGATGAAGAAAACACATTTCTATCTGTGAATAAATTCAAGATAGTACATGAAAAGACTTGTAAGTTTGATAAGGAAAGAACATGAAAAGAAAAAGACTGAAAATGCTGTGGGCAAAGTCAAAAGACACTGAGCAAAGTTTAATGTTTCTATAGTACATCCAAAGAAATAAGATATTTTCATAGTGTACAGGAACTTTTAAAGACCTTGGGGTTAATAGACCAAAACCTTAGTAAAAATATTAGAAAATACCATGAGTGGTTATAATTAGAAACTTAACAATAATTAAGAAAAAATTTCTTTAATATATGAGGATATTCAGTCTTATCTGTAGAGAAAGAAAACTTAAATGAACAGCAAGAGAGCGTTTGTTTCCTGTCAAAACTGGTAAAAGTATAAAAAACCTGACAATATATCTTGTTGTTGAGAATTGAAGACTTAAATCTTTATCCTAGTATCACACCATCTGGAATACTCTTTCAGTTTTAAACTTTGTTTAAAATTTCTTAGGGATATGAAGCAAAGCATTTTGAAATCAAAGTGTTAGCAGAATCACACTCCAAGATTCTGGGGAGGGCCAGTTCCTCTCCTCCAAAGTAACTACAGGCATTCTGTTGCTTGGGCCATCTGACTCCAGTTCTTGTTTCTGTGACAAGAATACTCCCCTGTTGCAACCAGACTTTCAAAGAATCACTTTGAAAACAGGCTGTTAACAATATATAAGTATACACCAGGCTATTTCCGTGATACTTATTACTCAGTACCACAAAGGGCTCATGTAGTCATATTTCAAGGATAAATAAATAAGATATGACACATGTGTGAGATGGAATATTATATGAGAAAGAAAAGATGGGATTTTCTGTGAAGCAACATGTTTTAATTTCCAAAAAGTTTTATACAAAAGAAATAAAGTAAAAACCATCAAATTTCTAGTTTTCTATATGTTATGAAAGAGATTAGGGTATAGAAAAAAACATAAATACATCTCATGTTTTAAACCTTTAGATGGAAGAAAGCAGATAACAAGAAACTTACTACTTATGCATTGGAAATATACAAAACTGGGAGGTGGGGTAGATGAGCCAGGGTCGATGGTATGAGAAAGAATTAATGCTTCTCTGGCCATGTGAATATTTGAAAAACTTATTCAAGTTTAATATACACTCAGAATGTTTAACAAGTCACAGTTTTATTTAAAATAATTAATTACTTTAATTACTTATAGCTATAAGAAGCCAGGATTTGGGTGAGGGGGTCTAAAATGTGGTACAATGAGTTCAAATTAGCATACTGAAACTACAAGAGAATAACATACTCATCAATCAAACTTTTCCTCACATAGTCTCATATCCATTATTTGGACAGTGGTGGCACTGACAAATGAAAACAAGACGCAGATATGTTTACCGCTACTTTGGTTTCGTAGCTTCTCAGGCTCTTATAATAAAACAGTTAGGGGTAGGAGGTAAATATAATATATGTATATGCATACATACATATGTGTTTGTAATATATATATGTATATATATGACATTGCAAACACATTATTCTTTTTATTCTTGAATTACCATTAGTTATTTATGAAGTCCATTGTTCATACAATATAGTTGCTCTAGGCTTAAAGCTCCAAAAGTATATTTGTATATTTCATTTTATTGCAAACCTAGATTTGGAGTGAGCTTGAGTTATTTAAATCCCATCTTGGAAATCCAATGACAGGAACAAGTTTTCCACAATTTTGTTTCCTCAAGTGCAAATATATATATATATATATATATATATATATATATATATATATATATTAATTTCTGGGAGCTACTATACAGAAATAATAAATTAGCAAGCCTGTACCACTAAGAATGGTCAAATATGTACCACTAAGAATGGTCAAATAGCAATGTGTGTGAGATAGCATGGTACTTGTATAAGCTGAAATATTGTATTTGTTTATAAAATCAAATACTGGTCAAATATTATGTCTAAATGACCAGAGTAACTTCATTTCTAGGTCAGCTTTTTCCTAAAATTTTAGCAATGTACTTTAACCACATTGTTAGACCATATTCGTTCTTAAAAGCTGCCATATCTTTGTCTGACATAATTTTTTTGAAAAAGAAAATGGAAATTTTAAGAAAGAATTATACTTAAAATTAATAAATATTATTTTAAATTTATTAAATTAATTAATATTAATTTCACATTATTTATACAGAATTATAATTGAGAACAATTGTTTTTATAAATCACCACATTTCAGTTTTAAATTTGTTTTATTCAATGCCTCATAATATAGTCCCTAGTTCACAGGAATGCTGTTTATCTGAGAAGTTCTGTATATTACAACTCCAAATTACTCTCCATCCTCTTAATGGATTCTCTATAATTTGACCTCTTTAAACTCATTCGTATTACAATTCCTTATAGTGTTCTGACCTAACCAGTAAATCACATACACACAAAGAGTCTACTATTTTTTTTCTTTGACATATATCCTTATACACAAGAATGCAATACAAAACCTGCCAATAAAGGATTAGACTATATATGAAATATGGGGAGAGTAGCTAATATCCAAGATAATTAAAAAGGCAGACTCACCCTGGCAGAAAGGAATCAGTTAAAAGATACAAGGATGAAAGAAAAGGAGATGAAGAGGAAGAAGAAGAGGAAGAGGAAGAGGAAGGGAAGAAGAACATGTTCAGATGGGAATCTTAGAGCAAACAGATAAAGGGTCTTAGTCTTTTTTTTTTTTTTTCCAAAAACAAAACAGAAACAAAAATGAAAGAGGAAATATTGAGAGGAATATGTATTGCCAAGACTCAGGTTATTTAGGGAGGCAGAGGAGAAAGTCTTTTGCAAATACATGTAAAGGCTTTTTTTTTTTTTTTTTTTTTTTTTAAAATATTTGAACATTTATTTGCTCTAAGAAAAATCAAGTACATCGTAGCTTTGTGAAATCAGCTATAAAACTACTGTGAAATGGTGGATGGACACTGTGGCCAACGGTGCCAGAGATTAGGAATCTGCAGGGTAGTGTAGAGGGATGGAGGTGCACGGAAATTTTTGAAGAAGAACAAAATTAAATAGCACAGTCACAAGCAGCACCTACACACTCTCTATAACCCTTCTTTCCTCTGACTGGATAGCAGTGAGGGACTCTCATGGTTGAGTTTAAAGGGAAAATGTCACTGATGAGAAGTGAGAAAATCTAGTGCTGAGTTTGGAGCCATAATACACATGTGCCATGTGGTTCCACAGCAAATTGCTAAAACTTCAACTTGAAAGCTGAGCCAGGGTATGGGATGCCTGAAATTTCATAAATAAAACAAATCATAAGCAGATCTGAAATGACATTTGCACAACCACAGGGCTTCCTAAGTGTAAATGAGTACATGTTTACACAAACAGTCCAACTAATTAAAATTGCTAAAATATAGGAAGTAAACCAAAATGAGAATGGGCAGACTTGACAAAAAAGGAGAATATGCAGATTAAAAATAGCCACATTTAAATAGGAATTTTAAAAATAATTACTAAGGTTAAAAAAAAAAATTACTAAAGCCAAGAAACCAAATTGAAGATGTTTAACTAGATTGTAATTCAGTGTAGCTTATTAATTCTCCTAGGCTTTAATATTCTCATGGGATTATTGGCATATTTATTTCATAGTGCTGATATAAAGATTAAGTGAGGAAATGAATGTAATGTCTTAAAAATGAGAAGTGTATGAACATGTCAATATATGATCTAATTTGATCTGCTGAAACATCAAAAGCTAAATCTTGGTCAAGTGATTTTTCTTTATTATTTGTAATTGATGTCCACAGCTGTATTTATGCTCAATAGAATTTGAAATACAAATTGCCTAATTAGTAGCCCCCCAACAACTTAATATGAAACATTAAGCCTACAATGAATGTAGTTTATTAACAATAGTCAAAAGTTGTCTGTCCTCTTGATCAGTGTGCAGTTTGTTCAATGTGTAGGTTATTCAATACATAATATAGTCCAAAGCTTTGCTATATATAACCTTGTCTAGTCAGAACACATAAGGACAATTGATTTTCTCAGATAAAACATACTTTTTTTTTTGAAAAGTTTTGAATTTACAATTCTGGGTTTTGTTTTGCTTTGTTTGAGATCAAGTTTCTCTGAGTAGCCCTCGCTGACCTAGAACTCACCCTATGAACCCTCTTAGTCTTGAACACAAGGATCTGCCTGCCTCTGCCTCCTTAGTGCAAGGATTAAAGGTATGCATCATCACTGCCCAGCTTGGGGCTTTTTATTGTAATCTCATTTTCAGCAATAACTTTTAGAAAATGTGCACATTTATCATATCCCATTTTCTTCATTTCAAATTAGAATGTCTCTCTCATTTTACTTATATTTTAGTATATTGTTCTTCCTTAATAATATTTTGGCATTCTTTATAAACATGTCTTATACTAGTTACTTTTATTTATTTATTTTAGACCTTGGTTGTTATAGGGATTGACATCTTACACACTGTTGGATATCGAAGAAAGCTTTTGATCCTCTGTCTTTACATTTCAGAGCTAATATACTGAATTCTCTTATTTTAAACTATAACAAAAACTTGTAATTATTTATTTTTATATTTTAGAGATAGTTAATGGTATTGTATAGAAACCTTACTTTAAAATCATATATCCTAGCCCACAATTCTAGACGAAGCTCAGTGATCTACTGGAGGCCATGCTGGTACCTGAGTTCAAGCTAAGATGTGCATAGGCATTCAAAGCTTCCACAGAACTTACCCACTTCCCCCAATAGCACCTCATCTTTTCAATGCAGAACTCCTGCAGAGAAATAAATAAATAAATAAATAAATAAATGAAGTAATCCTCTCTATCATATCAAACCATCGTTTCAATGCAGAACTCCAGCAGAGTAATGAATGAGTAAATAAAGAAATAAAGAAATAAAGTAACCCTCTGTACCATATCAGACCAACATGAATTAAATATCAATTTCAACAACAGAATAAAAAACAACAAGCCTACAAACTCATAGCACCTAGACATATCGCTATTGAATGACCCCTGGGTCAAGACAGAAAAAAAAAGGAAATGAAGTAATTCCTAGAATTCAGTGAAAATGAATGCACAACAATCCCAAACTTATGGGATACAATAAAAGCAATGCTAAGGAGAGAGTTCAGAGCATTGAACGCCTTCATAAAGAAATTAGAGGAATCTCATACTACCAACTTAACAGCACACTTAAAAAGAAGCAAACACACCCAAGAAGAGTATATGACAAGAAATAATTAAACTCAGGGATGAATTCAATAAAATAGACACAAGCAGAACAATACAAAAATCAAAAACAAGAACGATAAAAAAGTCGTTTCTTGAGAAAATTGGCAAGATAAGACAATCACGTAACCAAACTAACAAGAAGAAAGAGAGAGAGAGAGAGAGAGAGAGAGAGAGAGAGAGAGAGAGAGAGAGAGGAAGGGGAAATGTAAGAGGAGCTAAGGCGGGAGGAGTAAAGAGAGGAAGAGGGGGAGAAAGGAAGAGGAGGAGCTAAGGGAGAGATGGAGAGGGGGCATGGAGGCTGATGTTTGCTTGTCTGCATCAGTCAAAGTTAGTTGATATATTTATGTTGGGTATTGGGTTACACCTCTGATTGTAAGTGCATCTTGTTGTTGATCATTTCTAAATACATAAATCTTTGGATAATCTAAGCATTAGAGTCTCATCTGTACCGAGCCCATGTGATTGGTGGGATGGTCTGGGCACTGTCCAGCCTTGCTGAGATGTCATGGAAGATTGGCAGAGTCATCTCCCATGCTGGTGTCTTGTGGGTGGCAGGAATGGTGTTTCTGGATGGCTGTTTCTAACTGCGGCATGCACGTGGCCTCTGGCTACGTGGTTGGGCTAGGCAGAGATGCTGCTGCAGCTTAGATAGCCGGCCTGACCAATAACTGTTTTTAAAATAATTACTATCCAGGGAACGACATGGAGAGAGAGAAACAGAGACAGAATCAGAGACAGACAGAGAGACAGAGAGAGACAGAGACAGAAAGGGAGGGAGAGAGAGAGGGAGGGAGAAAATAAAGGAGGGAGAGAGAATCCAAATTAAGAAAATCAGAAATGAAAAGGGGACATAACCACAGACACTGAGCAAATCCAAGGAATCATTAGATCATACTTCAAAAATCTGTATAGCACAAAATTGGAAAATCAAAAGAAATCTACATGTTTCTTGATAGACACCATGTACTAAGATCAGGTAAAAATTTAAATAGATGTACAACACTTAAAGAAATGGAAGCCATCATTAAATGTCTCCCAAAATTTTTTAAAAAGCTTAGGGTTTAGAATTCTACAAGACTTTCAAAAAGTAGCTAATACTAGCCGTTCTCAAATCATTCTACAAAATAGAAGCAGAAGGAAACATTGCCAAATTCATTTTATGAAGTCAAAGTCACCTTGATACCCCAAACAATATGAAGATCCAAAGAAAAAAGACAATTATAGACCAATTTTCCTCAAGAATATGGATGTAAAATAGTCTATAAAGTACTTGCAAACAAACTCCAAGAATACATCAAAAAGATTATCCACTATGATCAAGTAGGCTTCATCCCAGAGATGCAGGGATACTTTAACATAATCTGTCAGAGTAATCTCCTGTAGAAACTGAAAGACAGAAAAACCATATGATCATCTCATGAGATGCTGAAAATGCCTTTGATCAAATTTAACACTCCTCACAAAAATGTCTTGGAGAGAGCAAAATATAAGGGATGTGCCTAAAAATAATAAGGTGAAATAAGCTGATAGCCATCATTAAATTAAGTGAAGAGAATCTCAAAACAGTGTCACTGAAATCAGGAACATGACAATGATATCCACGTTCTCTATCCCTATTCAATAATGTACTTGAAGTTCTAGCTAGAGCAATAAGACAACAAAAGGACATCAAGGGAATAGAAAATGGAAAGATGAAGTCAATTTTTTTTTTCTATTTGAAGATAATATGTTAGTATATATAAATGAGCACCAAATATTCTACAAGGGACCTCTTAGAGTTGATAAATACCTTCAGCAAAGTGACTGAAAGATTAATTTTAAAAACCAGTTGCCCTGTTATATCCAAATGACAAATTGTCTCAGAAAAAAGAAGTCAGGTATAACTTCGTATAACTCTATCCAAGCAAATGACAGACCCTTATGAGGATAACTTCAAGTCTTTGAAGAAGAATTGGAGAATATATCATAAGATGGACAGATCTCCCTTGCTCATGGGTTAATAGGATTAACTGGTCATCTTACCAAATTCAACAGATTCAACATAGCTCCTCTCAAATTTTCTATACAATGTTTTAAAGACCTTGAAAGAACAACAATCAACTTCACATGAAAAGACAAAAACATCTAATAGCTAAAACAATTCTGTACAATGAAAGCACTCCCAGAAGTATCACCAGCCCTGATTTCCAGCCACACCACAAAGAAATAGTACTAAAACCCACATAGTATTGGCATAAAAACAGACAGATTGATCAATGGAATCTAATCAAAGACCTATACATAAATCCACATACCTTTGTACATCTGATTTTTGATAAAGTATTCACAATTATATAATGGAAAAAACAAAGCATGTCCAACAAATGATGATGGTCTAACTGTATGTGAGTATGTCAAAGTAGTCAAATAGATCCATATCTATCACCCTGCACAAAAGTCAAGTCCAAGTGGCTAAGACATTACCATAAAACTAGATACACAGAACCTAAAGAAGAGAAAACGGAGAATAACTTTGAACACACTGGTACAGAAGACCACTTCCAGAACTGATCAACAATTAATACATGGGATCTCATAAAATTAAAAAAACTTGTGTAAAACAAAGTATGACATCAATAAGAGAAAAGTGCTGCCTACAGAATTGGACAAGATCTTCACCAACCCTACATCTGATAGATGACTAATTACCAAAGTACATAAAGAAACCCAACATCAACAAACCAAATTACCCAATTAATAAATGGGGTGCAGATCTAAATAGAGGATTCTTAACAGATCAGTCTCAAATGGCTGAGAAGTACTTTACAAAATGTTTAGTATTTTTAGCCATAATGAAAATGCAAAAAAAAAAAAAAAATGACTCTGAGAATCCATGATACAGCTAATAGAGTTGCTAAGATGAAAATGACAGCTCATGCTGGTACGGATTTGCAGCATACAGTACACTTTTCCATTGCTGGTGGGAGTGTAAACTTGTATAGCCACATTAGAAATCAGTATGGTGATTTTCTGAAAATTGAGAATTAACCTAATTAAACACCCAAGCTATACCAATCCCGGGAAAATACTCAAAGGCTGCTCCACCCTGCCTAATGGACCCTTGCTCAACCCTGTTCATAGAAGCTTTATTCATAGTAGTCAGAACCTGTAAAATAATCTAGATAGATATCCATCAACTGAAGAATAAATAAAGTAAATGTGAAAATGTGGTACATTTACAAAATGGAGTATTAGTATTACTCAGCTGCTAAAAATAACATGAAACTTACAGGAGAATATATATATATATATATATATATATATATTTATATATATATTGTGTGTGTGTGTGTGTGTGTATGTGTGTGTATGTGTGTGTGTATGTGTGTGTGTATGTGTTTGTGTGTATTACAGGGACAAGTTGGGGGTAGGATACATAGGGAGTATTAGAAAAATCAACTGGACTGGAATTGGGGGTACATCTCATAGACAAGCTAGTGCAATTAAATCTCCTAGGAATCTATGAGGGTGACCCCAGCTAAGGCTTCTAGCAATGGGGATAAGGAGTCTGAATAGGCCACCTTCTGTAACCAGGCTAGATTTCCAATGAAGTGATTAGTACACCAAACTGGACACAAAACCTTCAACCTACAATTTGTCTTTCCTGTAGGATGTGTTGTGATAAAAAAAAACCTTATAGGATGTGTGGAGTGGCCAAAGACTGATCCATCTTGAGACCCATGCCATGAGAGGGATCCCACTCCTGACACTACTTATATGGCCACAAACCAGAGGCTAGATAGACGAGAGATCCAAGATAGAACCAAACAAGACTGGAAAAAAAGCAATTAAGTAATTCCCAATGATATGCTATAGTAATAGAAAAGAGCCTAGCATAATCGTCATCAGAGAGGCGTCATCCAGCAACTGATGGGGACAGATACAGAGATCCACAGACAAACATTAGGCTGAGCTCTGGGAAGGCTTTGGAAGAGGGACAGGAAAGACTGTATGAACCAGAAGAGTCAAGGCACAACAAGAAAATCCACAGACTCAACTAGCCTATGCTGATAGGGGCTCACAGAGACTGGTCCAAAATCAGGGAGATTGTATGGGTCTGACCAAGGCCTCCTGCATATTTCCTATAGCTGTGTACCCTAGTCGTGTTGTGGGACCCTTGACAGTGGGAACAGGGGCTATTACTCTTTTGACTGCTTTGGGGTCCCTTTTTTTCTATTGGCTTGCCTTGTCCAGCCTTAATAAGAGGGGTCATGCTTCGTCTTACAGCAACTTGTAAGACTAAGTGCTTCCTTGACATCCAGAGGTGGCCTCCCTTTCTGAAGAGAAAGGAGGAGGAGTGGATGGGCAAGGAAGGGGTAGTGACTGGGAAGAACAGGAAATTAAGTTCAGGACATAATATATGAGAGAATAAAACATATATAATAAAATAAAATACTTCTATTATGTACATAATTATATTTCTTCCCTAATATACCTTACTAGCTTTTAAAATATGACTCTTCTAAAAACCTGGGAAAAGATACAGCATTGTTAATCTTCAAGTGTTGGCTGAATCACAGATTGCATGCATGTCCTGTGCCACCTCATTAAGTCTGAATTTGAAAGAAAAACTTACAATTCTGGGCACAACATGCTTTGGAGAAATATGTCCATAAAGTGTGCTGTACATTGATGCAAGGTCATTTTCTGTGCCGGAAAAAAAATATCTCAGAGTCTTGCTCATGTGCACTAGAAAAAGCTACAACATTAGCCTGACAGGAGTTATCAACATGTTACTACTTTTTGCTGATGAAGCATTACCTTGTACTTGAATGTACTAGTAGAGAATATTTATTGACATAAAAGGTTTAATCAACTTCTTAATTTTTGAGTTAACATGTCTCTAGCAGTTCTCAAGTAAGAACTTTGAAAGCAAGCTCGTGTCAGAGAATGCTGTATTTCCCCTTCACTGTTAAAAGTTTATCTGGACAAAATCAACAATCAGTAACTTACTGAGTAAAATTAATCTACTTTGTATCTAGTATCTCACACTCAATAGTTTCTTGGTTTTGTTAATTTGATTAAGAAATTTTCCATTATTATTTAGATTTGATTTTTATTTAGATTTTACCTGTCCTGGGCCTTGCTAATTTAAGAATTTTTTCTTAGTAATTTCCAGTTCCTAGTCATAATATACTTCTTCATTTTTGTTGTATTTTTCATAAAATTCTTCTGAATTTTAATAAACAGAAACTGATAAGAAGGCTTAGTGGGTAATGGTACTTATTCCCAAACCTCATGGCCTGAGTTTGATAGCAGAACCCACCTGGTAGGAGAATAGGCAAAGAGACTCCTGACAGTTGTCTTCTACACACACACACACACACACACACACACACACACACACACACACACACACATTATTTAAGTTGAATATTTAAGTTGATTTCATTTTATTGTTATTGTTAACCCTCTAAATCCAATACACATTCTACTCATATACACAATGGACTTTTAAGAGATTATAACAGTCTTTTTAATCTCATATAGATGGCAGAAAATTCTGTTCCTATGTATTGTAGATCTACATTGTCATCTCAGTGCTCCAGAGCTGTTAAAGAGAGATTCAGGGCTATGGGTTCACTCATGGTCCCTTGGTCTGCCTAGATGATCACATCTTGAGTTTTTTGTAACAGCCATTCATTAGCAGGAATAGTTCTGAGGACCCACTGTGAGCTAGTTCTGTGAGATATAGCCATGGAAGTAATTAGTAATATAGTTGGGTTTCTTGGGTTTATAACATAGCTGTCTTTTTGCCCTAATTCTAGTGTGGCCTTCAAGCTGTTGCTTCTACTGAACTCTTTTGAAATCTCTTTACTTTTCATTCTTTAGAAGAGAAGGAGTGAGACTAGCATTATGTAGATGTCAGCATTGTGCTGAGAATTTCCTTAAGGATCCAACCATAATCCAATGTGCATCCATGGTTGCTAGGACTTTTTACAATATTTCCTCAATTAGTTTATGGAGGTATTTATTTTAATGTGGTTTTGAGATAGGCATTAAGTATGGGTAGTCTATCCATTTATAGTCAGTATTATATACTTAGCATTAGTTACAATGGGAAGTTATCTCAGTCCATCATATCCCAAATATTCACTCCTGTTAGTTTTTGTTCGTAGCCACCTTCAGTTTTCCTCCAAGTACTTAACCATATTGAAATTATTTCCTGAATTTCTCATTTACACTTCCATTCTTCATTTTTGTATTGAATCTCCCATACTCATAGTGTGTGAATTTGTGGATTGTCCCAGCATATGTATTATGCTGCATGAAAGTCAGTGAGAATAATTTTAAAAATCATACTCAAAAAGTTTAATAAATGGATGATGGTAGTTTTAGGCAAAATTCCAAGCATGTGAAATGAATTAAGTAAACCACTCTTTAGTCTGTGAGAGATCAAGTCACAGATCCTAGGCTTTAAGTAGTCCTATTTTGTAGAATGAAAACATAAGGAAATGCAGTCACCTCCCAACATGTCAGGAACAACTAAAGGAACATTATTTAATTTGATAAAACAGATTTTTGAAACAAACACACACTATTATGATAATACTATAATAACAAAGATACTATATTATCCTTCTTTGTCATCAACATAGCAGGAGGATTGAACCTTTATTTATACAGAAAAAATAATACTGAACCACAAGAAACTAAAATAATGACATAAAAAGTCACCAAAGGACATTTGAGAGCATTCTGGTTTTTTTTTATCTTCTCAATATTCTCTAGTATAAGAGAATTACCAATTTGATGTTATAGATACAGCTTTTTAAAAGGCAATTTTTGTCTTAAAATTTCTTTGAGATGTATAAATAAACCAGAATAAAATATTTCAGACACATTTTTGACATAAGCTAAATGTAAGCCTAGAATAATTTGCTAAATGTCACAAGACAGGGAAAAATTAGTGGAATACTGAGCTGCTTTTAAGCTTAACTGTAGTATTTTCTTGTATCTGCTTAGAAAATCACCCCTGCTAGCACACAGAACACATTAAATCAAAAGGCTTTTGCACCATGGTTAACGTCCTGGTTTTTATGATCTGCACAAGCCTTGATATTGCAGTACATATTTTACGCATGTAATTCTGCTTCAGGATTTCTTTAAGACTAACGTACAATATGCTGAATTAATAATGCTTAAAAGTATAGTATATATGAGGAGCGTTCGAAAAAATCCTGATGAAAGGTGATATGTATTTATGAGGTGCCAGATGTTTGCTTTTAAAAGTAATTTTTATTAACTCACACTGGTGAGATTTGTATTGAAGTGGTCTCTTTGTGGTAGTATATTGTTTGAATTATGTTCTGTGAGACCTAGGCACAATAGGGTGAATAAAAAACCCCATACCTGTCTAAATTTTATGTATTTTTAAAAATTGAGCCATAGGGCCCCATTTCTAACACAGGTGGCATGGATTAGATGAAAAACAGTAAAAAGAGTTATGTATTTCATATTCAAGTACAGGTGTTTAAAATGTACTGATTATTATTTTAAATATGTTTTATTATGGTGGTAATCATGATATCATATGCTTAAAGATCATGTTTCTTCCAAGGTGTTCAGAACACATGTCAGTCATCAATTATGCAACATTTCATTACTTCCCTGCAGATATTATTGCCCCATTTTACAGAGGAGGTATTTTGTTACCAAATGGTTTCTTTAAATATCCCCAGAATATTGTCAAGAGATCTTTATGTTTTCAATTGAATTTTCTCCAGACTTACACACTTGTGTCTGTTTTCTTCTGTTGTTTTTGACTAGCAAGATGACCACTCTCCTGATGGTTAACTACTGTGACCAGCATGCTCAAGAAAGCTGTCTAAACATAAAATAGAGGTCACAATAAAAGGAGACAAGTTTTACTAAACATTAAAGTATGTTGATGGTATATTTTAAAACAACCTGTATAAGTACCTGCTGTAGATATCGACCATCCACTCCTCTGTTGGCCTGCTCTATAATAAGTATGGTATTTCTGAAATTTGCATATGCTTTTTGAACTTACTGAGAGCTGACTCTGGAAGTATCCTCTGCTCCCGTTCCCCTTCATACTTAGGCTTCTCTATGCTGAACATTCTTTAATATCCCTTGAATGGGCTGATACCCTTATTCTGATACAGAGGGAAAAAAAGTATTAAACATCCACAAGTTAACACATTGAATCCTGTAGAACACATAGAATAAAAATGATTTCCAAATTTGGAAGCTTCATATAAGAAAGCATGCTGCTTTATCCCAAGCCAACTATGAAGAACTTGTTTTGGCTAGTGGCCTCAATAAAGCATCACAATGTAATGTTTGCAGAATGATTTGAGGACATAGTTTAACGATGTTCATCTATCTATCTATCTATCTATCTGTCTGTCTGTCTGTCTGTCTATCTATCTATCTATCTATCTATCTATCCATCCACTTTTAGAATTTGTTTTTCTATATTAGTACATACTTAAGAAATGTGATAAATATATGAATAATAATAATGCTATCAAGGATAACCAAGGTATGTCTACTGCAACACATGCTCTCGGCCATGCAGAACATACTTCTTATACATTTGCTTGTGTCCAGTGCTATTCATCTCTTGTCACATCTCAAAGTTTGTTATGGGCCTGTTCTAAGCTGTAAGAAGACTAAAATAAGTGGTCTTCTTTTAATGTAAATTCCACAGGTTCGAGGGCCAGATTCTCGGGATGTAAATTTTTCATTTCTCTTAAGAAAATATTATCTTCTGGGTATATTCCCAAGAGTGGTATAGCTGGGTCCTCAGGTAATGCTAGGTCCAATTTTCGGAGGAATCACCAGACTGATTTTCAGGGTGATTGTACCAGCTTTCAATCTCACCAACAATGGAAAAGTGTTTCTCTTTCTCCACATCCTCACCAGCGTCTGCTATCACCTGGGGTTTTGATCTTGGCTATTTTGTCTGGTGTGAGGTGGAATCTCAGGGTTGTTTTTGCATTTCCCTGATGACTAAGGTTGTTGAACATTTCTTTAGGTGTTTCTTGGCCATTCGACTTTTCTCAGTTGAGAATTCTTTGTTTAGCTTTGTGCCCCATTTTTTAATAGGGTTATTTGGTTGTCTGGAGTTTAATTTCTTGAGTTCTTTGTATATATTGAATATTAACCCTTTATTGGATGTAGGATTGGTAAAGATCTTTTCCCAATCTGTTGGTTGCAGTGCTCCAACATATAACAAGGACACATGCTGCACTATGTTCATAGCAGCCTTATTTATAATAACCAGAAGCTGGAAAGAACCCAGATGTCCCTCAACAGAGGAATGGATACAGAAAATGTGGTACATTTACATAATGGAATATTACTCAGCTATTAAAAACAATGAATTAGAGAAATTCTCAGGTAAATGGATGGAACTAGAAAATATCATCCTGAGTAAAGTAACCCAATCACAAAAGAACACACATGGTGTACACTCACCGATAATTGGATATTAGCTCAAAATTTCGCAATATCCAAGATACAACTCACAGACCACATGAAGCTCATGAACAAGGAAGAAAAAAGTGTGGGTGCTTTGGCCCTCATCGGAGCAAATATGGAGATAAAGCATGGGATAGAAACTGAAGGAGGGGCCATCCAGAGACTGCTCCACCTGGGTATCCATCCCTTGTGCAGTCACCCAAGGTAGACGCTGATGTGGATGCCAGGAAGTGCATGTTGACTGGAGCCTGATATAGCTGTCTACTTACGGGTCTGCTAGAGCCTGACGTATACAGAGGCAGATGATCACAGCTAACCATTGAGCTGATCATGGGTTCCCAATGGAGTAGTGAGAGAGAAGACTGAAGAAGCTGAAAGGGTTTGTAATCCAATGGGGAGAGCAACAATGCCAACCAGAGCTCCTAGGATCTAAACCACCAGCCTGGGAGCACATAGGGAGGGGTCCATGGCCCCAGCCGTATACATAGGGGAGGGTGACATTGTCAGGCATAGGTGAGTGAGGAAGTCCTTGGTCTAGTGAAGGCTGGACTCCCCAGTGTGGGGGAAATTGTGGGTGGGGAGGTGGGTATAGGAGGGTGGTTAGGGGCATATACTCATAGAAGCAGGATGAAGGGGATAGAATAGGGGGTTTCGTGGGTGGGGGGAAATGGGAAAAGGGGATTACATCTGAAATGTAAATAAAATATCCAATACAAATATTTTAAAAATATAAAGAAAATATCATCAACATTTGCAGGAATGAGTTCCATCACCTGTCTGAAATAAGAATTTTGAATAATGATACCTCTTACTATGCTTCATTTGCCTTCAGTGACAGTGTGCAGGTGTTGAAACAGCCCAGATACATGAGTGTGAGGTCACTTCTTTTTCATCTAAAGGAGGTAAACACACATACTGCTGTTCTTGTCTGGTGATCTGTGACCCTGAAACGACTGATACAAAACTCCCCAGTACAGTCCAAATTCCAAAGTCCATCTTCACTTTGTGACATAGATGTGTTGGATTTCTTGTTTACTCATTCTATTTATTCATTCAATAACTGGTTGGTTAAACAAAGATTTACCTGGATATCTGTATGAGTGGGATAGTTAGTAAAGAATACCATAAAAGCACTTTAGGCACAAAATACATAAATTCAACCTGCTGAATCTGTTTTTATTATTTGTGTGTATAATATTTCCAGGCTCATTACTCTTCATTGTACAACCAACACGTGTACTAATCCTTAGGAACTGGTAACTCTGCTTTTCTCAGCAGTTGTTAGTTGCCTGTAGTTATTTGCCTTGGGTGGGTGTCCGTGAAAATTTCTCTCTACTACATTAATATGTCCATTGATAATGTCACTGCTCTAATCTTGTTTGTGTTGTCATTTGTAATTGAGACTGTTCATAGTCAACTTCCTGGGAGTCTATCTTTTATTTCTGTCCCTGTAGGGACCTCAAAGTTGGCTCAAGTCACCCTAGACCAAATTCTCAGCACAAAGGAGATTATTTGCCCCAGAGCAACAGAGCACAAGGAATAAGAGAGGAAGACAGGAAGCAGAGGATGAGAAGGTTCTTCAGTACCTATTTTTGAGATGTTTCCTGAACCATGGATGCATGAGCTATGATGTAAATGTATTAGTTGGGGATAGGGTATGTAGGCAGATAGCAATAACAATAAAAGCAAGAAGGACTTATCACTTTGAGGGGTTGTTGGAAGGAGCTACAGAAAGGGTTCTGTCAGATGCTGGAGGGATGAAAGGGAGAGAAGAGAGAAAGCGAGATCATTCTATTTTAGTTAAAAATCACACTTAAGATAAAAACACCTTAGTCAGAATCCCTCCTCCCAATCGTTTTACATCTTAGATAAACTACAAACAATTATGGAGATATTTAATTTAATGAAAATTTCCAATTACATCTGCAGATAAGCTTTTTTTTTTTTTTTTTTTTTTCAATCAAGACACTACCAAAGCTTTGGCAGCAGTGGTCCATTGATATTTTGCTCTTTTTCTTACATTGAGTCACATCCTTCTCTCTTAAAAATAGAAAGAAAGAAAAAATTAAAAATGACGCCTCTTAGCCATCTTTCCACCCTGCAGTGATTCACAGCAACATCTAGGCACCAGTTGATCAGCCCAGCAAGGAAACAGTGACTAGAAGAGCTAAAGCTGGTACATCTGTGATTTCCCTAAAGATAAAGAGTTCTCTGAAAATCAGCCTTAAAATGAACAATACCTACCTATGTACAACAGAAGCAAAGGCAGCTTTTTAATACGCATTCATAGGTATGTACTTGAGAGAGGGGGGATTTGACATGGTGCAGTCACTGACTTTCTACACAGAGATGGAATTAGGTCTGAATATGTTAACCACAAATGCATTTATTTAAAATTTTGCAGTGTTATGGAATTTCATAGTTTATTATGACTAATACACTTGAAAGAGAATAAATACCGAAAAATGAAAATAATTCCTTACTTTGTAAGACAATCGCAATTAGAATGAATTAACATCTGTGATTTATTTTATTTTTATCGTGTAAGTCAGGTTTTTTGATTTTTTTTTTTTTATTAACAAAGAATAGTTTTGCTCTCTCATCCTTTTATGGAGTGCATTTAGATGTTCGTGAAACTTTTAGAGTTGGGGCTGGCTTTAAAGTTCTTTTTGAAAACTCCCACCCAACACTGAAATGCCTTTGTATTTGTGAACAAATGTTTGTCGTTAGCACACAAAGATTCCAAAATTACTAAAAGTCTGTTCTCTCCTCGCCTCATAGAGGCCTCTGGGAACTGAACTCAGGACATTGGGTTTGGTGGCAGCAAATGGTTTCATTTTTTGTTTTGAGTTATCTTGTTTTAAGATTTGGGGACTTGGATGGTTGAAAAAAATTTCCATTAAGGATAATTTCCTGAAACATTGCCCTTTTAACTTTATACATTTGACCTGTTTAGTGCTACCTTTTTGCATATTTGAAGAGGGGAATTCTTTTCTCTCCATTTCTTTTTCTGTTTTTCCAGAGACAGAGGTAGTGGGCTTCTTTTGGCAATGTACAAACTGAAAACACCATAGACAAAAGTAAAGAGTGAGCATGGCATGTTAACAACACTGGCTACATGTTTCAAGAGCAGGGAATTTGTGAGTGTTAGCAAAATTAATCAGAAGAGCATCAGGTTGGGTTCTGGTCTGTCAGCCTTCTTTCCTTCCTTTCTTCCTTCCTGTCTTCCAGTCTTTCTGACTTCTTCCCTCCCTCCCTCCCTCCCTCCCTCCCTCCCTCCCTCCCTCCCTCCCTCCCTCCCTCCCTCTCTCTCTCTCTCCCTCCCTCCCTCCCTCCCTTTCTTTCTTTCTTTCTTTCTTTTTCTTTCCTTCTCTCATTCTTGGAAAGGTCTGATAAACAGATTCACTTTATACATCAGTCTAGCCTATAACTAAATTCTCTCCCATCCTGGACTTAAACTCAAGGCAATCCTCCTGCTGCAGCCATCTGAGTGCCAGGGTTTTAGGTTTGAACCATTGTGCCTTTCTGAGTCAGGGTAGTGGTAAGGTCAATGATCATTTTCAGACAGATTGATCAAAGTATTGATCATAATTACAACAAACTTTCCTTCCAATTGTACATGCATTTCTTTCTGTTCTCTCTTTTTTCCTTCTGCCAGTTTTTCTGTTTTCCAGCCAGTGTCATATAGCCATTCTCTTTGAATGTGGGCTGGACCTAGACATCTGTTACTAAGAAATAGAGGACTGCAAGACTGTTGAGCACTTGCCTCTCTAGCTTCAAAACAATGTAGCTTCTCAGCAGCAGAGTCTCTACTTCATTTTCAACTTGCAAACTCTCCGGAGGGGAGCTGGCACTTTGGAGAGGCTCTTGTTCAACCACCTTCTGGAGGCTGCTAAACCCCAATTAGTGAAAACTGAGGCCTCGCCGGGTGGTGGTGGCGCACGCCTTTAATCCCAGCACTTGGGAGGCAGAGGCAGGCGGATTTCTGAGTTCGAGGCCAGCCTGGTCTACAGAGTGAGTTCCAGGACAGCCAGGGCTACACAGAGAAACCCTGTCTCGAAAAACCAAAAAAAAAAAAAAAGAAAAAAAAAGAAAAAAGAAAACTGAGGCCTCCATTCCCACAGGTCATTAAACTCACAAAGGTCATTAGAGCATGGAAGGGAATCTTTCTTAGTTCAGAGATGACTTTATCCCAGGTGATACATGGATTATAGTCTGCCCAAGAAGTTCAAATAAAAGACTGGTCGAGCCAGGCCTGCATTCCTAAACTGGAAACTGAGTTTAGTATACCCATGTTGTTTTAAGCTGCTAATCTTTGTTGTAAATTGCTGTGCAGGGACAGATGATTAATACAAGAATACCTGCAGGACCTTTTTAATGTTTTAAATGTAAATGCCAACTTAGCACTTACCTCTTGGATAGCTGAAAGAGGAGATTAGCCCGTTGCATTGGGTTGTGGGGCAGATCACATAAGAAAGATGGAGAAACACTGTGAACAAGGCACATTAACACCTACATAGCAGAAGATATTACAAATATTTAGATTGGGGATTGCATTTCTTTTGTTCTGGTATGTATACAGTCACATAGTTTATTCACGATTAACAGCAAAAACCTAGAACTCTATCATCTGGCATGAGGTATTATTAACACAAAGGAGAATACTGCTGTGTCCCTAAAGTCTATACTTTATACAGTTTTATGAGAGATTAATAGATGCAAAGCATGTGCAAGGCTAAACTGTTCGAGCTCCTTTAAGTTGGTAGAATGGACATAAATTGAAACTCTAATTGGAAACTCAACAGGTAAAACAAAGGTTAGCCCTCTTTGTGGTGCGTGTGTGCCATTATCTTTTAACTGAAAAAACCATCCAAGTACTCAGAGTTACAAGGTAAAACTTTGACACCAGAGCCAAAGCAGGAAAACAGAAACAATAACACAAACAGGTAAAGGTCTGCCAACCAAAGTAACAGGTTGTTCTACCAAGTCCCCCAAAGCACTCCTTCCTTGCTGTGAACAAAATTCATATTTTTCCTGATTTCCTGTGTTTAAAAACATTACATGTTTGATATGATCGGGATTTCTTATTTAGAGAAACCTGGAAATCTGGGAAAATTACATAAAATGTTTCCTTTGAGACACTGGACACAAGTCATTACGGATTTAGGAGGCCATGATGCAGGAAGAAAAAGAGATTCCAGAAGAGGTCTGCCTATGTGCAACTGTGTTTCCCTGGAGGCCAGGGAATCAGGAGATTCGTATTTATTGTAAAGTGATTAAAAGTTGTGATAAATTTGATATGTCTAGGACCAGAAACTCCAGTCTATGTTGATCAAATCAGGGATTTTAATAAACCCTCATCCTCTGAATTTAAGTTTCCAAACTGAACACATTACAAACAAACAAACAAACAAACAAAAAACAAACAAACAAAAAAAACCAGACCAGAGATAAGAAACATATATCCTGACTTTTATAGGAAGTGAAAATCACACTGAAGCTTGAATCCCAGGAACTAGATCAGGGAAATGAATATGTGCTAGAACCTTATTGGCTCAAACCAAATATAAATAAATCTTCAGACTGTTTCATTTCTAGGTAAGACAAATATTTCACTGTACACTGAATAATTTAGAAAACTGGGGCAAATTATAATATCATTAATGAAAAATCATTAGCCACTTCCATAAGCACAGGACTAAAGTATACCAGATGTCAACATTGGGACACGTTATAGAGAGTAACCAAGGGTCTAAGTCATCCCGAAAGCCTTTGCTTGTTTTCCTTAAGAAAAAAGTAACACGCTGAATAATCTGCACATAAGAGAATTGACTGTGGGCAAGACAGACACACAGAAACTTTGAGAAGTTTGGCTTAGATTTATGAAACTCAAGATTTGGGTATGGAAAGCCAAGGTTCTGCCTCAGTATATTTCAGGATTCTCACACAGAAGAGTGCTGGAGGCCAAATAAACAAGACTAAAGACAAAAGCATATATATATATATATATATATATATATATATATTACTATAATATAATATAATATAATATAATATAATATAATATAATAATAGCTACTCTACGCTATTTGACTGGAAGACAATTATTGTAATTGTGTTGTTTTTCTATAACTTGTTCTAAAGAAGTAACATAAATTAAACCAGAATCTTCAAAAGTATCTACAACAATAAAATAGATTAGAAAATAAATTTTGAAACACACAAGACTATATTTGGGAACAGTCTAGAATTGGGAAACTTATACAATCATGTATTGAAATACAAAGTCTATCATGAAATTTTATTGACAGTACAATTAATATTTAAGAATATTTTAATTAATATTTAAGACATATTTATTTTATATACTTTTAACAGTTTATAAATAAACATACATACATGAGAAACAATAAGAACTAAGGTCACAGACATAGAGATATCTTCCAAGGTTTCCCAGCATTCTTTTTTGCATATGTATATGTAAAGAAAATAGCATCAGGCCTACTGGTTCAACAGGTTTTAAGTGCATAATGTATTACTGTAGACTACAAGCATTATTTTGCACCACAGACATTAGAACTGATCTGTATTGTTACACTAATTATAGTGGGAACAGGACTCAGAAAGTCATTTGGGGAAATGAATTAGAATCAGCTATTCAGTCATGCATCATATTGCTGTCACTTAATATATGACATAAGTAAGAGTATAGTCCAATTACCAACTGTGTATACATATGGGGAAAAAACTTTGACTCTTATGTTACATTTACAAAATTTCAGTACATCCTGAGTTGTATATCTATATGAGGAAAGCAATTTATTTACTCTCTAAAAGATAACGTTGGGGTATATTATGTATACACAGAGTTCTAACTCTAAGCAGTAGACTGGTCAGATTAACATTATGCTGGCTCTGTTTATCAAATGACATTGTTCAAAGAGTAAAAAAATGAGTAATTCACGGTAAATGATCATTTCCAAGCACATATCTTTGAGAGGCTATAGATAAAGCATTTATAAAGGACTACAACAAATCAATAAGAAGTGGAACACATTTTCAGACAAATTTAGAAGACTTTGTACTGAAGTCAATGAATGCTCAAGTAAATTTTAACCAGAGAAATATAATTTATATCTGCATTAAAATATAGCTCTTTAGGCAGAAGGCCAAACTATAAAAAAATGGAGAAAATGGAACTTTAATACAGTACTGCTCTGCTTGTCATGATATGAAGCCATGATGCTGGGTGATTTTTTTTTTTCATCAGAAATGCTCATATATATACTAATTTAAAATAGATGAACACAAGAGGCAATAGGGATGTTAGAATTTTCAGAATTTATAAGAACTTCAAGTAGAAACTATATGACAATAAAATGAAACTATAAATATAATAGAGCAAAAGAAGAGAAATAATAATATAAACCATGTTGCTGGATTCAGACAGTGCTTGAAATAAAAAGAAAAACAAAAAAGTAATCAAAATGTCTATGTTCAAATAGAAAAAGTAAAAAGAAATTGTCTTTGGGCAAGAACAGAAAGCAAGAAATAATGGGGGATCACAAAGGAGAACTTTGGGCTATGTTCAGTTTATTAAATGTTGCTTTATAGCAAAAGAATTCAGTACTGCAAAGTAACAAGTACCCATTAGATCAACTTCATGGATCAGGACTCAAGAGAATTTTTGTTGGGTGCCTCTGACTCATGTTTTTCATGAGGTTGAAATCAAGGTGTCAGACTGGGTGGTGAGTTTCTACTTTGACTAAAATATCTTATTCCAAGTTCACTGTGATGATTCTTACAGGCCTCAAAAACAAACAAACAAACAAACAAACCAAACCAAACCAACCAACCAAATGAATAACTCCTTTTGTGCAGAACAGACTAGTTGTGAAGCAGCCTTCCCAGCTGGGTGACTGCCATAGTTAACCCTATTGTCCTGTTGCTGGCACCAAGTGATGTCTATTTGCTCACTCTTTTCCTCTATTCCCACCTGTTTCCTACCGTTTCTGTGGAACCTACTTGTAGTCACACAGCTGCTAGAGGTGAATGCTGCGTGACACACAAGCTTGGGGTGGGAAAAGTTCTGGCTTCTAGGGGTGGTTGGGGGTGGGCCAGGCTATGACTGCCAAACGCCATGTGTACTGGAGAGAATGACTCTGCTTAGCCTCTTGTCAAGGTTCTGCTTACCTAACCCTCAAACCTCTGCTCATCTACACAAAAAGTCAATACCTCAGACAATGAACATGCGTCCCGATTCAGGATGCTCAGCTTCACAGTCTCAAGCTTATCTCCATCGAGGCTCTAATTGTTAGGGATCCTCACTGGATGATATTTTGAGAAAGGGACCATTATAATTTGGGAAAAAAATGGTGAATTTAAAGTCTGTGACTTCTCAGTTTGTCAGTATGTAAAAGCTAATGCTGGCCTTATATATCTGCCTTTAACCAGTGTAAAGAAACCCAAAGATTCTTATCCAGAGGAATTCAGGAATACACAGAAGACAAAATTAGCCACTGGGCATAGGTGCATGCCCAAACCCAGGTAAATATTTATCAGGAGGTTTTTGTCTTAGGATAAGAGAAGGACCAACATTGTCTGTTCTAGTTTGGAAACTCAAAGTACAGCATGTCCTAGGTCCCTGCTCTGCTATTCCTATCTTTCTTTTATTTACTTTGAATACACAGACACAAAGGATAGATTTTTGTCTCACTATAAACTCAAAGGAAAGAGTCTTTGACCTAAAATAGCATAGGAAGTGTATTCACATTTATATGGTAAATGTCTTCCACTTTTTTTATTTAGTTCCAAAATGGGAAGAGACATGTCTTTGTGTGTGTGATTGGCTTTGTGTGTATGATCATGGTTTTGTTTGTATGCTAGTTGCTCTACTGTAAGTTTCTTCAAATTGTATGAATGTATCAAGTTGTTCCTGCCTTAGGGAGCTCTATTTGGCAAACAGCTTTGGACTGTTGAAGGAGAAGGGTGACCACAGCCCCTGGGTGAACACAGAAACCACACCATCTGTCAGGAGCTAATCATCTAGCACACTCTAATAAATGACTTATTCCTTGGAATAAAAGGACAGCTACCATATAACTTTATGGAGAGAATTCGAACCGTGTGGCATATGAACATGTTAAAAATTACCTCAGGATTGCCTTTGTCCCACGCCAATCAATAAGCCCAAACCATATGAGGTATAACTATCAGATAGAATGTGTCACTAATTTCATCTTATGGGTTGTTTCTAGAGACAATAGTTCTTCAGACCTTGACTTTGTTGGAGGTTACATGAATAGTTGCTCAAGGATATTCCCTTAGTGGTATATTCATGTGTATTTTTCTATTGGTATCTTAAAATGAAAGAAAGAAAAAAAGAAAAAATCAAACTAATTAAAATATACAGAAAGTATCTTTTTCTTCTAACATTATGTCCTAATGGAATGAACTCAATTTTTTAAAACAATTCAAAGAATTTCTCTATCTATAACACATGGAGTGTATTTGGAATAATTATGAACCTTATAATTCTCTTAGCAGATAGGAGTTCATTCCTGATATTATGGACTTACTCAGAAACCTATTGCTAGGGAGTTCATAGGCTCTAAGAATGAACTAATGTTTTATATTCCTAAATGGGCATTGTCAATCTGACTTCTAAATATTCATGTTTATACCCCACAGATCTTGTATATATTCTTGTAGACTTGTTCAGAAAAGTTTTGGTGTTGTTGTTGTTGGTGGTGGTGGTAGTAATTTTTTTTTGGGGGGGGGTCTCTTTTCTTTTTAGTGAACAGTGGATTATTTAGAGACTCACCATTGATAAAGATTGAGAATAAGTGAGTACTGTATGTTGAAACCCACGAAAGAAAACTATCATATCTCTCCAAGGTTTAGGAAACATTGTAGAACAGTGGTTCTCAACCGAGGGGTCATGACTCCTTTGTGGTCAAATGACTCTTTCATAGGGGTTACCTAAGACCATCAGAAAACACAGAAATTTACATTATGATTCATAACAGTAGAAAAATACAGTTATGAAGTGACAAAAGAAATACTTTTATGGTTGGGGTCACCATAAGACTATATTATAGGCTTGTAGTCTCAAAAGGAGGTTGACCACACCTGCCATAGAAGATTGAATGAGGTAGCAGAAAAAAAGAAAGAAACAACAGACAGGAATGTTATGAAGCATTGTCACCTAGGAAGTGCATGGCTCTCTTGCCCTCATGTACTTAGAGTAGCTCCAGCTGTCTACATGTTGCTTGTACAAGACTCAGCCTGTCAACAACATTCAGTCGTGGTTGGAGGAGACAATCAAGGGTCTAGGTCACTCTTCAAAGATCTATTGGCAGGTGATGGCTTCTGGAGGAGGAGTTATCATTGTCTTCAGTAGTATTGCCGTGAGATAGTAACTCATACTTCAGTGAATAGCATCACAAATGTGCCTGTAGGAATAGCTCTGATTACAACCAAATGAAAATGAAAAACTAAATTTGCCTGATCATTTTCTTGGGAAGTAACTGTTTTAGAGACACTTGTTAAAAATTTCTTTGTATTTGCTTTAGTTGCTTGTAAATAAATTATACTTTAGAGAAATCTGAAATTCTTTTATTAAAAACTATTACTTTCAGTGGAAATCTACATGTTTTCATAATCACACAACTTTAATCATGAAACATCCTGGAATAATTCTTGTGGATTTTCATCCTTTCAGTGGCAGATGATTTCAGTACTTCATTACCAAGCTCTCTGAAGTAAAAGCAGATATGTATCTAGTATTGAGTGTCAGCCCTTGGGGACCTCCATCAACTTATGCCCATTGGTTTCCAAATGGCAGAACTACAGATAACAGATACTGAAGGGAGGATGACAGATAATAGATGCCTTATATGTGTTCTCAAGACTTATTTCTTTATTTATCCAATTCTTTAACAGTGAGAAATTTTTATACATATTTTTGGGTTAAATACAAATACAGTTGTGATTTTTCTTAATCAAATACTAAATCAATTATTCATGTCTAAATATTAATAATCATGGAATTATTATAAAAATTGTTTATATGTGTATTTGACTATTATCAAAGTGGAATTGCTTCTTTTGATTGCTAATTCAAAATCATTACTTAATTTAAAAAGGGAAATATTGCTTGCCAGTTTGACTTATGGAAGTTACCATATAATTTCAACTCTATTTCTATAATAAACTGAGAAAATCACAGTCGATCATGCTTGTTGGATATGATAAATAAAATATAACTAATGCTATCATTATGCATTTTTACAAAAAGACATCTTGTAGTATCATAAATATACAGAATTTGGTACCAAGGACTAGGGTATTGCTGGGATAGGCCTGACCATATTTTTGTTTGGAGGAATGTAGAATATTAAATGGAATTAAGTGAGTTGGTGACTTCAGGGAAAGATCCCACCCAACTAAGCTTATTGTTTATGTGTTTGCAGTTGAAAAAGTAATAGTAATGTTGTATTAGGAGTTATTACCTTCTTATTGTTTACATTTGGACTTTGAATCTGGAATGAACTACAATTCAAAATTGGAAGGCACACCTGTATTCTAGATCATTAGGTGGCAAGACAGAGGCTTTTGATCTGGATCTTGAGGAACGATGGCCATAAAAAGCTTAGATCCAGGCATGGTGATACAAACTTTCAATCACAGGAGAGAGAGGCAAGCAGATCTCTGAGTTCAAGGCCAACCTGGTACAAAGCAAATTCTGAGTAGAGAAAAGCTTAGGTCCAGACTTCTTGGTATACATCTTTATTCTCAGAACTCAGGAGACAGAAGCATGTAGATCATTGAGTTTATGGTCAGTTTACAGAGAAATTTACAGAACATCCGATCTTAGGCAGTTAAGTGTTGGGTATTGGTTCTAATGCTTTGATTTAGGCAGGAATCTGAATGTCCAAACCCCGAAGGTGCTAGCCCTCAATTGTTTTTTGATCTATGGATAAAGATACCAGTGACCTGTGGCTGAACAAAGGGAGATTGGCTAGGATCCTGAAATATGTGTGAGCTAGGGTGCAGAATAAAGGAGGAGAAAAGAGAATTGCCATGTTTCAGAGGGAGATAGATCACATTTATAGCTGCAGAATAAAAATCATCAGAAGTGTAGGTGAGAAGGAATAAGGTCCCTAGAATAAGGTCTGCCAAGAAGTGTCATCTTGGACAGTGAAAACTAGAGGGGGCACTCACAAGGAACAGGACAGCAAAGATAGATTATAGATTTAGGGGTTATTGATTCAGGAGTACAGGAGGAAATATGTAATAGCCAGGAAGAGGATTAGAACTATCATGTCTTTGAGCTAGCCACAGCATTTCAAAACAAAGGCAATGTGTGTGTGTGTGTGTGTGTGTGTGTGTGTGTGTGTTTCATTCATGGATACAAAGATTTCCTGGGTGGGTGATTGGGAATATGCTTCTCTCCAGGAGCACAAAGCAGTGTAGCTAAACTCACCACTACAGTGAAGGATGCAATAGAACAAGGGGCATGTTCCATCCTCAGCAAGCAGCAGAACTCAGTAACTTTGGCCACGTGGCTCTAGATTTAGAGTCAAGAATAGAAAGGGTTACTGGGACAATTAATGCTGGTGAGCTACAGCTAAGAATTTACCAGGGATTAAGATGAGATCATAATCACTGAGGTGAAATCTGGGAGGTGTTTTATGGGACCACAAAGAAGCTTTATTCCAGATGTAATAAGGGTTATACCTCTTGCTGCTGCTGGATTTGGTAATATGTAAGAGTCACCCAGGTAGCACTAGTTATGAAGGCATAAAGGAGTCATGGATAGTAGCTGAGGTTTGGCACCATGAGAGGATAGAGAAGTCCATTTGTGAAGGTGCAGCCTCTGTTGCTGTTGATGGCCAAGAACTGAAGGACAGCATCAAGAGAGTATGAGAAGTGAAGCCTCATTGCAGGAGAATCCCCCAGTGTATTAGACATGCCAGTACCATGGGATGACCACCAAGAACAGTACCAACAGTGGAGTAGAGTCAATAAGAACCTAGAGTACTACAGATGGCAGAGATGGAGAAGTGAGCCAAGCTCTTTGGAGGAGCCCAGAAGATCATGTGTGAGTAGCAGAAAGTGGAACAAGAAGTTATGCAGTTGAAGTTGCTTTTGAGACCCCAAGATGCTAAAACTTCCAGTGCCATTGTATACCTGCTGAGGAAAGCTGCTAACAGGATGTGTATTCAGCCAAAGAGAAGGAAGTTTGTTGTAGTCAACAAAGATAAAAGGAATTGGAGATCTAATGATGCAGACTGACAACAGACATAGCCATTAAGAGTTTGGAGCTTGCTTAGCTGGTTTCTAGTGTTGCCTTGGTCCAATATTTTCTCATTGTGATGTTGAAATTCACCATACTAAATAATAATCATTGTCATCATCATCATCATCATCATCATCATCATCATCACCATCAAAAACAATACTCAAATAAAAACAGAAGGAACATTGCCCAATTAATTTTATAAGGCCAAAATTACTCTGATAGCCAAACAACATAAAGACTCAACAAAGAGAGTAATACAGAGCAACTTCCCTTAGGAACATAGATTAAAAAATACTCGACAAAATACTAGCACAATGAGGCCATGTACACATCAAAAAGATCATCCACCATGATCAAGTAACTTTCATCTCAAAGACAGAGAGATGGTTCAAAATATATAAAGAAGTACATGTTATCCACCATATGAAAAACTGCAAAGACAAAAAAACCACATGATCATCTAATTAAAGACAGAAAGGCCTTTGGAAAAAGTCCAACAGTCTTTCATGATAAAAGTTCTAGATAGATTAGGAATACAAAGGACATATTTCAATGTAATTAAGGGAGCTCACAGCAGAACAATAACCAATATCAACTTAAAGAAAGAAAGGCTCAAATAGATCCACTAAAATCAGGAAGAAGACAAAGCTGTCTATTCTCTCCAACTATCTACTCAACATAGTATTTGAAGTTCTGTGTAAAGCAGTATTAGGGCTGGGTAAGGCAACCCAGAAGGAAAAAAAAAAGGCTCCCAAGAGCAGACAAAAGTCAGAGACACCTCACTCCCACTGTTAGACTCACAAAAGTATAAAGCTGACAGCCATACATTATATAGAGAGGACCTAGTATTGATACATGTAGGATTTTTTATTGTCTCTGTGTGTTCCTACATAGTTGGTGTTTGTAGGCTGTGTTTTCCTGTTATCCTCAACTCCTCTGGCATCTACACTTCTTTCTTCCCCTCTCCATCTGGACTCCCTGAGTTGTAAGGCCAGAAACCCAAAACGGAGATCTCCAATTTGATCTCCCTCTCCTTCATTTCATATTTGGCTGTGGGTCTCTGCATCTGCTTCCATTAGTTGATGGTAAATGTCTCTAAAGATCTCTGGACTAGCACCATTCTAAGAGTACATACGAATATCATTAGGAATCATTTTATTGATTTTTTTTTACCATAGGCCTTTCAAATGGCTGAGAAACACTTAAAGAAATATTCAACATCCTTTGACATCAGAATTGCAAATCAAAACTACTTTGAGATTTTATCTTACACTCTTTAGAATCACTGAGATCAATGAAACAAGTTACAGTTCATGCTGGTGAGGATGTTGAGTAAGGGGAACACTCATATATTTCTAGTAGGAGTGCCAACTTAAATAACCTTTATGTAAATCAGTGTGCTGTTTCCATAGGAAGATTGGAATCGATTTACCACAATATTCTACTTCATCTTCTACTATTGGACACACATCCAAAGGACTCTTCATCCTACCACAAAGACACTTACTCAACAATCTTCACTGCTTCTCTATTTGCAATAGTCAAAGACTGGAAACATCCTCTGTGTCCCTCAACTGAAGAATGGATAATGAAAATGTGGTATATTTACACAACAGAGTAAATATACCACATCTGTCAAAAAATAACATGAAATTTGCAGAACAAAAGAATCTTCCTGAAAATTTGTTATGCATTCACATATAAGTGAATATTAGCTATTAAGTCAGTGGTTATCAAGCTAAAATCCATAGAGCCATGTAGGGTAAGTATAGAATAGAAGCATAGAAGAACAGATAGGTCTTGTTATGAATGGGAAATAGAATAAATCATTATGAGTGTTTTGGGTGGGACTAGAATAAAAGGATCAAGTGGGGGCAGAATGAAGGAGAGAGTGTTATACAAGGAAATACAGGAGATATAAGTAAAATAATGGGCATTTGAGGGGTAGTATGAAAATCTAACCTATATGCACACTTGAAAGAATTTGCCAACTAATGGGAAAAATAGAATCTTAACTGGACATCTCTATTCACCAAATGAAGCTTCCAATACTAGGATTGTATTACATAAAAGTGATCTATTGGCCAAAGAAGCTTCGTTGGAATTCCCAAATAATCCGAGCTGCTGCCAAGTCTAAAGATTGCTTTCCAAAACTGTCAGTGAGGCCCTCTTGCTGACGATAACACCTACCCAGCTTATTGAACATGGACCTGTTGAGCTGTAGCTCACATAGGAACATTATCCCTATGTGCTAATGTCTTTGGTATAAGACGGTACTCTACATGCTACCAAAAGAGAAACAGAAATACCAAGGGAACCAACAGACCCTTTGATATGTAATAGTGTTCTGCCTGTAGGACATGTTAGGATAATGGACGCACCAACTTATGGGAGTAACAAATCAATAACTAATTTGACTTAAGGTCCATTCCAGGAGGTGGAACCCATACCCAGTACTCCTTGGGTAATTAAGAACTGGAGGCTTCTAGCTCAGAAAAAGTAAAACTGGTCTAAGAAAAAAATATGGTTCCTAGTAATGTTTTGCTATATCTATAGGTCAGTGCCTTGTTCAGCCATCGTCAGAGAAGCTGTCTCCTGTAGCAGATGATAATAAATATTGACCCATATCCAGGCATTATATATAGAGTGAGAGACCTTGGAACACTTAACCCTAAATGGGCTATCTCCATTAAATGTCTTCCCTTAGAGCTCAGGGAAATCTAAAGGAGGAGGAGGAGAAGGAGGAGGAGGAGGAGGAGGAGGAGGAGGAGGAGGAGGAGGAGGAGGAGGAGGAGGAGGAGGAGGAGGAGCAAATGGAGGTGGAGGTGGAGGTGGAGGTGGAGGTGGAGGTGGAGGTGGAGGTGGAGGAGGAGGAGGAGGAGGTAGAAAGAGTGCCAGAGCAAGACTAGATGAAGGACACTAACATAATTATGCCAATTTGTACCAGTGAGGTAAATATAATCCTAATACCCAGTCCATCATTTTGTTGACTAACCAGAACCTCTGTCATCTATCCTAACTAAAACACATAGTTCTGAACCTGGCTTTTTCCTTGGCTTTAGAATGAATGTCAGCTGAAGACCATCCACTCAAATCTTTTCTCTCAAGGTAAATAGCCAGGATTGGCTATGAGGCTATAAGTTTTCAACCCCGTCAGAAATCCAGAATGACTGCATTAACTATAATTGTGGGAATCACAAAGCATAGCTTCTAAAACTTAGCCAATTTATAGAGACCGCTGAACACCTGGACACTCCCTCTACTACAAGATGTTGGAGCATCTGTTCTTCTTTTCTATTCTTTAATATAACAAATCTACTGGATTTTATTTAAATTTCTGCAAAGGGTGGTTTTGAGTAAAAGATTGCTTTTATTATGCACACTAATAATTGTACCTGCTGTTTAAGCAGTCTAATAATTGCTAATTTCTAAACCATTATGTAACCTATGTCTTTATTTTAGAGGAGCAGTTGTAATGGTGTCCTTTCTACATTTCCTGTTATTTACTGGTACGTGTAAGAATTTGAATAAATATGTGGCTATTGTGAGATCCTTGTGAGAATGGATGATTTCATTGTTAGCACAAGAAAATTGTTGAACTCGGTATTGTGGTTGCTTTCTCAATCAACTCTAAAGAAATCTTGTATTACATATGAAAAGTTCAAAGCTAACTGAATCAAAAAACCTATAAGCTTGTGGTACTGAAAAATGCCATGCATTTAACACTGTAGATTCATCAGTATATATCTCATAATATTCCACTAAGATAAGAAAGGAGTCTCTCCCTGTCTTTCAAAAGAATCCAATACCAAATATGATTGTAGAAGATAAGTATTTGTTCTTTACTTGAAACATTGAGCTGGCAGAATTCAACTATTAGACTGTCATATAGTCTGAATCCAAGCTTCTGTCTTCAAAATAGCTATTTGATTTTATGCAGAACCACCACACAAATTATATTAGAAAAAAAAATGATGCATACAAGGTTCACTGAGTTTCATGGTCTTTTAGACTAAAAATGGCCTATGTCATTGTGAGTCTCCTTTAACATAAAGAAGCTAGAGTTTAGAACATATTGGCCGGTAGGTACTACTGTTGTGGGGATGTTTTGATTATTAAGGGATGTAGAATAGTCCAGCTCACTGTGGGCAGCACCATCACTGGGTAGGTAGTCCTTGGAGACATAAGAAAGCTTATCTATTGTGAGCCTTTGAATATACCTGAGGCTGGACCAGCATTCCCTTTTGGTTTCTCCTCCAGATTCCTGCCTTGAGTTCTTTTGCTGATTTCCCTCAATGATGAAAGATTCCCTCGAAATGTGAACCAAATGAAACCCTTTCTTTGCTAAGTTTCTTTGGTTCTGAGTGTTTTATCAACAGAAAAGAAAACTAGAGGAACATATTTGTATAAACAGGAATGAGTACTTGGCCCAGGAGAAACAACTTTTTCCTTTAGTCACCCACAGGAAAAAATGAGATATGTAGTGTGGTTCCCAGTAATGAAACAAGAGTTAGTCCAGTTTACTTTGAGATGTCCTGGTACTGTGCTCATCTAACATGTGTCTTATTTACAGGGAAGACCCTTTAATTAGTGTTTCTCCAAACAGAACCAGCAGTTTTATTATTGCCATTGATGCCTCTTTGGTGATCTAGGACTGTGTGTGAACTTGAGGACACAGTGCTAATTTCACATCACATACATAAAATTCTTTATGAATGTAGTTGTATTTCACATTACAGTAAAATTATATCTTGTTAGAACCAAAACTGTAAACCACATGGCACATTATTAAGGTCAATTTTTTCTTTTGCAAAAAAGCAGCTTCCTATGAAGGGGAATCACATTGAATGCCATATTTTCACTGGTAGTAATGACTGGTCTAGGAAGATTCTGAAAACTAATGGGAAACTAACCCCTTCTCATGACAGTGCGTGTGAGTCGTGAAGGTCCTAATGTAGACATGGAAAGATAACTTGCACTACGGGGATACACTCTTTTTCGTTATCTCCTTACTTGAAGGCACAGGTAGAAACTTGAAGGCACTGACTCTTTGCCATGTGAAATCATTTGTTGAATTCTAATTCATAACTTTGAACTGAAAACTTTCTTACATTGTATCTAAGAGATAAGAAAACTACTTTTTAACTTTGAGAAACCCTTGTCCAGATGACATTTTGAAACCATCTGGGAATTGCACACTTGTGCTGCACTACAAGAAAGGCAAGCATTCGTTAAAATAATTGATGTAAAGTCAAATTCTAGAAACATGCACATGCTTCCTTTTACTGTCCATATGAGAGGACTTTATGACTGTGTGAAAATAAAGAACTTTTATACAAAAGAAATAGTAATTCTTTATGCCAAATCACTGCTATAATTATACAGAATTGGTAATTTTATCAAGCAAAACATATTAAATACTCCTAGGTGTGTCAAGCAACCTCCAACAAAAGATAATTTATTGAAAGACTTAAAATTCTAATAATCACGAACAAGAAACTCAGATATTACAGTCTGAAACTCTATAAGTAAACAAAAGTATGACAGCAGAAATATACAAACATAAGAACAATTGTAATTACAAGTTTTTGAATAGCTTGAAGTACTAGCCATTAGAATAGAGTGAGGTGTTCTACTGGCATGTATTCCCAGTCATCTTTCAGTTGTACTTGGCAGAGTCTTACTAAGATATTATATTGTCAAGGAGTAATACTAATAATTGTATGAGGCCTGTTTTAAGATATTTTTCTCAAAATTATTGTCTATTTTACAGAGAATTTGTAGATTTATTTAACAGAGAAAGAAATTCATGAGAAATTTTTGTTTAATACAATATAAAAAATTTAGAGCTCAAATAATAGTAGAGAGGACAATATAATTAAAATTCACATAGCCATGATGAAATTTAATTATTTAATAATTATATAATTTTGTTATGGCTATTGTTTTTGGTGAATTCTCTTAAATAAATAATGGAAATGAATACTTTTCCTCTGAAATACCCTAGAATGTGACTTTAAACAGTATATTTTCTTACAAAACATCATTAAATTTTAAACAGTTAATAAACATGCAATATTGACATAATAACTATTGCACATTCAGTTTCTCAGATAGTCTGGAAATCTTCTTTAATTTTTATTTGCTCATATCAGTGTATAAAGACTATTTCAGAAGAGGAAGTTAACCAGACACAGGGGGAAACAATCAGAGTATTTAGACAGGCAAATGAAATCATTATATATTATTATATGCATTATATACACCATATTTATATATGACATATTATATATAATCATGATGATGCCCATTATTTCATATAATCCATGTAACATAATTAAAATTTTTAAAAGTTCATGAATTGCATTATGGGTTGGCTAGATTATTTTTGTCTTACTCTAGAAACATCTCCCACACTACTCATTGCTTTCTTTAGGATTTCTACTGGGTTAGTATAGCAGCTAGCCTCTCTTATAAATAAATATTTTTGAATAGGACTGGTTTTTAATGAAATCCTCAGAACTTAGTGTTCTGCACATATACATACAATCACACACACGCACACACACATGCATATCACTCTTGTTTCTGAAATTAAAGACACTGTTTCCTTTTCATTAGTTGCAAAGCAATTTTAAATTTGTATTTGTCCTTTAATTTAGCTTTACTTCTGAGTTGAATACTTGCATTATTTCCATGTTTGTCTTATCCATTCTCTTCAATGTTCATAATATACTCTCATTTCCCTTCATGCATATGTATCAATTTTAATAGGGTTCATGAGTATCTTATCATTTGATTGCATTGCAAAATATATAATAGTTTGAAGATGCATGATTAGCTTTGTCTTATGGATAAATAGCCTTGTTATAGATTTTGCTTTTCCTACTTCCTGGAGGAACATAGTGGCTTCCTTCTTGTTAGTATTCATGTGGTTTGTATTTAATTTATTGCTCTTGTACGTTGCATATTTCTTCTTTACTTCCTGGTAGACATGTTGTCTTTACAATAAATACAAAAGTTTCTATTTGCGTATTGTAGTTTTATTTTTCTTTCTTCATACAATACACGATCCATCTTTATTTATGAACTGGAGTTTTAACCAGTAATATGTAAGTGTACTTGTTGTGTTATTGAATAAGTACATAAGGCATGCCGAACTTAACTATTGCTTTGTTGAAGACAGTGGAGACAGTGGAGAATGTCTTACAAACCTTACAGAGGTAGGGTGTAAATGTTCCTAAGTCTTGACAGCATTTGGCAGGATGTAGGCATTTTTTCAACTGTGGCTTTTGTACATTTTCAATCACTGATGAGTTTGAATACCTCATAGATTCCTATTTAAGTTGAAACTTATGAAATTGTTGCTGTTCAAAAATATAACAGTGACATTATAGTTAAACTTATAGCATTGTGATTTGTTTTATTTTAAATAGCCTGGTTGTTTCTCTTGTGCATGCATTTATCAAGCTGTTTTCTTAGTTTATTTACTTTACAATGATTTACCACTGTGGTCCTGTTTATCAATTGTATTAAATATGATTAATATTTTCTTGCCTTCTTTTATTTTTACCTTACTGTTTTTTGTTATTTTTTTACATCACAAAGCCTCCCTTCATCTTATCTTAGTATTAGAGTAATATCAGTTTTTACTTGCCAAATAATATTTTAAACTTTTTTATATTAAAATTTTAATTCTCACTTTAAAGGTCAAGAAATTGAGGTACAGAGAAACCAAGGATTTCCTGGGTATGCATAGCTATGTACTGCTATTCTTAACTCATAATTAACAACTTCTTTTCTTATGTGTTTAAAATGTTGTTGGTCTTATTTTGTTTTGTTTTTGTTTTTCATGGGGTCTCATTTTGTAGACAATGTTGGCTTTGAACTCAGTGATCAACCTGTCTTTGCTTCCTAAGTTCTAAGATTAAAGTCTTGTATCACTATTCCCTGTCTAAAGTTTTTGCCCCTCTATGGTACTCTATCTATATATCTATTATATTATAATATTTCTATACTTTACCTTTAATGTGGATTAGGCAAATATTTTTATAGTTCATTTACAAGGTTTTATACTTTTTGTTGGTGAAATTATTCTTTGTACAGACTCATTCTACTTCGTTGGTTTGGATTTTTATTCCTAGGTCGTGACTATAATACTATGTCAAGAAAGTCTGCTTTCCTATATGATGGGGAATATCTCCCACTTCTTTTTGAGGCTGACTTTATTATTAATAAACCTCATACTTTCATATTATTTTAAAGTAACTTAAGGTATGCTTTAGAAAATCAGAGGAAATACTCATAAGCAATGGCCTTTACAAAAAAAAAAAAAAAAACAAAAAAAAACAAAAAACAAAATTTTAATGAAATCCCAACTTTGGACAGCAGGCCCTGAAATTGAATGAACATAGAGGAGAGTTAAAGCCACCCTGAATGTGTTCATTCTCTATGTCACCTAAAGGAGTTAACAGTTTTTTTGTGTGAATCCTTTACAGAACCAGCATGGCAAGTCACTTCAGCTCTAAGGCTGAGAAGGAGACGTTGCCAGTGCCTGTAAAGAACAGTAACAAGGATTTGGATTTTAGAAGAAATGTTGCAATAGAATATGAAAATTGTTCAAATGGTATACCACCAGTATAGAAACAGGCTACAAACACAGTTGAACAGGAAGATAGGACATGATCTAAGTTCTACAACTGAATTCAAAGAAGTCAGGTGAATTTTAGAAGCATATAAAGAATGACATATATTAATGGAAATAAAAAGAAAAGGTGAAAATTTTAGGTATGAGGGTAAAACATTGAAAGAAAAATATTTTAAATGTTTTACAAAATAGATTGAGAGAAGTGATACTTAATATACATTATAAAGAGGGTGAAATGAAATAGATTAAATAATTAGAAGTTGTTGGCAGTAGAAGTCAAGCAAGCCAAGGTATCATATGTATAATACAAGAACAGGAAGAAGAGAACTAAGCCAAGGCATAGAGAAAACAGTCAACTGAAATTCTGAGAAATTTGGCTAGAATATTTAAAATGTAAAATTGACAAGACATAATGTACCCAAGAATTCACAAATAAAAGGCAAATTTTATAATAGATCTTAATAAAATGATTAATTTTAAGAAAGTAAAAAGAATCATTTGAACATTTGGAAAAAGAAGAAATGTTATTCAGTAATGGTTAAAAAAAAGCACTCTGTACATGAAGAAAAGAAAATGAGATTGGTTTTAGAATTCTTTTTCAGACTTTTTTTTTAAATACCAAGAAATCAGGGAGTAACATTATTGTATTTAAAAATATAGGCAAGTATTGTTTTGAGATTTTTGACGAATATTTGATAGTGAAAAACTATAAGAATGTTGTTTTTTATAAGAACTTTGAAGAACCATCCAAAAACTTAGGCCAAGCATTCTGGGGATTAATCTGTCAAACTTTGCCTGGGAACTTCTGAAGAACGAACTATATACCTGAACTTATTTATAAACCTAATTTTAGAAATATGGATGACAAAATATATAATGAAAATTATTATCACTGCCAGATATGATAGTTGGTGGAGAAAGAACCCAGAAAGCAGAATAAGCCATCAATTTTATCCCACAGATATCAAGCAGACAATATTAGTTTAAAATACATAATAAGGAATAAATACAAATGTTTAGTTTTATGACTGCCCTCTGGAAGATCCAACAAGAAGCTGAAAGAATCAGATGCAGATATTTACTCCCAACAAATGGACAGAATCTGCTGACCTCTGTGGTTGAATTAGAGAACGGCTGAAAGAAGCTGAGGAGGAGGGTAACCATATAGGACCAGCAGTCTCAATTAATCTGAACCCCCAAGATCTCTCAAACACTGGGCCACCAAAAAGGCAGCATACACCAGTTGATATGAGGCCTCCAACACGTATACAGCCGAGGACTGCCGGGTCTGTGTTCAATCAGAGATGATGCATTTAACCCTCAAGACACTGGAGGCCCTAGAGAGTTTAGAGGTCAGGTGGGGCGGGGGCGGTCAGGGGGCAGTGACATTCTCTGGAGATGGGGGGGTGGGAAGGAGGTATGGGATGTGGAACAGTCAGCGGGTAGACTGAGAGTGGAGGGGAATAAAATCTGGAGTGTAAAAAAAATAAAGAAGTCAAAGTACTAAGAAATTATTTAGGGTGCAGTTTAATAATATGTCAATTTAGCTCAATAATAGTGAATTCAATCTAATGACCTAGTAACTCACAGATTTATAGCCCAATTAATACTACCAGACATGAGTTGAATTTTATGGAGCAAGTCTTAAATCCAAGTAGAAAACTGCCTCAATGGCTCTTGTGAGGCTAGTAGTTAGTATTGCAGTTAGCAAGGTTCAAAGATGAGTAACAGTACTGATAATTTTCTCACCTGGGTGGACAGCACACATTGAGTTCCAACACTATAAAAGGTAGTTAGTAGGACTGAAACTTCTGGGATAATACAAGATTTTTTTGCCAACTCATATGACTTGAGAATATAGTATCTTTAACCAGAGGGTTTTACTATTAAGTTTTGGATAATAACTAAATATAATGGAAATTGTCTGTATTATTTTAGGAGTGTCTGTGGGATCCCATTGATCAACAATTGTAAAAGAGCTATCTCACATCTGGCACTGGATGTTGTTTTTGTTTTTTGTTTGTGTTTTTTGATAGCCTACTTGCCTACTATATCTAGCTTTATTTACATCCCAAATGTTGCCCCCTGCGTCTCTCCTCCAAGAGATTTACATTCCAACTCTCCTCCTTTTCACCTCTGAGAGGATGCTCTTCCCCCTCTGGCATTCTCCTTCCCTAGGGCATTAAGTCTCTAAAAGTGCATTCTCTCCTATTGAGGCCAGACAAGGCAGTCCTGTGCTACATATGTGCTAGGGTCCTAGGACCAGTCCATGTATGCTCTTTGGTTGGTAGCTTAGTCTCTGGAAACTCCCTTGGTTCCATGTTAGTTGACATTGTTGGTCTTCTTATGAGGTTGCCATGCCCTGCAGCTCCTTTTGTTCTTCCCCTAACACTTCCACAGGGATCCCAAACTCAGTCCAACAGTTGTCTGTAAGCATCTGTATCTGTTTCAGTCAGCTGCTGGTAGAGATTCTCTGAGGACAGCCATGATAAGCTCCTACTAGTAAGCACAACCTAGCATCAGTAAACTAGAGACTCACAAATAGTTAAAGTGCAGAGAATAAGAGATTTTGTAGTATCCAGTCTTAAATAAACACTCAAAAATCTATATGTTATGCCTTCCCTACAAGTATCAAGGATAATTGTAGAAAACTTCTAAATATCAGTAGTAAAATGATGATGGTGAGTCAATGTCTTTGAGTCATAATAGTGATGTTGCATGAATGAATTTCACAGCAATGGTGACAACTGTGATAAAGAGCATCAGTTTACGTTGGATGTTGTTTTGGCTGGCTGCTTACTTCTATACAATGGTCCAATACCTATGTGCATATTGAAGGTACAATGTAGATTCTGTGGAGTTGAAAAAGAGTACAGGAAGAGGGGGAATCTGAGAGAACAAATGGGCAGACTTGATCAAAACACATTATATTCATGTATAAAATTTTCAAACATAAGCAAAGAAATTATTAATGTATCAAACAAAAATAACAGTATGAAATTTCCTAAAGTTCAGAATAAGTTTAGAATTTGGGGTATATCTGTATTTTGTACATAAAAACAGAATACCAGAGTTTTACTCCATATAGAATTGGATTAAAGGAGTAGTGGCATAATGAGGTTTTAAAATAGCATAAATGAGTTCAATAGGTTACATTCTGTGCCAGAAAGAAAATATCTTATCAAAAGCTGTACCAAACCTTGATAAATGCCCAAAGAACTCAACCCAAATATGTAATCAACCATGCACATTGCTGTTCTGTCCACAGTAGCTAGAAAATGGAAATGATCTAAATGTCTATCAGTTAACAAATAGATAATGAAAATGTCGCCCATATACACTATAGTGTGTTATTCATGTATTTAAAAAAATGAAATCAAGAACAATGCAAGTAAATGGATACAACTAGAAAATATCATATTGAGTGAGGTAACCAAGAACCAGAAAGACAAAAATCTATAGTTTTATACTCATCTGAGGCTACTAGCTTCAAATCTTCAAATATAAGTACTTCTTCTGGTATAAGAGCAGAAGCCAGGAAATTAAAAGGACAATATACAAGGCAATAAAAGGATTCAACTTCTTGATGAGGAAAATGAAAAAAGTAGAAGGGCTATAATTAAGTTGCACACAGAAGAAGAGATGAGGCAAAACAATCATAAAGATACCTTAAAACTGTAAGTAATTATAGAATTGACTACATACCTAAAAGTTTCTATAATACACACAAGTCATAAAGAATTACACTGCTAGCTATCTACATAAAAGTACCTATAATGCACATAAGACTGTATATATGGAGAGAGTATAAATGAAATTTTTCCATATTGTCTGACAATGCTCTAAGAACCAGAGACTATCTAACAAAACCCTAATACCAGACATTAGAAGCCCTCTTTTGAGTAGTTGTTTAGGATTGTCCAAGAGATTTCAAAATATTACAGTCTATGGCTATTGCCCTTGATTGCCTCCAATGATAAGACCCTATTCAATAAGATACCATGAACTTCAGTCACAGAGGCCAGAAGCTCATGAGCTGGAAGTAACCTGAAAGCCTTCTTCCTGAAAACTAGCTTTCATTGTACCAGTAGTTGCCACACAAGTTTCAAAAGGAGATAAGCAACTACCTCATGCATGTATGTAAAGGCAATTACTGGAAAAATGGGCTATAAATTAAAAAAAAAAGAGCAATAGGGAAGGTTATGAGACAAGAAGCAGAAGGGTGAATTAATTATGTGATTATGTTATTATCTCAAAAAATAAAAGAAATTACTGAAACAGATAATACGGTTGATCATGCACCACTGCTAGTGGTTGAACACTTGAGAATGTATATGGTTCTGATATCTGGCCCATTAGCAGAAAGTAGTAAAAGCCTAAATAAGCTTAAAATTCACCTTAATCAAAATGAGCAATACAGTAGGAAGTCTTATCATTTACCCAAATTGAAAAAGCATGGATGATGACAGCAACAACCAAAATGATAAATAAGAATATAAAATGTTCAACAACATAAACCACTACTAGAATGCACAAATATTTCTGGATATTAGTAATAATCATCTTTTGCTGTCTTTATTTCTAATGATAAGGGGATTATTTTTATTAGTTAACTGAATGCTTGTTTTTCAAATCAGCCCATAGAACTCATTTAAAAACTTAGAAATGGGCTCATTTGGCAAAAGGATCTCACTCTCTGTACATCAGGATCTATCTGTTAATTGCAATCTACTGGAAAAGCTTCTCTGATCAGGATTTCATGTAGTGCTAATCTGTAGGTATAGTAATATGCTATTAGGATCCATTTTATTGCTATGTTCCTTTATCAGGGTAAATACAGTAGGTTTTTCCTAAGGATCATCACCTATTTAGTCTTATGTTCTTGAAAAATTAAGGAATGTCATATATGGGTTAGATTTCATGGACTGGGCCTGAAATTGAATTTTTCAAATAAGGAAAGTGACTGGTCACTTCCCTAATATCTATGCTACTATTGTAACGGCATATCTTTTAGGCATATCAGTGTTGTAGGTCACAGAGTTTGCAGTTAAAGTAGTGACAGTGATGATTGGTTTTCTTCTCTGTTAGTACATTACATATTTTCCAGAACCATTCATGAAATCAGTAGTGGTTGAGAGTGTGAGAGCTTTTATTTGTGCAGCAACTTAATTTCCCAGTGTCCAATGAAATACATAAATGACTTCAGCAGTAGAGTCTTGTCATCAGGTTGTGGAGGGTAACCAACATCTTTGTCTACAGTCTCAGAAAACAGCTATGCTACGCTCCTGTCTATAAGCACATCACAGCAAAAGAAATAGTGTCAGGGCTTGCTGCCCACTCCCCTCGCCTCCTCCAGGAGATGAATCCCAAGTTGCTCAGGTCTCTGGGCAGCCTTTCCTTCAGTCTCTTCTCCAATTTTATTCCTTCATGCTTTTAGACAGAAACAGTTCTGGGTCAGAAATTTTGACTGTGTGTTGTTATTCCTGTCCCTTGACTTGGAGCCCTGTCTATCTAATAGAGGTAGACTTTTTGAGTTCTCTCTCTTCTCTGTTGGGTAATTTGGCTAAAGCCGCCCCCATTTAGTCCTGGGCATCTCTCAAACCCAGGTGTCTGTGACTTTCTAGAGAGTTCTCCAACCTCCCATCCCTGGAAGCTGCATATTTCCATTCATTCATTCTCCTGTCCTTCTGAGCTTCTAGCTTTTTCCACCCACCCCTCACATAACTGATCCTGTTCCTTACTTGGGCCTTCCTCTTAAAACTTTTCACAGTCTGGGGATTGTATCCTGGGTTCTCTGTTTTTTGTTTGTTTGTTTTTTGTTTCGTTTTTTGTTTTTGGCTAATATCTACTAACTAGTGAGTACAAAACATGCATATCATTTTGGGTCTGGATTTCCTCACCCAGAATGATGTTTTCTAGTTTTACTCATTTTTCTGCAAAATCCATAGTATCTTTATTTTAAATAGCTGAATAGTATTCCATGTGTAAATAAACCACAATTTCTGCATCCATTCTTTAGTCGAAAGACATCTGGGTTGTTTTCTGTTTCTAGATATTACAAATAAGGCAGCTATGCCCTAATGGCAGCATAGCCATTCTAATAGGTGTAAGGTAAGATCTCAGGGTTGTTTTTATTTGCATTTTCCTAATGACTAAGAGCTTTAAACATTTCTTTAAGTGCTTTGTAGCCATTCTCAATTCGATTCCTCTGTTGAGAATTTTTTAATGGATATTTTATTTACATTTCTGATGTAATCCCCTTTCCCTATCCCCCACACAGAAAATCCCTACCCCACACCCCTCCTCCTGCTTCTATGAGGATATTCCCACACCCACTCACTCTCCTACTCTCACCTCCCCACCCACGATTTCCCCCACACTGGGGCATCCAGCCTTCACTGGACCAAGGACTTCCTCACCTACCTATGCCTAACAATGTCATTCTCCCCTACATATACAGCTGCGGCCATGGGTCTCTCCCTATGTGCTCTCAGGCTGGCGGTTTAGACACTGGGAGCTCTGTCTGGTTGGTATTGTTGCTCGCACCATGGGGCTACAGACCCTTTCAGCTCCTTCAGTCTTCTCTCTCACTCCTCCATTGGGAACTCCATCATCAGCTCAATGGTTAGCTGTGAGCATCTGCCTCTGTATATTTCAGGCTCTGGCAGACTTCTAAGGAGACAGCTACATCAGGCTCCTGTCAGCATGCACTTCCTGGCATCCACATCAGCATCTACCTTTGGTGACTGCACAAAGAATGAATACACAGGTGGACAGTCTCTAGACGGCCCCTCCTTCAATTTCTGTTCTATGCTTTGTCTCTATATTTGCTTCCATGAGAATTTTGTTACCTCTTCTAAGAAGGGTCAACACACTTTGGTCTTCCTTGTTAATGAGCTTCATGTGGTCTGTGAGTTGTATCTTGGATATTGCGAGCTTTTGGACTAATATCCAATTATCAGTGAGTGCATACCATGTGTGTTCTTTTGTGATTGGGTTACCTCATTCAGGATAATATTTTTTAGTTTAATCTATTTAACTAAGAATTTTTCAAATTCATTGTTTTTAATAGCTGAGTAATATTCCATTGTGTAAATGTACCACATTTTCTGTATCCATTCCTCTGTTGAAGGACATCTGTGTTCTTTCCAGCTTCTGGCTATTATAAATAAGGCTGCTATGAACATAGTGCAGCATGTGTCCTTGTTATATGGTGGAACATCTTCTGGGTATATGCCCAGGAGTAGAATAGCTGGGTCCTCAGGTAATGTTATGTCTAATTTTCTGAGAAACCACCAGACTGATTTCCAGAGTGGTTGTACTAGCTTGCAATCCCACCAACAATGAAGGAGTGTTCCTCTTTTTCCACACCCTTGCAAGCATCTGCTATCACCTGAGTTTTTGATCTTGGCCATTCTGACTGGTGTGAGGTGGAATCTCAGTGTTGTTTTGATTTGCATTTGCCTGATGACTAAGGTTGTTGAACATTCTTTTAGGTGCTTCTTGGCCATTCGAGTTTCCTCAGTTGAGAATTCTGTTTAGCTCTGTACTCCATTTTTTTTAACAGGGTTATTTGGTCTTCTGGAGTCTAATTTCTTTAGTTCTTTGTATATATTGGATATTAGCCCTCTACTGGATGTAGGATTGGTAAAGATCTTTTCCCAATGTATTGGTTGCCATTTTGTCCCATTGACAGTGTCATTTGCTTTGCAGAAGCCTTGCAATTTTATGAGGTCCCATTTGTCAATTCTTGATCTTAGAGCATAAGCCATTGGTGATTTGTTCAGGAACTTTTCCCTGTGCCTAGGTATTCAGGGATCTTCCCTTCCTGGTTATTTAGAGGATAACTTCTTGAATTCTTTATATATTTTGGATATTAGCCATCTATCAGACATAGGATTAGTGAAGTATTTTTCCCCAATCTTGTGTGGTAAGGATATAGTAGAGAAATAATTTGATCAAAATATATTGAATGTAAAAGGTTTTATATTAGAAACACACACATATTTATCTTTGTATGTTCAAGAGGTATGCTTAAGAGCACTTGTCTGTGGTGTCAAGATCTGTTGAGGCTGCACTTTATTGGGGTAGTTATATTGAACTATTGAATACTTTCTGTGTAGATTCTTTGAATGCTTTTTGATGCCTTAAGTTTGGCTTTATCTGGATAGAAGTAGGCAAGAGACATGAAGAAATTTTTACAATTATTTGGTGAAAGAACATTTCAGACAAAGAAAGCAGATAAAGAAAAGCTTGTGTTTTGGCTACTTGAGGTAATGTGAGGAGAGTCATGGCTAATACGTGAAAATGGGTAATGAGACATTTGTACACAAGACCAGTCCTGAAGATGCTTTTGGCCCTTGGAAGGACTTAGGCTTTCTCCTTAGTGAAGTAGGTTATCATTGAGTATTGAGTGATATGGTCTAACCTAAGTTAAAATGATCACTCTGACTTTTTTTCTGAGAATAAACTCTGCTAGAAAAAAGGTTAGAGCAGATAGAAAACAGCTAAGGATTTTACAAAGGGCCAGGAGCCAGTGTTAATATCTTAGACATTATGATGATAATGAATATTTAAAAAGTGGTCACATTTACAAGTACAATTCACCCTTCATGTCTATTGGCTCTATGTCCATGGATCCAAAGTCTCAAGTAAAAAGTAATCCACCGACTGCCCCAATTTAAAATACCTATAGCAGAGTTATGCAAAGCATTGTAAGACATTTGAGATAGATATAATCCTTTGTTTAACTTAAGTAAAACATGAAATATATTCTACAAATATAATTATTAACATAGATAATTTATTATTAAAATAATTTCTATTCATATATAACTATGAAACCATTTAAATTAAAATAACCTTTTCTAACATCCCTTTTGATCTTATTTTCTCAGTTTTTGTCTGTTCATAGTCTTTATTCTTATGTAGCTTAAAATATTTACATATTTTAAATGGAATTTGAAACAACTATTTATAAATTTAGTCAAAATTTCAAACTTTTTGTTTATTTTCACATCTTACTGGAATCCCTATACAGATTATGGCTGTGCCAATTTTATCATAAGGAGGACCATTATGATATATTTGATATTTTACTATAGCAAAATTATCAGACTACTTCTAGTTACTATCAACACCTTTGCTTTTAGTCTGACGTAGCTAAATAGTCAACAAATTTGACTATCAGAAGGGCCACAAAAATTACTGGTCTAAGACACGGTATGTACTTGAATAAAGGTTTCTATAAAAAGAAACCACATAAATCACATAAAAGTTTTGGAACTATAACATATTTCCTACTCTTCCATAGAATTCTGTTTCTCTACACAGTTTAAGAAAGGCAGACAACCATGAAGTAAAAACAGATCTTTATTATGCTTTTAATATCTCTGTCCCACGTTCCACACACTTAATATTTTTTTCTTCACATGTTTGACTTCATCAAAGCTGGCACAGAACTTTTAAATTGGGATAGATATATCATGTATCTAACGTGAACTCAGTGCAATCTTAATACTTAGATCATTAGTCTCTCTTTCTCTCTCTCTCTCTCTCTCTCTCTCTCTCTCTCTCTCTCTCTCTCTGTCTCTCTGTCTCTCCCTATCCCCCTTCCAACCCCCTCTCTCCTTCTCACCCCTCCCCACAACATAATACACATTTAGCAAAATAAGACAGTTGATTGATTTTGTGATTGTAATTTTTGATGCTTTGTTTTGAGTAATCTCGCCTTGGGTTGTTTGGATAAAGATGCACTAGTTAATCAACTAACATCTCACCCTCATTTTCCTGTTCAATGCCCTTCTTGCCTAGAAGTCTCAGAACATACTCAGAATGCTGTTTTCTCACCTCGATCTGCTGCTTTCTGACATTGCCTTTTGAGCTTCTTAGCTTCAGTAACTATCATCACATTAAGCAACCTTTTACAATTATTAGTATTTAGAAATGAATAACCCACAGAGCAATTAAGTGTGTTGGTCTTCTTGTAGTCTGTAATTTCCCCTTTCCTCTTAAGTGGAAGACTCAACTCTTCAGTGACATTCTTTTGATTCCTAGGCACTTACAGTAAGCATTTTCTTATTTCATTTGATAACCTCTGCTAATCGGGTTTCAGTCTGTGACTCTGTTTTATCACTTTGCCCTAGCATAGACCAAGTAATTACTACTCTTACATTTTTACCTTGTAACCACATTTTCCCTGACTTTTTAATGTAATTTCATTGCTGCCCTATACTCAATCTAGGGCACTCTAGGTTTCTGAAGGTGATTGTCTGAGATGAGACATATAATCAGATTCCTGAACTACTTTCACAGTACATATTGGATACATTGTGCACTGGGAAATGTCAGAACTTTGAAGTCTTTATTTTAAACAACCAATGAATATTATTATAAATGTTTAACTTATTTTTTAAAGAGAATTTTTTTTATTAAAAGACAATATTTGAATTTCTGATGATTTGGAAACATAAAAAGTTCATAATGCAATGACAACTCACAAGTGTTTTACTTATTTGTGCTTGTATGTTTTCATGAATTTTTTTAACTAAAAGATAAAGGTGATAGAAAATATAAGAATAAACAAAAACAACAACAAAACAGAATTTCTTTTTTGTTTTGAAAAGTAGTACATGGAATTCATTACTTATCATATGGTATGTGGAGAGAGATTTTTGTTTTGAGTTTTGGAAATGCATGTATTTCTGCCTAATAATGATCTCACTCTCATAAACAGTGTGTTTTAGGGTTTTGATGTGTAGTGGAAAGGGGGCGATTGTTTTATTCCTATTGATTTTTCCTTTTTAATCACAGACTGTCTCAACAAGGTGTAAAACTATAGTTAAATTGATGTTCATGAGCCAATTTTTTAAAATTATGTGAAGACTAAAATGAGGAAACTTGCTTTGATTAGGCTATGGATGATGTGATGTATCCAGCACTTGCATAGTACCTCCCAGGAAGAAATGCAATTGTCCAGCATGAACCTGGTCCCAGTAGGTATGTTTTCATATTATACATTTTTACCATTTTACAGGAATATAAAGGAATCATGATAGACAACTTAAAATGTAAATGTGCTGCCAAGGCAGCACCAGGGCAACAGAGGTGCAGAAGATAGGGAACAGGATTGAGTAACTGTCAATGATCATAATTGCCCATGGAGCTGAGTATCTCTGCACAGTATAGTCTGTGCTATTTTCTCTCTGTGAGTCTTGGAGTCTGATGTGATCACACCAACAATCAAAAAGGAACTGCATTAGTTTTTTTTTTCTGTAAAGGCAGAGTTTCTTTTTATTTCTCTGTACTGACACCTGACTGAAGGAAAGGCAGGATCACTATCCCAATGATCAGTATCGAAAACAGTACAATGTAGCCTTTAAATGTTGGTGTAAGCCTCTAGCCTCTTTGTCTCTGCTATACAAAATTAATATAGTGAACTCTAAAAAATTTCAACAGAAAATGAAGAAAATTTAAAATTATGTATATCTACTTTATATAGAAATAATATCTGATAATACGTTTTTACTCTTTCAAAATAATTATTTATATGTTAGACATAAAATATATCCAAATTTAATTGTAAAAAGCAGATTCAGGTATAATCTGGAGTGTGGGTCCAATATGTCATGTTATGAACAGCTTCTGGAGTCTTAAAGATTCATCCCAATACTAATATTGAGAACTTTGCCAACTCAGTGTTATAAACAATGCAGAAGTTTATTACGGCAAATTAAGCTCCATGGGCAAAATTATAAACTTTCCATTTCAGGATGCAGAATAGGAGGATCTGAAATGATTAACATTTTAGTCTAAGAAGAGAGCCAAGTGACTCATTTTCTTTACATGTGTGTATTTCCACGAAGTCAAATAACTGTGATTTTCTTTGGATTTGTTACATTCTACTTCATTGTGTGTTAAGTATCCCTTATTTCAAAAGGAATTGGTGTTTTAGTCAAACATTTTATAATCTCATGTTTTTAATTTTATCAAGATATTCTTCCAAAAATGAAATTTATTTTTATTATAATAAAGATATATAGCAATTGTATCTTTGCTAATAGTAATATTAACATAGCTAATATTTAATTAATTTAGATAGATAACAAAAGGTCCTTAGTTTGTTTATTTTTTAAGGATATACACTTTGGTGACACTTCTTGGTAGTTCTGTGCAGTAATATTCATTCTGCATTGATAATAACAGATTTTCAGATCTACAGATCTTCTTTTTGACATCAGATTCTCTTTGACAAATCGTATTTATTTTAATTAGAAAAGCTGATTTTATAGAATTTTAAAAGGTGATACATGTATCATAAAAGGATTTTAGGAATTTTAATGGCTCAGTCCTAATTTGTAAATCTATATAAGAGTATATTGTTAAAAAACATTAGAATAAAAACTATGGTTTTTTAGAAAACCATTCACATAGTCAGATAACTAAGACACAAGTGATCCTCATCACCCTCAAATGTTAGCTAGTAACAATCACAAATATTAACTTAACAATATGATTTATAATGTTGAAATGAAGAATCAGTGAAATTAAGCCAATCCTCTGTAGGCAAATTAGTTTATACAATTCTGTCTTGAAAAGAATGCCAATATAATAGAAAATAAAGTCAACATTATTCCTCTTTTTAATTTATAAACCACAATGGAAACACGCTTTACAGAGCTTTCATCATTTTTTGTTTGAGGTGTCCAGATTTGGAAAGTATTGTTTTATATGAATTTTAAGCAAAATTTTTGTATATCTTTTTCTAATTTTAATTTTCATACTACTTAACAACTCTAATATAATTAGAAGTTCATTTCCTCCATTATGCTTGTGATGAGCATTGTTTGCTTAATTCATCAGTCTTTTTAATTTCTTGTCTCTTTACTCTTTCATTATAGTTCTAAACTGTATGCTATTAGATTTTATTGAAAGCTACTCAGCAACCCTAGAGAAGTTATACAAAAGTATTAAAAGTATAACATACTGTTTTTCTTTCTTAAAACCTGAACCTGATTCATTATGTAAAATGTTTATTGCAGATCTTTTCAAGAAAATTGGTTAGCCACTTTTAATTTTGCAAATAATAGTTATATCCATTTGCCATGATTGGTTTATGGTATATATTTGTAGTAATGAGTATATTCCACTCTAAAGTGATATGCTGAGGGGTCATTGTCATATTGTAATACATTGACATTGTCCATTTTTTTCTAAAATTGATAAACACATTTTTTAATTGGTTTGGTTCAAGTACTATCAATTTAAATATTATCCATTTTGAATGTCTTTTAAATACTTCTATATAATTGTGGATAAAGATTCTAATTTATAGAAATATGCAGTGTTTAAAGTTCCTAGGGGAAAGAAAAAGTCAAACCAAGTGAAAATCAACAAAAGGCAACAAATCAACCAGGCAGAACGCTGTGTTCAACATGGACATTATGGAAGCTTTTTAATAAGAGCAAGGACAAAGATCTCTGTTAATATCCTGCCAACTAAGCTTACAACTGGAAAGTCTGAGTTCAGTTCCCAGTATCACTACTTATTCATGTTATTGTTTTAAAGAAGCCACTTAACCTTGTGTAGCCTTTGTGGGATTGCAAAAGTCACTTAACCTTTCAACCTTAGTTTCCTCTTATACTGATTAAAGATAAATAATATATGCTTTGAATAACTGTTGTGAGAATTAACTGGGGAATGTTCATTTAAGTGCTTTGCCTATTGAAAAAATTATACATTGCACATATGTACACACAGCTAAGCCCAACTAAACACTCAACAGAATTTTCATTCTAAATGGCAAAGGCCAATTGGATGCTTTGAAATTAGATATCTTAAGAAGAGTTTAGGCAATGGATGTGATAGAAAATTTAAAATCAATCTTTACATAATGCTCTTACTATGGTAGAAGAAGAAAAAAGGACATTTAAAAATTAATATTTAATAGGTACATTAGATAGTTTTATTCATTAAGTCCTTAGAATAGTGAAGTATAAGTTTATGTCTCCACTTCATAGATAAGTGAATGTCTGAGAGCTTAATTTTCCAAACCAATCATTCAGAATTAATCAGAGACTGCAGAGAAGCTTGGAATCAAATTGAAACCATCAAGAAACATAGGGCCTTTCCATCATGTTGCTCTCCAATACAACTAGAGAAGGCCATGCACACATGTGACAGTGCATTTACTGCCTCATTAGGTCTTTCTTGGACACTAAGATAATTACAAAAATACCAAGAATAGCTTCCCATTACTACATTCTTCAGGGTCTCTTTAGTGCAGAAGCCTGACATTAACATGCCATGTGGTTCAATGATAGTTTCTGAAAACTAACAAAATAGCATGAGAGGTTTGATAATAGGAATCTATATTTTCTAATGAACCATGTCAAGAATTTTGCCAACATCAATATTTGAGGACAATGGTGAAATAAAATCATTCTTTCATGTGAATTAATCATTTGAAATATCTCTTTCTAGACAGTAGCCCCAGACCATGATCTTTACCAGTTAGATTATTAGGAAATGATGGAATAAAGAGGGATAATAAAAAGCAAAGTGAGAAAGACACTTTAGTAAAATTAAAAATCAAAGGCAAATTGCTATATTACAAAATGTACTTACACCTCTATGAGAAAGATTAAATTTTGCTTTCCCTTATGTAGACTATATAGTATTTATTTGGTTTAATTGAAGTGTTTTTTAAAGTAATGATAATGAATATAAGGAGTGGTCTAGATTCAAATTTCAACCACAAATGGCTTGTCTTTAGTTATTGAAGCCGACACTTTAAAGTAGTCATTGAAAATAAATGGGTAAACCATTGCAACATTCTATTTTCTGCAGCTTCCAGAAGCTTAGCTTTCTGCTCCATGAAATGGATGAAGTGGCCACCAGCATGCCTGTTGTAGGATGTTTGCCTTCCCACGTACTGTATGACAAAGCTTAGCACACTTCTTATTCTGGTTGGCTTTTTAAATTTGTACAACTTTTCAGGAAAGGTTGACTCAAAGTTTTCTTTTTTGTTTCTCATTTCTAAATTTATTCCTGTTAAGAGGTGAATCATGGAGATACATGAGCATCTGTCCCCCTGTCTCCCCCCCTCTTTCTCTCTTTCATCACCTAGCTTCTCCTCCCCTTCTTCTTCTCCTCTTCTTACTCCTTTTCTTCCTCTCAGTACTCCTCCTACCTTAGCTCCTCCTACACGTCACCCTTCCTGTTAAAATGAAACTTTTCTCTCAAAATACAATTAAAGCATAATTATGCCAATTTGTACCAGTGAGGTACAAGATAGTCCTAATACCCAGTCCATCCTTTTGTTGACTAACCAGCACCTCTGTCATCTATCCTAACTAAAACATTTACTTCTGAACCTGGTTTTAGGATGAATGTCTGCTGCCGACCATTCACTCAAATCTTTTCTCTCAAGGTAAATAGCTATAAGTTTTCAACCCTGCCAGAAATCCAGAATGACTGAGTTAACTATAATTGTGGGAAGCACAAAGCATAGCTTCTAAAACTTAGCCAATTTATAGAGACCTCTGAACACCTGGACACTTGCTCTACTTCAAAACGTTGGAGCATCTGTTCTTCTGCCTTCTGGCAAAGGATCATCTGACAGACCTTAGTGCTGCAGAATTATTAAGGGCTGATTACTCTGTCTAGGCAGATATAATCAGTAGACTATTCTGCAAGTGTGTCCTTTTCTGGACAGTAATTTGTCTGTAGAAGGAAAGAGGCAATTCTTGCCTAGTGGCTGTCTCACCACAACAGGAGTAACACCAAGGATGCTCAATTTCTTCTTAGAATTCAATATAGGAAGCTGTCCAGAGCAGACAGGTCTCTAATGAAAATGAACATTAATACAGAAATGTTTGTTATGTCAATTCTAAGGATTTCTGATGTTTTGAAAACCAACTATCCATGTAACATAATTATCTCCATCATGTATCTCCACCATGTATTTCCACCAGTCAAAGATAGTTGTTATATCTAGGTTGGGTAGTGGGTTAAACCTCTGATGGAACAATACCAAACTTATAAAGCCTATGATTAACATTTTTTAAAAAAAATGTATAAATGCAAAAAGGAAAAGAGGGCATGGGATAGGGGTTTTCTAAGGGGGGGGGAATGGTGAAAGGGGATGGCATCTGAAGTATAAATAAAATAGCTAATAAAAAAAAAGAGGTGAATCTTTATGTACTCTACTCTAATGGAGAGATCATAGCTTTAGTACTTTCCCTAGGATTTGTTGGAAACATATGAAGAACAAATTATTTCAGTTGTAAAAGTTACCACTTTAGATTTGGTTCACTTGTCTGCTTCCTGTCATCCACTCTTCTCTTTCACCAAGTGTGAACCTCATTTTGGCAAAGTTATATGTCGTCAGCTGATGAGATCTTACGTGCTCTGGCATGTGTAGGTGTGCATAAACCTGTGGCCAAACTTCAGCTTCTGACACGAGAGAAAGAATATTAGTTCTTCATTCTTTAGTTTGTAAAAGATCAAAACCCAGAAGGTTATAATTCATTTATTTCTGAGTCCAAAATATACTTAAAGCAAAGTACTTGGGAATTCTGGGAGAGCCAAATCAGAAAAGATCCTTGTTTAAGAAAGTAAGAAAATGTCAAAAAGTGAAGCGAAATAATTTTCTGGAAAGTTAAAAAATGGGGAATGTTCTGATTTAAGGACTCGGAAGATTTTCTAGATGAACAAAAATTTGAATGAGTGTACAAAGAAGTATCACAGGTAGCTTGTTGTCTACAAAACTGAAAAGGATGATCCTGTAATAGTGAAATGGAAGGGAGACCTGGCACAGAAGCCCACTTCTGTGAAAGCAGAACCACACAGAGCTGCAAGTGCAGCTGTGAATTGAAGCAAGTGATCGTCTGGTTTGGGGAAAGTGATACAAACTTCATCTGGAATGCTGTATAGTCCTTTAGGTTTCTTGATTAGAAAATTCGCTGACCTCAGAACTCATCAAATTCTTAGCAACAAAAATAATGAAAGTGGCAATTATTGAGACCTTTTAAAAGTATTGTAAAATATTGAGTAATAATAATTAAGTTATAGTGGATAGATAAATAAGCAGGTCATGTCAGTAACAAAAAACCTACAAAACCTAAAGTTCAGTAGACACAGAAAAAAGGAAGAAAGAACAAAAGAAAGAATTAAAGATTCATGAAAAGAAAAATCCACCAAGATAATCTCTCAATTCTGAACATCTACACTCCAAAAGCAAGAATATCCATATTTGAATATATATATATATATATATATATATATATATATATATATATATATATATATATATAAATCAAAACACACATTGAACTTCACACAGTGTAAGTGGGATAATTTAACACCCCACTCTCACCAATTGATAGATGACTGAAACAGAAAATAAAGAGAGACTTGGTGAAACTAATAGAGATTTTGAACCGAATGGATTAAACAGATATCTACAAAATATTTATTCCTAAATAGAACATACCTTCTTCTCAACAGCTCATGGACACAAAACATGCCTCAACCTACACAAAAAGACTGAAATAATCCCATGAATCCTAACAGATCTCCATGCACTAAAGCTGGTCTCTGATAACAATAAAAACAACAGAAATCCCACATATTCATGGAAGCTGAACAACTCTCTACTCAATGATAACTTAGTCAGGGAAAAAAAAAGAAAAGAAATTTTAGAAGGACTTTTCAGATTTAATGAAAATGATGGCAAAACATATGCAAACTTATGGGACACAATGAAAGCAGTGCTTAGAGGAAAACTCATAGCTCTGTATGCTTCCATAAAGAAACTAGAGAGACCATACACTAACAACAGCACATCTGAAAAGCTCTAGAACAAAAAGAAGCAAATATACTCAATAGTAGGTAGTAGAAAATTATTCAACTCAGAGCTGAAATCAAACAAGTAAATACAAAGAGAACTATTTTTGATAAAATCAACAAGGTAGATAAACCCTCAGCCAGTCTAACTAAAGGACCCAGGGACAGTATCCAAATAAGCACAAAATTAGAAATGAAAAAAGAGATATAACAACAGAAACTGAAGAAATTTTAAAAAAGTCATCAGAACCTACTACTAAAGCCTATAATCAACAAAAGTAGAAGATGTAGATGGACTGAATGATTTCCTAGATAGATACCACATACCACAGTTAAATCAGGACCAGATAAACTAAATAGTCTTATAACCCCTAATGAAATAAAAGCAACCACTAAAAGTATCCCAACCAAAAAAGCGCCAAGGCCAGATGGTTTTAGTGCAGATTTCTAGCAAAACTTCAAAGAAGACTAAATGTTAATATTTCTCAAACTATTCCACACAATAGAAATTGAAGAAACATTACTAAATTTGTTATATTAAGCCACAATTACACTAATACTTAAACCACACAAAGACCCAACAAAGAATGAATACTTCAGACCTATTAGGCTTGTGAATATTGATTCAAAACTACTCAATAAATTGTTGAAAACTGAATACAAGAACGCATCAAAAATGATCATTCAGCCCAATCGAGTAGGCTTCTTCCCAGAGATATACGGATGGTTCAATATACGGAAATCCATCAACGTAATCTTTGGGAAGCCATGGCAAGGCCTTACTCTTGGCAAACACTCACCCTTGGCTCTCCTATCTATTTTTCTTCTTTCTGCTCACCTTTAATGATTCACTTGCTGTGTTTTCAGTTCTCAGAACTTCAAACAAGGCTCATAGCAACCCACCTTAGTTACGCTTCCTCCTAATGTTTAGATTTAGCCAACATCCTGCTAGATAGATGTTTTTAGAATCCCTGGTAGTAGCAAGGCTTTGTGAGAACAACAGGCATAACCTAGTTAGACCCCACAGCTGCAGCCAGCTTCCTCCATCTGCAAAGCTTCTTTTCCTTTCTGCCCCTCCCCATATCCTGTCTTCAGAGTATATAACTTATGTGAACAATAAAGTCTTTGTCAGCTTGATCAGACTTCTTGACTTGCTGTGTCTCCTTATTTTCTTGCACATCTCAGTCTTCTCCACAAGGTCTAATGGTCCCACTTGATTGTCCAGTTGCACTGGACAATAATCCACTATATATAAAAACTCAAAGGAAAAAAAACCACATGATCATCTCATTAGCTGCTGAAAAAGCCTTTGACAAAATCTAATACCCTTCATATTAAACATCTTGGAAAGATCAGTAATTCAAGGCACATACCTAAACATAATTAAAGCAATATACAGCAAACCAATAACCAACAACAAATTAAATGTAGAGATAGTTGAAGCAATCCCACTAAAATCAGGGACAAGACAGGGCTGACCTCTCTCTTTGTATTTATTCAATACAGAACTCAAAGTTCTAGCTAGAACAATTAGACAACAAAAGGAGGTCAAAGGAATTCAAGTGGGAAAGGAAGAAGTCAGGTTACCACTATCTATAGGTGCTATGATGGTATACATTAGCTGACACAAAAATTCTACCAGAGAATTTCTATAGCTGATAAACAACTTCAGCTAATTGCCTGTATGTAAAATTAACTCAAACAAATCATTAGCCTTCCTCTACACAAAAGATAAACAGACTGAGAAAAAATAGGGAAACAACACCCTACATAATAGTCACAAATAATATAAAATATCTTGGTGTAACTAACAAAGCAAGTGAACCAACTGTAGGACAAGAACTTCAAGTTTGAAGAAAAAAATAGGAGAAGACCTCAGAAGATGGAAAGATCTCCCCATATTTATTGGATCTGTAGGATTAACAAGTGAAAATGGCCAACTTACCCAGAGCAATTTACAGATTCAATGCAATCTCCATCAGAGTTCCAACTCAAAGCTTCACAGAGATAGAGAGAACAATTTTCAACTTTCTCTAGAATAACAAAAAACTTAGGATGGTGAAAACAATTGTCAATAATAAACGAACTTCTGGGGGACTTACCATACCTTAACTCAATCTGTACTATAGAGATATAATAATAAAAAACCACATTGATACAGAAACAGACGGATACATCAATGGAATAGAATTGAAGACCCAGAAATGAACCCACACACCCATGGACACTTGATTTTGCCAAGAAGCCAAGACAATGTAGTGGAAAGAAAGAAAGAAAGTATTTTCAACAAATGGTGCTGGTTTTCACTGGTGGTCTGCATGTAGAAGTAAGCAAGTTGATACATAGTTATCTCTTTGTACAAAGCTCAAGCTAAAGTTGATCAAGGACCTCCACATAAAGCCAGATACACGGAATCTAATAGAAAATAAAGTGGGAAATAGCCTTGGACATATAGGCTCAGGGGAAAATTTCTGTAGTAGAATACCAATTGCTCAGGTTCTAAAAACAACAATTGACAAATGGGATGTCATGAAACTGAAAAGCTTTTGTAAGTCAAAGAACTCTGTCAATGGGATAAAATGGCAACCTATAGACTGGGAAAAGATCTTTACCAACCCTGCATCCTATAGAAGGCTAATATCAAAATTATACTAAAACCTCAAGAAGTTAGACTCCAGAAAACTAAATAAAACTGATTAAAATTGAGATACAGAGCTAAACAAATAATTCTCAACTGAGGAATCTTGAATGGCTGAGAAGCATTTTAAAAATGTTCAACATCTTTAGTCATCAAATCAAAAGTATCCTGAGATTCCACCTTACACCAATCAGATTGGCTAAGACCAAAAACTCAGGCAATACTAAATGCTGACAAGGATGTGGAGAAAAAGAAATACCCCTCTATTGCTGGTGGGATTGCAAGCTGGTACAACCAATTTGGAAAGCAATGTAGTGGTTCCTCAGCAATTGAAAATAACTCTACCTGAAGACTCAGCAATACTACTCCTGACAATGTACCCAAAAGATGCCCCACCATGCCATAGAGGCATGAGTTCCATTGTTCATAGCAGCCTTGTTTGTGATAGCCAAAAGCCAGAAACAACCCAGATGTCCCACGGCAGAAGAATGGTTACAGAAAATGTGGTTCATTTACACAATGGAATACTACTCAGCTATTAAAAACAAGGACATTCTGAGTCTTTCAGGTACTGCTAGGCATATACCCAAAAGTTGCACCAATATGCAACAAGACATGTGCTCTACTATGTTCATAGTAGTCTTATTTATAATAGACATAAACTGGAAACAACCCAGCTATCTCTCAATGGAATAATAGATACAGAAAATGTGGTAAGTTTACACATCGTAATACTACTCAGCTATTAAAAAAGGTCAACTTTACAAAGTTTGCAGGCAAGTGAATGGAACGAGAAAGCATCATGCTGAATGATGTAACCTAGACCCAAAATACATACATGGTATGTACTCACTAATAAGTGGATATTAGCCCAGAGCTCAGAATAGCCATGATATACCTCACATACCATATGAAGCTTAACAAGAAGGAAGGCCAAAGTGTGGATGCTTCAATTAAACTTAAAAGAGGAAACAAAACAGTCATGATAGGCAGAGGGAAGGAGTGACCTGGGCAGGATAAAAGAGGTAGAAAGGAAAAGAAGGGGGGAAGATCAGTTATGTGAAGAGGGAGAGAAGTCCAGAGGACCATGAGAATGAATAGAAATATGTAGCAGTGGGTTGGGGAACAGGAAAGCTACTAGAAATTTCCACAAGTCAGGTATGTATAAGGCTCCAGGGCCCATTGGGTATAACATTAACTAAAATACCTAACAATGGGAAGATAGAACCTGAAGAGGCCACCACCAGTTGAGGGATGAGGCCATCTACCCATCTACCCATCTCAAAACCTTTAACCCAGAATTATTCCTGTCTAAAGAAAACACTGTGACAAAAAATGACATGGAGACTGAAGGAAAGACCATTCAGAGACATCCTCACCTTGGGATCCATCCCATCAGCAGGCACCAAACCATGAGACTATTACTGATGGCAAAATGTGCTTGCAGACAGGAGCCTGATATAGCTGTCTTTGGTGAGGTGCTAGCACTTGACCAATACAGATGCAGACACTCACAGCCAACTATTGGGCTGATCCTGGGGACCCAATGGAAGAGTTAGGGAAAGGACTGAAGGAACTGAAGGGATTGCAACCCCATAGGAAGAACAACAATATCAACTAGCCAAACTCCTCAGAGGTCCCAGGGACTAAACCATCAACCAAAAAATATACACAAGTTGGTCCATGGCTCCCGCTGTATATGTAGCTGAAGACTGTCATATCTGGGATCAGTGGAAGAGGAGCCACTTTGTCCTCTTGAGGATTATTGACCCAGAAAAGGGAGATGCCATAGAGGCAGGAGTGGTTTGGTGGATGGTGGAACACCTTATTAGAGACAAAACAGAGAGATGTGGGTGGAGGATTTGCAGAGGGAAGACCCAGAAGGGTGACAACATTTGAAATGTAAATAAATAAAATAATTAATAAAAATGCTACAGATAATAAAATGTGTAAGAAAAGACTTGATGGTTGGTTTCTGTCAGCGTGACCCAAATACAGACAAACTGAGAAAATCCATCAGTCTGTAAGATATTGTCTTATTAATCAATGATTGATACAGAAAGCATCAATTCACTATGGGTAGTACTTTCTCCACTCAGGTGGTCCTTGATGCTATTGGAAACTAGGCTGAGAAAACATGGAGAGTAGGCCAGTAAGCAAAATTCCTTCCTGATTTCTGCATCCTTCTAGCCTCCAGGCTCCTGCCTGCATTTCCTGTCCTGATTTTCACAGCAACAAAAGAAAAGACAAATGGGTAAATCATAGGAAGTGTAGTTTTAAGGTCTGATGATCTTTGTTTGATTCATTTTGTTTGTAGTGTTTTTATATTTACCTAATCTTCACTGGACACTTGTACCTAGAATACTAATTTTCACACATGGTTTTGCATTCCTTATCTTTAGGTCATTGTTTTACTTCTGTGGTCACCTACAAGTTTGCTTTGTGTAGTTGGGAAACTTTAGACTCTCCTTCTAGTGCCCTTATAGCTCATTGTCCAGTCAAACCTTACTGTATTTCTTCTCAAGCGTTAATTCTGTGCACTTCCAGTAATGCTGCAGTGATGCTATTAAGTCCCATTGCAAATTCTTTGACACCATCCTAGGTAGTAAGTAATTTTGTGGAAATCCCCATATTGTTAAACATTAAAGAAACATACTTCTCTTTTTAAACCAGTGATCGACTTCATTTTATATAACTCTTTTAGCCAAATATCCCCCAAGTAAAGATTCTTACCTAAAGCTATTTTACATTGAAAATACCTATAAATCAAAAGACAAAAACCTCTTATGGTTATATATAGTTTTCCCAGTATATGGGAACTTTAATAATATTTTATCATGTTTCTAAAATATTCTTAAATATCTTACTTTATGGTACAGTCATTACTTTTCATGATAAATTTCTTTATATACTACCTTGTTATCTATTTTCTTTATCAAATAAGTGAATTTGCTTTTCCATATGACAGATTACACAGTCAAGTATAGAATAAAACTTTTCACCCCAACCCCCCCCAAAAAAGAATATGGCAAAGATTATTAAATTCACTTTAGTAGATCAAAACCATTAATATTCAATAGAAAGAAACAAACCCCCCCCACACACACATACACACACAGAGAATGAGAGAGAGAGAGAGAGAGAGAGAGAGAGAGAGAGAGAGAGAGAGAGAGAGAACTTCAAATTCAATTGAAAAAGGTTGATAGAAAAAAGACTGGAACACAATATAAATTATAACAATAAGCATGGAAAAGAGCAGGGTTTGTGTTTTTATTTTTACAGTATAGTAGATAGTGGCAAAGATGGGTGATGTATCTTTTTCCTACCTACCTATCAATTCACACTGAATATGATGCATTTACAGAACTGAATTAAGTAGCCTAATTTATAATTATGTGCAGATCAAAATTTTTTCCAATGGTGAATGGACTATAAATGTGGTTGAAAAAAAGGATGCAGGTAAACTTGAAAAGAGTGCAGGGGATGTGCAAGACCCTACTACATCATAGAATGTACAGCTGCATGCCCTTCTTGAAGTTCACACCAGCTGTGGGAAATTGACTTCACTCAATCTGCCCATGTCAACAATTTTGCTAGAGCTCAGATGGAGTTTGAATTCCAACCACAAAAAATATATCATAACAGTTTCTGAAAATATGTCTATATTCTTGTTTAGGAGCAATTTTATTTCAATTTTATTTTTACTCATCGCTTTTAAAACTAAATTGGACATGAAATCTTCAAATAATTTTTAATAAGAAGATGTGGAATAAGCATATCTCTGTTTCATCGTAAAACTCTCTTGATCAAATCTTTTCAGTGTAAAAATTTTCTTAACAAAATAGGCATAACAATCATCATTAGTAACTCTGCAATGTACTGAAAACTACATAGTTGAAAATTGATTCACCTCTTTTTCTGGAACATATACATTTGCATATACATATCTGAGTTTTATACTGAACACATGTTCATATACATATATATATTATATATATATATATGCACTATGGTTATATTATTATTGTTTTACTAAAATAAATAAATGAATAAATAAAGAAATAAATAAAGTAGCTGACATTTGTGATGTTATGATTTCTTGATACAGTTAAGATATTTTAAGTCCTAACATGTAGAAGCCAGCTTAAACTTATTGATATCTTTCCTGTCCTGTGATACATCTATTCAAATATATTAAAGTCTAAGGTATACATACAATTATCACTTATTATTAGATTTTGTTTAATCTTTAACATTATTATCAGATCTTTACATTCTTTAAATGTTCACACATAATTTCTAGTAGTGCAGTGTTTTGAGTAAGAATGTTCTTCATAGACTCATATTAGAATGCATACTCACCAGGAAGTGGCACTATTTTAAAGGATTAGAAGGCTTAAGAGGTGTGGCCTTGTTAGTGGAAGTGTGTCACTAGGGGTGGCCTTTAAGGCTTTAAGAACCAATGTCAGGCCTAGGCTTTCTCTCTTTCTTATTCTATAGATGAGGCTGTAGCTCTTAGCTATAGCTCTAGGACCTGTCTGCATGGTACCATATTTCCTTCTTTTATGACAGTGGGCTAAGCCTCTGACACAATTAAATGTTTTCTTTCATAAAAGTTACATTGTTTATTTTATCCCTTTATAGCAATATAACAATGACTAAGACAGAAGTTGGTACCAGAGATTGCGGTATTTCTATGACAGGCCTGACTAGGCTCTTAATTAGAGGAATATAGAAGATTTTGGAACTTTGGATGTAGTTGGATGCTTTAGGCAGAGCTTAATGGACCATCTTAGTAAGAGGATTGAAGGTAGTGCTGAATGTAATTTGATGTGTGGGGCAAGGAGAAATACAGAATGTACAATTTAAGAAGAAAAGGAACACCAGAAAATGTAATGGGTTTAATTCTAGTTCTCAAGGAGACAAAAAGTTTTTTTTTTTTTTTAAAAAGCCAGATACTAAATAGAATAAAAGGAATAATGACCTCAGGATAAGACTTCATGTAGTCAATCTTCCAACTTCTAAAAAGGAATTAATAAATATAACACAATTATACTGCAGATATTTGGACTTGGACCTAGGTCAGCAGTTGAATATTGCATGCAGAATTTAATGAACCATGTTCTCAGGATCTTAGAAGCAATGAACAGTGGAGGTCCAACTCAAGAGTTGTCAGAAAAGAACAATGTACGCAACTGGGCTAGAGATATTCTTGTGGTATTTAAAAAAATATAGCTGCTTTCTGCTATTGTATCAAGAATCTGTCTGAGACCGAATCAAAGATATTTAGATTTATTTCCATGGCAGAGAATTTTTCAAGACAGCCTAATATGAACTCTGTTGCATGGTTGCCAGCAATCACTATTATGCAGATCTTCTGAAAAAATATAAAAAGATAAAGAGCAAGCAGGCAAAAAGAAATTCAAAATGTATAGTATGAAGCAAAGAAGGTACCAGGAAATAGAAGTAAGACTTGTGTTGAAGGAAATGACAAATTTAGAAAGAGGCCTGTTCCAAAGTAATGGAATCAATGACAATATTCCACTCAACCATGCTACCAACTTTTACAAAGGAAAGTATCAAGGAACTTTTTGGACCTTCAATGCAACAACAAAAGAAAGGTTTTAAAAATGTTATTTAAGGGGTCTATGTGCCACCTCAAATGGTCAACCAAACTTAGCAGTGTCATCTATATGGTTATAGCTTTAGAGCCATAAATGTGTACAGGGGTTGTAGAATCTTCCTTCAGAGTTAAGAAAAACCACTAAGAAAGTGGCAAAGAAATCTCCTTGTAGAAGATATGAGAGAACTTCCAATGAACCTGTGAAAGTAAAGATCTAGATTGTATTGAGATTACAAGATGCTGAAGACATTAGAGCCATGAGCCATCTGTCAAAGAAAGCTACAAACAGTGAGTCAAACTAGCTGCAGAGAAAGAAGTGTGCTGCAGTCAGACAAGATGAAATGGTAGAGTGTTATAAGACATTTGATCTGAGACTTGGAGCTACAGGATATGAAGTTTGCCTTGTTGAGTTTAGTCTTGCTTTGGACCAGTATTTATAAAATATTACATCATTCCTCCATTTTAAAATGGTGAATATATTTTTTTGTATCATTGTATGTTAAAAATTGCTTCTTAGATTTTATAAGAGCTTACAATTAAGAGATTGTTCAGAGTGTCAAAAGAGATATTAGACCTTTAAATTATGAAATGACTGTGAAAGACTATGAGGTCATTTAAGTTGGATTAAATGAATTTTTACATTATGATATGACTGTGGACCCTTGGGCTCCAAAAATGGGATGTGGTGATATAAATGAAAATGGATCTTATAGGATCATATATTTGAATACCTAGTCTACAGGTGGTTGAATTTTTTAGAAAGGCTCAGGGGGCATGGCCTTGTTGAAGATGAGTCAGTGGGGACAGGCTGTGAGGTTTCAAAGACTTGTCATTCACAGGGCCTTTTTAAGTATCTCTCTTGCTTCTCTTTTATTATCACAGTGTTTCTCAAGATGTTAGCTCTCATCTACTGTTCCAGTACCATACCCAAGTATCGATCTACTGCTACCCTCCCTGATTTCTTCTTCATGTACTCTAACCCCATGAAGCCATAAGACCTACTTAAATATAATTTGCCTGTGTCATAGTGTTTTATCACATTAATAAAAAAGGAACTAAAACATTTTATTTGTTAAAGTACTTAAGAATATATAGATGGATGTAATACATGGCCTGAGAGGCATCAATTGACAAAAATCACTTTCTATTTACTTTTTCAGAAAAAAATACCCAATACATTTATTTAAACCTAGTTAAGAAAAATACAAATATTTGCTTTTTAAATTATTTTTAAATATATTTTAATAGAAATAATTTCTTATATCTGTCCTAGAACATTGCTATGACTACGAAATCTACTTTTCCACCTTTGTTTTTGTATATACCAGTGCTAAAATAGTATCTAGTTGGAACAGGTAAGAAAAAACACCACAAACAATGAAAGGCCTCTATTCACCATGTTCTTTTTGGTAAGTCACTGTTTTTATGGAATTACATACAAAAATGAGTGACTAAAATACACTTGAAATTAGGGAAATCTTCAAAGAAATTTATGAACAGCCATACTATGCAAGAGTCTTCTCTAGTCCATTGATTGCCCTTCATATATCCTTGGGAAGATGGGAAGAGGCTAGTGGGTATCTTATCAATGTCTTGATCCATAGCAATGTTTCCCTGAGAGAATCTGGAGAGTACTGACATCATGAAGGTCTCACACAGGTGTTTTGATTGAAGAAGTCATTGGTCATATCAGATCCAGAGGACACAGACAACACTAGCACTAGTATTTTTGTGCTATTTTGTTTCTTTGGAATAAGAATTATTTTCATTTTCCTATTCATTCTGAAGCAGTTATTTCTACTTTTGTGACATTCTCATTAAGATCTGCTGCATTTTATCACTGTGAATAAAACAAGAAAACTATCTAGTATCTTCCAAAAAATTGGTCTTTTCTATTTAACAGCCACTGAAGTAAGCCTTTAGTTTCTGTATAATTTCAATATAGTATGTTCAGCTTTTCTCCTTTACAATTGTTTAACTCTCAGATACTTAGTTTAAAGTAATGAAGATAAACAAGGACATCTAAAGTGATATTGATTGCTTGATGTTCCCAAATTTGAAGACAAAGGCACATTCACTCTTGAGACCAAAATTGATTTGCTTTGCATAGATTCTACTGAGGGCACTCGAGAGAAGAACAATTTGAATGTTCTTTTGTCATAGAAACTCAAGATTCTCAATTTAGCAGCAATATATTTTATGTTCCTTACTTTAAGAGTTTCCAGGTCATGTATAAAGCATGATCTAGAAATAATTTTCCTTTAATTCCAAACATTTATGTAGTCTCTTATATTCTTCGGCATCCACACCTCATTTTATGTTTCCTATAGCTTTAGTTAAGATGTTTTACATCAATTGATCTTGACCAGGAAATAGTTATGGTACATGGCCCTGAGCCAGTAATGTGCCTTTTACTTAATAAAATCTCACTCTGGATAGCTTGAAAGGTGCTTGTATTTAATAGCATATGAAACAGTGGCTGCTCTTTTCTGTGCCAAGTTGCTGTCTATTTCCAAGTGTTAAATAGCCTAATGAGTTCAATCACTGCTAATACTAAAAATGAAGGCTCAAGAGTATGTCTATTGGGAGGAAATTTGAGGATGGGTGACAAGAGTTGGCTGCAGATATGACTTTTTCCAAAGAGGAAGTTTCTAAAGGCTACATTCTCTCTACTCACTCATTAGGTGGTCAGGAAGATCTGTCAGACAGCATTGTAAATAGCCTGAGATGTGCTTAAGGCAATGACATGGAAAGACATTAATCTTTCTTTTTTTCAGATTCCACTTGTGTGCATTGTGCTTTATGAAGAGTCCATGATTTAGCAAAATAGCCTTTTGTAAAATCAGTTGTGTATGAAAAGTATTAGTTAAATCATCTAGACATCCCAAAGTATACTATCAGTTTGTATGGGACAGGTGTTTCCAGTGTCAATCACTCTTTTTAACTACTACGTCCCTTTTTTTTTGGGGGGGGGGTAGGAAGAGATATACTCTTTCTTCAACTAAAGACTTCAAAATAATTACCATAGGTTTGCATTCATAGTAACACTAGAATAAAAATTATCCTTTAGTATTTTTTTTAGCGTATTTTCAGTTACTTATTAAATCCTCAAAGAGCCATTTAGTAGTTTATAGCAAACCTGGCAAAGGAAAACATTATTTTAACATAATTTAATGCCATTTAGATACATCATAACCTATTGAAATTTACTTTTTGTATACTTAATAATCAGGCTTGTGAATTTTCTTTATACAAATGCAAGCATAGTGTCAAGAAATAAGACCAATGCAGTAACATTCTAAAAGTAAATATTTTCTTACACTTTAAGAATGTTATATATTTGTAATATAAGAACATTCTTCTGTTTACATTGAAGTACACACTGCAGAATTCAGTAATATCAGTATAAAATAATTGTTTAAAGAGATAACCTGGAATATTAAACATAACTTTCTAACCTAAATTATAACAAGGAAGCAATTGAATTAAATAAATAATATTCACTAATAAACAGATTGAAAGCTAAACAGATTTTGTATTAGTAAAATCTTTTCAACACTTTTCTAAGATTAAAATCACTGATTATATCTGTAAATTATAATGTGTTTCATAAATTTTTAATTCGAGAAAGTTTTACTCATACATTATCTAGGATATTTTGTGCTAATCCTAGATCTATTTTTGTTAAACTTTCAAAATAAAAAAACAACACCAAAGTTCTAAAGGCCTTCCCAGCATCTCCAGCCTCTAGCTCAATGTTCTTTCTTTCCAATACAGGAAACAGTCTTCGCATTCTATCAGTCGAGTCAACCGTGTTCCATCTGTTCTGAACACCTTGACCATTTTTGGTAAAGAAAAAATTACTATACATAGTAAACACAGTATTTCCTCCAGGGAGAACTGTATAATATGATCTAAGTGGGTATCTAAGGCTCATGCACTGAACCTATAGCAGTTAGATCTATAGAAAAAATTAAAAATTGAAGAAATACAATTAAATTCTAGTTGTGTGTTTGTATATGTGAGTGTGCATGTGCATGTATGTATGTGACTAGTATATTCAACTGATTTAATTAAGATACACCAAAATTAGATTAAAATAAAAACAATATTATCTTTGCTTTGCTTGAATTTCTTAGAATAGGCACCCAAATGAAATTACTAGGATTATAATAAAATAACTTAAGAACACATGTGTGTATGTATACTGCATATGAAGAAATTATGTAGCTGTAATTCAGACTAAAAAAGACGGAAACATTTCTGTGTAGCTGATTTATTAAAAACTATTCATTTGTGATCATGAGCCTTCTATCTATGAAGGCAATTTGGCATATAAATGGTGAATTCATTATTTGTAAACACTTAACCTAAGACATTCCTGGTCCTTGAATATACTTTGCTAATGATTTCAGACTATAAAAACTGACTTTAACAAAAAAGGTACTACAAAAATTAAATTTGACTCTAAAATAAGGTAATTCAACAACTATGTCTACCTAGATAATAACCGTTTAGATGTTATAAATAACATGCATTTTGCCTGGTTATTAAATAACACATATTATATTTCTTATTTCTGAGTTAAAATTTCATATTCTCTTTTTAAAATTGATGTACTTGTATTGCTGATGCAATTTTTCCTATTTTTCACATATTGAAAGTAGATTAAATTTTAAATAATATATTCTTGGTGTGGTTTCCAATCATTTCCCTCCTTCCAGATTCTCCCAATTTACTTTCTGATCTTAATCTTCACACTTTCTCTCTTCCTTTAGAAAACTTACAGATATCTGATTAATAATAATAAAATAAAATAAGATGAAACAAAAGTAGACACACTGGAATAGGACAAGACAAACAAACAGCAGTCAAAGAGCCCAAGAAAAAAGCATAAAAAACACATATAAATGCAGACTTGCATTCACACACACAGTGAAGTTTCAAAAAAACACAAAACCAGATAACAATATATACATAAAGACCTCTCAGGTTAAAAATAATAGGCTTGCAGACCCATGGGGAGGGCAACAATACCAACCAACCAGACCTCCCAGGGTCTAAACTGCCAGCCTGGGAATATGCATGGAGGGACCCATGGCTCCAGCTGTATATGTAATGGAGTATGGCCTTGTCAGGAATTGGTGGGAGAGGAGTGGGGACACACCATCATAGAAACAGCAGGAGGGGAGACAGGATAAGGGATATCTGGGGGGGATGGGGAAAGGGGAGAACATCTAAAGTGTAAATAAATAAAATACCCAATTAAAAAATAGGCTGATAAAGCATCACTCAGAAGCTTCCGGTGAGCTTGTTTGTGTTGGCCGTCTATTGTTGAACAAGGGTCCTGCCCTAAGAGTGCTATGTTTCAAATGAGAACTAATTGGAGAAAACTAATTTTTTACTTGCATACCACTCATAATTGGAGATAGCTTCTGAATTAGGGATGAGGCTTTGTGCCCTCTTGGCACTGGGACCCAATCTGGCTTATAATGTGCAGGTCCCATGCACCCTGTCACAGTCTCTGTAAGTTCATATTCGTGTCAGTCCTCTTGTGGTAGAATGCTTTGTTTCTTTTGTGCCCTTTATTACCTCTTACAAGCTATCTGCCTTATCTTCTGTATATTTCCCTGAACTTTGAGGGGAAGGGTTTGATGGAGACATCCTGTTTAGGGCTTACTGTTCCTAGATCTCCCGTTTTTTTTATATTGTCCAGCTGTGGGTCTCTGCATTTGTTCCTAATCTCCTAGATGATATAACTTCTTTGTTGAATGGTTACCATGAGACTGACATACGAGTGAAGCAGAATGTAATTGAGAGTCATTTTGTTGTTACATTCTTTTAGTAGAACAATATTATTTAGTTTTATCATAGATCCATGTTCTATTTTCAGTGTCTTGGCAACAAGAGTTGTGTTGGGAATGGATTCCATCTCACAGAGATGTCTTAAATCAGATACTGTTTTGTTACTCCCTTAAGTGTTGTATCATAATTGTCTAGCATATCTTGCAGATAAGTCACCACTACAGCGTTAGTGGATGGGCTGGTGTTTATTTTCTCATTTGGTAGCATGCAGTATATGTTCCAGTACCATAAATATTAGTAAGTAGGGGTGAAGCTCTAGGCAGGCACCAGAGCAACTACTCCAGTTTCAATGAGTGGTATAGTTGTTATCTTAAGCAATATAGTCTTGTTGTCAATTTTGAAGAGGAACCAATAGTTTTGGAAACAAGCTCATTGTTTGGGGTTTCCTGTGGAGTGGCTTTACAAATAACTTTATTAGATGCAATTCATTCTGAGAAGTAGAGGGTTCACTTGAAGATATGAGATATCCTGTTGGCGCTTTGTACTCTTCTTATTTGGCAATTTATTTAAATCATCTTCATATATGTACATATTTTAGAAAACATCTACTACTGAATTAGGTTTCCATGTGACCTCTCAAATTGCCCTTAGATTTGCTGACCCTCACCATCCTCTTCCTTCCTCCTTCCTTTTCAGATAACTCTCTACATCAGTATTCTTGATCCCCAGATAAAAAGACACAAATTGACAGATTGGATATGAAACCCCGATGCATTCTACTCTTGCAGACAATAAACATACCTTAAGCTCAAGGATAGACATCACCTTATGGCAAATAGATGGAAAAAAATATATTCTAAATAAATGGACCCAAGAAGCAAGTTGGTGTAGCCATTTAAATATCTGACAAAAAGACATCAAACCAAAACTAATCAGCAGATATAGGTAAAGGTGGGGTATACTATTCAAAGGATTATGAGGCCATTGCAATTCTAAAGATGTAGGCATCAAACATAAGGGCACCTAAGTTCATAAAAGAAACTCTGTTGTAGCCTAAGTTATCACTGACTCTCACACAGTGATAGTAGGAAACTTCAGAACCCACTCTAACCAATAGAAAGATCATGCAGACAAAAACTAAGTGAAAATGCTGAATCTAAGTGATGTCATAAACGAAATGGCCCTAACAGAAATATTTACAGAACATTTTATCCAAGTAAAAAATATTATACTTTCTTCTTAACAGATCATGGAACTTTCCCCCAAATTGATCACATAATGTGTTTTTTAACTATCAAATATCTCATGTGATATAAACTTTCTGAATACACCTCTTTCTCTTTGTTTTCTATTATTCCATGCCTATTACTTCTGATTAGAGGATCATTTTTTTCAGTCATTTTTTATTTCTTTCCACGTTCACTTGTAGTACCTACAATTTTTAGTGGCTATAATCCTAACTTACCAGATTTCCTTATGAATGAACAATTTGATTATTTACATACCACTCTCCACTCTGCTCCATTTCTTGTTGTTTGTCTAAAAATTCTTCCTTAAGCCACTGCTCAAAATTTGAGCCTTTACTCATAACTTTAGACTATGGTGACAATACATTCTTCCTGATTGTCTTGTAACCTGAAGTGAATTTACAAACGATGCAGTCTTATCTGTTCTCTCTCCTATTCTGTATTTTTTATGTCTTATTAAATTTTTTTAAAATTTTCATCTAGATTTTGGCTTAAAATTTTAAATAAAGAACTATTATTTCTATCAACCCAATAAAATAGGCATAAATATTGCAGAAGTCTATTGTTTCTACAGATACACTTTCTTCTCTGAGTCCACTCTCATGCCTCCTCCTCAGGACACTCCTTCAACCTCTCTTCACTTGAGTTTTGAGATACATTCTATCACTAGTCTTGAGCTTTACTGATTAGAATAGACTAGCTGGTCAGGATTTATATATCCTATCCATCTTTTCACATGAACACTGGGGATCTGAATGTAGGTCCTATCGTTATTGATGAGGACTTTCTCCACTAAACAGTCTTCTTCGTCCGCTTCTATGTGACTTTAATCTTGCAAATCTAGTGGTACCCAAAGGAGTGCGTTTGAGTCTACTGAGCTGTAGAATGAATATATATATATCTATATCACATATGTTTCAGTATTTTCTTGAATTGTGTGTTTCTCTTGGAGGCTTTTAGTTGCCTGTACTTTGAATTGTGAAAAATTATTAAGCCATTCCTGTTCTACATAGTTATAAAAATATTTTGTTTGTCATCATAACATCCTTCCTTTTTAACCACTGTCTCATTTTATTTTGTTCTTCTTGGCACTCTGAAGGTCAGGCTTGGTCCTCCTAGATTGTTTTCTTACATATCAAAAATGGTTTTTAAAAAATGCTGCATCTCCCTGTATAGTCCTGGAACTCACTTGATAATCTCAAACTGTTAGAGATCATCTCTCTGTGTCCAGCGATCTAGGATTAAAGGCAAGCATCACTATACTTGGCAATATAGAGTTTTCCAATACAAGATTTTATTTTATGGGCACATCCTAATTAGTTATTTCATATTTTATAATTCTATGAGTTTACCAATGTCTCCACAGTAGTATGTGATTTGCAGAACATCTTCCTCTAAGTAAGACAGTTGTGGCCTGTGCTCTCAGATTTAATTAGTTAGATCATAGCTACTTCCTATCTGTCTACCTTTGTTAGAACATAGCCTCAAAATCTTCCTACAAAGGATACCCAGGAAGTACGAACCACATGAACACAACGCCTCTGTTCTACTTTTCTACCTCAGTGTTTGAATAAAGAATTCTATTTCTGAAACTATGTTTTCTCAGTACACAGTGCTTTAAATTTTCATGTACTTAGACTATTATTTTGTTTTATATCTTCCTCTGTGTTTACATTTAGTAAATACTTCTTCATTTCTCAAACAGATAAGAAGTCACCTCAATTTCTTCTCATTTCATTTTCAGATTTACTATTCTGCTTTGTGATGCATCCTGCAAGATTAAGATCAAAGTTCATTTTGCCTATAGACACATTTCTTTACATATGTTTTGTGACTCATCAAACCCATTAACCTAATTCATCTGAGGTGCATCTTCTTACATATCTTAACATATTTATGTACATCTAAACATCAACAATATTAAAGTTACACTTGTTAATTCTTATGCCAGCAGCACATTACCTACATTATTTCTCTCCTAATGTGATTCTCTCAAGACAAGTCTTTCATTACATATTTTATCACTATTATTATTTGTAGTTAGATGTTTCTAGCCATGTGTGGCAGCACAAACCTATAATCCCAGTACTCATGGCAGAAAAAGGTGGATAGTAAGCTAGAGGCCAGTTGAACTCTCTAGTGACACCCTGTCTGAACATACCAGAGTGGAAGAACACTTGTCTTCAAATAGGAAGCCCTGGCTTTGACCTACAGCATTACAAAATGCATATTTATTTTTTCTTTGACATGCATCAACAAAAGTAAAAGTCCTAGCAAATGAATCCTTGAATATGTAGTGTCAGGCTTCCATTTTTTTATATATAGGATCACAAAGGAAATTGCACATTTGTATTTAAATTTCTGCAAAAATACATTTATATTTCATAAATGGTCCAATATTAATAGACATTTAAATTGAGCCTTGTTTTACCTATTGAAAACTAGAGCTGGTATGGATGACTTTTTCCTTGTAAGCTTATTTAAATCAATGCAAAACTCATAAGTTAAACTTTAGCATATGGTTAATTCATTATGAAAATGTGTTTGAATCCATTTATTAAATTTATGTAAGTTATTAATATTTTATTTCAATACTGGTTATATATTATTGTATTATTGTGTTTCTATAAACATCATAAAAGAAAAATTCTTCTGAAAGGCAACATATTATCTTTATTATAGTTTTTACCTACTTGACTATTATTAATTATGAATCATATATATTTACTGAAAAATTATGAAATTTATTATATAAGACTTGGTAGTAAAACTCACGAATAAAAATGAATAGTACTCAAAGGTTATACATTTCTATTTATAATATGTTTGTTAAATATATACCACATTTATTTTTAAAAATATATGTTCATGTTAATTTTCTATCTCTTTAATTTTTTTATTTTTTTATTGAATATTTTATTTATTTACATTTCAAATGTTATCTCCTTTCCTAGTTTCTGATCCAGAAACTCCATCCCATCCCCTCTCTCCCTGCTTCTATGTAGGGACTCCCCTACCTGCCCACCCACTCCCACCTTCCTGCCCTGGCATTCCCCTACCCTGAGGCATCGAGCCTTCAGAGAAAAGGCTGAAGGAGGTGAAGGAGTTTACAACGCATAGGAAGAACAACACTATCTCTTTATTTTAATCACACTTACATTTGTTTATAGCACAAGAAGCACTTATATTTTACACTTAATTTTATGTCTTATTTTCTTCTAAGTTTAAATTAGGAGGGATTTGAAACTAATGAGCAGTTTTATTTTCATTTAAATTTTCTTCTCGAAATATTAATCATTCAATCTTCATGTTTCCTTGTGTAATTAATTTATTCAGTAATATGGTAGTGTTCTGATTTTCCTTAATCAAATGTGCTATTCATGATCTATTCCTATATCTAGTCTCAATTTTTCTTTTCTATTCTTTGTTTTTTAATTTTAAAATATTAAGATTACTGTCTAGTCATTATCCCCCACCAGTCTGCCTTCTGACTGCTCCTCATCCCATTCTTCCCCCTGTCTCCAAGAGGATGCCCCCACACTCCCACCCCCACCCTAGAAGACCTCCCCACTCCCTCGGGCCTCAAGCCTCTCAAGGTTTAGGTGCATTTTCTCTCCCTGAGGGCAGACCAGGCTGTCCTTTTTTGTATATGTGTCAGGGGCCTTATATCAGTTAGTGTATGCTGCCTGGTTGGTGGCTCAGTGTCTGAGAGATCTCGGGGGTTCAGGTTAGTTGAGACTGTTAGTCTTCCTATGGGGTCACCGTCCTCAGCTTCTTCCAGCCTTTCCCTAATTCAACTGCAGGGGTCTCAGGATTCTATCCATTGATTGGGTCTAAGTATCTTCATCTGACTTTTTCAGTTGCCCGCCAAGAGGCCCAACAAGCAACTTAAAGAATCTTTCTATTTTCTAATTGGTTATTTTATTTATTTACACTTCAAATGTTGTCCCTCTCTCTGGTCTCCTCTTTGAAAATTCCCATCTTATCCTCTATTCCCTTTGCCTCTAAAAGGATGCTCCCCCACTCATCCACCCACTCCTTGCCTCTCTGCTCTAGCATCGCCTTATGCTGGCATATCAAGCCTCCACAGGACCAAGAGCCTCCCCTCCCACTCATGACAGATAAGGCAGTCCTCTGCTACAAATGTAGCTGGAGCCATGGACTCATCCATGTATATACTTTGGTTGGTGGTTTTTTTTTTCCCTGGGAGCTTCTGGTTAGTTGTTATTGTTGTTCTTCCTATGGGTTTACAACTCCCTTAAACTCCTTCACTCTTTTCCATAACTCTTCCACTGGGGTCCCTGGAATCATTCCAATGGTTGGCTGTGAGTATCTGCATCTGTACTAGTCAGGTACTAGCAGAAGCTCTCAAGGGACATATATACCAGGCTCCTGTCAGCAAGCACTTCTTGGCATCAGCAATAGTGTCAGGGTTTGGTGTCTGCAGATGGGATGGATTCTCTAGGTGGGGTGGTCTCTGGATGACCTTTCCTTCAGTCTCTGCTCTTCTCTTTGTCCCTGTAGTTCCTTTAGACAGGAACAATTCTGGGTTAAAATTTTTGAGATGGATGAGTGGCCCCATCCCTCAACTGGTGGCCTTGCTTACCTCCTGGGAGTGAACTCTACAGGTTCTACTTTCCCTTTGTTGGGTATTTTGGCTAACATCATCCCTGTTAGGTCCCGAAAACTTCTTGCTTCCCTGGAGTCTCAGACTTTCTAGTGGCTGTCCCCAGTTCCCCACCCCCACTGCTACATGTTTCTAAGCATCCACATTTTTATTTTTGTTTGCAATAATAAAATCACATTATTTTCTTGTAATATATTATTATTGATTTGCATACTATCTCCAGTAACAACATGTTGATTAGAATATGCAAAGCTTGAAATCTGTTAGCATGTAAGATTTACTTTCTTTCTTAGTTCTTGTTAGATTTCCATATGTAAACACTTGACCTCTTGATCTTTAGGTGGAAAGTTAAGGCCTTCATATTCCTTAAACAAATGTATGTAGAACAACTTCCATCAAGGAAATGTGCAGCCCACAGAGCAGTAATCTAACCAATCATATTGGAATCCAGTTGCTAGTGTTTTCATAATAGATCATTATACCACAAACCTCAGAAGCAAGAAGCAAGTAGCAAGTGAGTCAACTTAGAATTCTATTTTTCAGCTTGCTGTTTCAGAAATATTAATATCTGGTAGACAACATCAATACCCACTAACTATTGATATATTGCAGAGGACTAATATATATATATATATATATATATATATATATATATATATATTCTCAAAGCTCACTTTCCCTTATGCAGTTATTCTCTCATTTCACCTAAAATTTCAAGTAAGAGTATTTGCTTTATTTGATACAATGATTTAAAATATCCCAGTAATCACACTTCTTTTCAACATGTGCATATACATAGATACGTTTTCAAACTTTGTAATGTTGGAGTATCCATTCCTATATTATAGAATACATTAAAAACAGTTTGTTTCTAGTATACATAATTATCTGTGTTGTCCTTCATTAATATCTAATTCACATCTATCTTAAGATGCCAATATTCTTATTCATATTGAGGCGCACTAGAGAGATCAAGGTAGATACAAAAGCAAAGGAGGGTTCCTTGAGAGAATGGCTACTTGTTCCCAGAAGACAATGAATGGAGAAATAATCAGAAGGCCTGAGAGGGTTATTGAGACAGGACTTATGGGAAAAATAGAAGGACCCAGGGGCCCTGTAAAAATACACAATCAAAAGATATTTAATGGACTCTTATCTTTAGAGTTCCTTGTATCCCTTGGGATGGAGCTGTTAATTTGCTTTCCCTGTGAATTGGCCTTCTGTTTGCACTGGGAATTAATACTTTGTCTATCCAAGTGGATCATTTTAACAGTCCCAAGAAAAACCCGGAGCATCCCTGTTATAGTTTCAAGTAAGGATATATGTTTAATTTCTTATGATGCATTTAAAAATATCCACCCTAGCTATCACAATATTTTCTTTTTAACCCATATTTATATGTAGATGCATTCACATACTTTCTAATGTTGGTTAACTATTCAACCATTATGGAATAAATTTTAACCAGTATACACTTTATAAAGTCTTTAATACATGTAGGAAGGTAATGTGAGTATATATAATTATCACACTTGCAATCATGCGCATATATATACACCTCAGATCTATCTTAAAATGCCAGCATGCCTATTAATGTGTGAAGATCAACAGTTACAAGTCTTGAGTGTCTTTTATATGGTAAACAGTAGCCAAACCACTGAAGCTTGAACTCTGCCTCATTAAGTTTACCTTCTAGTGCTCAAAGATGAAACAGAGGATATTGAAAGGCATACTTTGAGCATACTTGGAATGCAGTTGGATGATTAGGCTATAAAGTGCCTGTAGCAGCACAGCCTCAGTACAGTCATTGAAGGGCCCTACGAATGTTTTCATGGAGTCGAAACCACAGCAAATAACAATAAATATCTTAAGAAAAAATGTACAAGCCAAATGCACTCAGTAATCACAATGGACCATGTTTTCCTATGTAACATTAGGTTTTTATTCTAGCACAATATTCCAGAAGGAATTTTAGGATTTCCTGTCTGTGATATATGTTCATTTCTGTTTGATGGTCGTTGGTCTCTGGTCATCACTGCCAACCCACATGGAAAAACTTCACTTAAACAACACATGTGTATTTTTACATAGATTTACAGGTATTTTTAGGTAGATAACAAGACAATTCCTCACAACATTGCTTAGACATGCCTACTGTAATTTTAATTGTCTCTATCCTTTTTTGTATTTATCTCCCATGCTACTTCCTAATTAGAGCCACTTCTATTCCCATTTTAAAATTCAAATTACTGTACCCTACTATTCCCCTTTCTATCAACCCCCCAATTCTCTCAATCAGGTCTGTTGTAATATTCTGGTTTCTTCAGTTACTCCAGAATACATAGACACATTTGAAGTCTTGGAGCTAGGAGACTCAGAGGAGAGAGTATATGTAATGCCAGTCTTTCTTGATATGGGTCACCTTACCCAATAGAAATTTTTTTAGTACTATCCATTTTCTCCAAGGTTCAAAATTTCACTTTTCTTTATAGTAAAATAGTATTCCATTTAACAGTGTGTATATATATATATGTATATATATACATATATATATATTTATAATATGTATAAATGTAACCATCCACTCATTGGTTAAATATTAAAATGATTCTTAGTTTCTGAAAATATGGTATTAATGACATGTCTCCTATCTCGTACCTTTAGAAATTAAAAGACCTGGCTGATTTTGCCTTGGTGCTTCTTTAATTATTTATTTTATAGTTAATACTTCTAGGTCATATTACTTCTTTAGAAAACCGCTTATTTAAAGTATGATTTTTCTTATTGTATTATGATTTTAAAAACATTATTATCACATAAATATATATTATGGTTTTTTAATGTTCACATAGTCATTTATTATTCATTTTTATTTATGAAATGGAGTTTTTATGTGAAAATGCTTGCAAGGTTTCTTATTTTTGTTCTTAATTTTTATTTGTCACTTATTTCAAATGATGAAATAATAAATATTAAGTTTATTTCTATTTCTGCTCCTAATTTACTTACTTGTATCGGGGGCCACTATGGGGTTGCAATCTAGGTTGTCCACATGCTAGGCTTATATGCTAAACCTGACCTATATCTCCAAAATCCTTGTATTCTTTGCTTAATTTTCAAAACATTAGGTAGTTTATTTAATGATGAAATGACATTTCCTTTCTTTAAGTTTTTGACAATATCCCAACTTAGTGAGATGAAAATCTAAAGTAATCAACTGTTTTTTCATGAGATATATTTTGATAAATCTTGAAAAGCATACCTTTTTACTTTCTTCTTTCTACATAGCACACTTGAAAAGTAACTGAACTACTTTTAAAGTTTTCCTACCAGATATATTTGTATTATCATTTGCAGAAATTTCTCCCAGGCATTCATGATGAAAAGTGTGACAGGAAATATATATATATGCCTGGGTAGCAGTTTCTTTATCTACTCATTACCATTCATTCACTAATTTATTTTAAACATAAATTTACTGAGCACAAACCTGCTTCAATAGCACTGTAAATATATTGCATTACATTGAACAAGTGAAAAATAACTTGAAACTACAAATATATAAAGTCATACCACAAGACTGGTAAGTCAAGACAACCAATCTGACATGCTGTTTACATGTACACTTTATGGCTTTTCATAGTAAATCTAAAACTGAAGATTTAGAAAAGGTATTTTATTTATCCTTATGAGTACTGATTTTGAGGAAAGTCACATCATGTTTTAAGAGTTTTATAGTAGGGGAAATAGAAAACCCAATCCATTGAAGCAATGCCTTCAACTTTTAAACTAGAAGCGTTTTCTCTGTTGTGTGCTTTGAATTAGCAGTTGTACAAGGGAGAACGTTCCAATGACTCTTTCTGCTTTGCTGTCTTGGTTTTCATTTTTTTTTTCAGTTTTAGCAAACAGGCTCATACATAAACATGTCCACAGCTTGAGTTGGGAGTGACAGTTTATTCCTACTATTTTGATGGATTGTACAAGATAGCTAGAGTTCTTGTCTCTGACTAAGCGTCCATGCATGGACTGTAAAATTAACCATAACATGGCAGGTTGCCCAAGAATCTGGAACTGCTTCCTCTTTGTGATACTCACCGTAAAGTGAAACTTTTATGTTAGTAATAATAATTTTAAAAAGAAACCCATCTGGGAATTTGTCACTGGAGCTGGTGTGTATGCTGCCCTTCTGTGAACCCAGCTTCCTTAAATACAATGTCACATGTGCGTAGGTGTTGTTAGGTTCTGTTTGATTAGTTTGAATCATTTTGGGTGCTTTTCATAGAACCTTGTGATGCTTTTCATACATTGCTGATGACCTTGATGTCTGTGTACACAGGGCTACACCATCAAAGACTGGCACCCTACTGTGGCAATGCCCTTCTGTGATCCACAGCTGCTCTGTGCCCCGAGAGCCCTAACAACGGGGCAAATGGAAGGCAAAGGGAAAGCTACACATAGATCACTTTTGCCAAACACACGATTTGTGACACTTGTTCAAATGTTTACTCTTTTTTTCATTCTTCTTCCAGCTGAGCTCTTTCAACTTACTGGAAAGAGGCGGAAGCTTGCTTGAGATCTGAAGGTCATGAATTCTGTTGCACTGTCGGGCTTCATGGATGTGGTTAGCAGATGACTATGATGGCTGTATTCTTTGTATATAGGGTCACAGATCATTAAACATCACTTTCATTAACATCTGCCTCTGTCTTTCAACAATAACATGTGTGAGCCAATGTAATGTCTTAACAGAAGAAACATATTTATTAGTCCCACTTTATAGATATACATGCATATATAAATTCAGAAGTTTCTCTCTATAATGGGTTATCATCACAATAAAAGCTTTTCCCTTGTATTTTAACACTTTGAATTAGTAATTAAGAATACTAGAGTCTAATTTCTCTGGATCCTACGAAAGCTGTCTTGACAAAGGATCTATTTCTTTTCCCATGTTCTATTACATACATTTCATTGGGTGTCCTCAGTTGTTGCTACATTTCCTTTTTAGTTTCAGTGTCTCTAATGTGTTCTAGTGCCCCACTGTTATACTATTTGTTATTCAAAACACGTTTTTTTGTTCTTATTAACATTTTGCTCAAAATTCTTGTTTCTGCATAAAATGCTCAAATTCTTTAGTCTGATCTATATTTCTACATATCTATCTATATGTATATATGCTTATATTATAAAGATGTATGTGTGTGTGTGTAAAGTTCTGTATACTATGAGCGAAATCTGCTTTTCTTTTTTTTTAAATTTTTATTGGTTATTTTATTTATTTACATTTCAAATTTTATCCTCTTTCTTGGTTTTTCCTCCACAAACTCTCTATCCCACCCCATTCCCCTGCTTCTATGAGGGTTCTCCCCTAACCACCCACCCACTCCTACCTCACAGCCCTCACATTCCTGTACACTGGGGCATCTGGCCTTCACAGGACCAAGGACTTCCCGTCCCACTGTTTATTCCCTGGAAAAATTTCCCTGGGAAATCTAGAGGGTTTGGTTGGTTAATATTGTTGTTCTTCCTATGGTGTTGCAAACCCCCTCAGCTCCTTCAGTTTTTCCCTAACTTCACCATTAGGGTCCCCATGCTCATTCAGATAGTTACCTGCAAGCATCTACATGTATATCAGTAAGGCTCTGGTGGAACCTCTCAGGAGACCATTGTATCAGGCTCCTGTCAGCAAGCACTTTATAATTGGTCACTAGTTAGTATCTCACTATCTTTTTTATGTGGAAAAGCATTGTATAACGATTGTCAATAGTTAAGGTATGGAATTTAACAGAATTTAACAGCGTATTTAATAGCAGTTTTAATTTTTATGTGAGGGAGAAAGTTCTCTATTGATGAAATATTTTTTTTGTTTGTTTTTGTTTTTGTTTTTCGAGACAGGGTTTCTCTGTTTAGCCTTGGCTGTCCTGGAACTCACTTGGTAGACCAGGTTGGCCTCGAACTCAGAAATCCGCCTGCCTCTGCCTCCCAAGTGCTGGGATTAAAGGCGTGCACCACCACCGCCCGGCTTGGTGAAATATTTAAAATGCTAAAGTAACAAATTGAAGAAGATGATGGAGGATGGAATAACATCCTGTGATCATGGATTGGCAGCATTAATATTGTTAAATGACTATACCACCAAACCCAATTACTATCAAATTTACAACAGAATTCCTCCTGTAACCAGAAAGCATAATTTCATGCGGAAACACACATACACATACACACACATAAATGAGAGATACCACCACCACCACCACCACCACCACCACCATTAACACCACCATCACCACCACCATCACCACCAACAAAAAGTATCAAAGTACATGATTAGGATAAAGAGTCAGAAATCAAGCCCACAAAGCTGTATCAGTCTGACTTTTTTTTTTTTTTAAGAAATTATTAAATTTCCAGACTCTACCTTGAGGACAATATCTTAGTTACTAGATAATAAAAATCAACCTAGGTATATTCTTTTTTGGAGGTTGAGAAAGTGACAAAGACATAAGCGAAGCTACCACTAATAGGTGCAAATTGTCCTGTTGAGTCTGTTTTAGCTCCAGTTATTCATTTAAATTCTATGCATTGACTCTTGCCTTATGATTTTCTTGTGGTTACTACCTAAAATTTTTGCTGCTGAAAATTTGGTTTCCTTAGTTTTTTTATGCTAATTGTGTGTGTTAATTACCAAATTATTTTAAACTATCTTATCTTTTATAAAACATATCATTTAAGGGAAGTTCCTTCCCATATGCTGACTTTTCTGTTATAATGGCAAACTAGCTATTTTACAGAACATTTTATACAAATTTGTTAATTAGTTGTTATACCAATAGGTTTCTTAATCAATGCTAAAACTCTAATAATTATATCTTTGTGACTGTATTCTGTGACTGCGTATTTAATGTGAAATTTCATTAATAGACTGAAGTTAATATTAAGTTTAACACAATTAAATAAAAAGTACTCATTAGAGAACACAACTTTTAAACTAGCTAAGACTATTCTCCAACCTATCTGTTACATTGTTCAGATACTTGTTGAGCTGAATGATAACATCAAATTATTTATTCACAGTGTATTGTGTAAATATCCTGCTTATTCCCCAAAACTTTGGAATGTTTCATACTATCATTCTCATTTTAGAGATATTGATACCAATAAGGTCCAAGGACAACATGAGAAGTATTGGATAGCAAATCTTCCCTCACCTTTTTGTTCTCCTTTTAGCATATAATATAGTCTATGACTCAGATGGTTTGTTCATATCATTTTGGCACTGCGAAATAAGTAGTATATATCCTGAGAGTTTAACTATTTTGTTCAGCTTAGCTTTTCATTTCGGCTATTTCACTTGATATGAATATACTATTGCTGGCTGCTAGTCATAGATAAGATAGATCTACCCTGACTACTTTGAAATCTGGCTACAGTTTGAAGTAGGGATGCTCAGCCATATGTTGTCTACTGAGCAAAGCGTTAGAGCTGAAGGCTTAAGTTTATTGGTGCTGAGTTGAGCAAAGAGTGTGAAGTGGAATTTTGTCTTAAATCAAGTGTGTAGGCATCTGGCTGTTTCTATCACAACACAATCCACTTCAATAGTCAAAATAGAGAATGAGTGAATGTGATGAACCATTAAATATAGCTTATAAAATTTTATATGTATCAAACCAGCATCCTGTATTCCATGCATTTGTATGAGAACATCTGTGAATTTACTCTATATAAAAATAAATATCATTATAAATACTTTACTGGTCTCTACAAATTCTTAACCTTTCCATTTGTTTAGTTGGGAGAATTAAACTATGAATCTCTCACATATATATCTTATGCTAAGCAAATCTCACCAGGGGTGAGTTCATTATCAAAGGCAGTTATATATCAAATGCAAACTTGAGGAACTGATTATGTATTCACCAATGTTAAACAGCAATTTTTCAGAGATAGAGGGTAAGCTATTTTATTTAGAAAGTCAGATCAAATCGGAGAGATGGTGATTAACAAAATGTTAATTGCCAATGTGGTAAGTAATTGAAAATGTGATAATTGACATATAATTTTGGCTATTAACACATCACTCACTGTTTTTTACTATTTGTATGTCCACCTTATGAGAATACCAAATGCCTAGAATAGACAATTAATGCACTTGAAGTAGCTTGAATCAAAAATGTGGGAATAGCTGATGCTTACCACCAATTTACCAATTGCCTTTAACTTTGCCAAAATCTCATCATGTTCACTGTCACTTTAAAATTTTATTGTAGGCCTGCAGAGATGGGTTCATGGGAAAAAGCAGTTGCCACTACTGTTTAATACCCTGCGCATCTTAGGTCCCACTGTTGAAGGAAAGAATTACTTCTCTAAAGATGTTCTCTTTAAACACATGTGCATATACACATCTATACTCACACACCACACAGACACAAACACACATATACACACACATACATTCACACACAAATACACAGAACAAATATCAAAACCTAATCTTTAAAAAATGATTTTACTATTTGTATTTCAAATACTTGCTTTGGTATTTAAAAACTGAAATAGCATCTATAAAGTATGGGTTTTCAATTTCTGAAGTTTTCCATATTGAAAATTTCTAAAATTTGCTGTTTTCTTTCCTTTATGTCACTCTTAATAGTGATTGTAGGACTGCAACTGGTGTCCAGTTGCTGCAACCCACCAGGCACTTTACTGATATAAGTCACTGGCCTCCTATCAATGAGGTATCCTACTCTTTTGGCCCTTCATTCAAATTTAGGTTGAACTGTAATTTGCTTGGCCAACAGAATTACAGAAATGGGATGCAGGTTTGATGTACATATTCAAAGAGGCCATCACTTTAACCTTTGTTCTTTGGTACTTCATTTCCCTACAGAAACTAGGTGAGACTTGGGAATTAAGGAAGCCAGCATTCATGGAGAAAAATCTCAAGCATTCTTGGGGTTTCATCAGTTTGTTTTCCTGAAGGTAGTCCAGACAAGTGAATGGTTACCTGGAATCCACTACCAAGCCACATTAATGTGTCATATAGATGAGTTATTGTTGAAAATTGGTTCTATTGCTTTGTCTTAATTGGGCCCCCACAATCAGGAATCTGTGTGCCCAAATGCTGAAGGTCCCTGTCCCCCATTGGTTTTGGATTGATCAGTGAAGAGCCTATGGCAAATGACAGGGCAGGATGAAAGTGGCAGCATTTCTAGGTTCCTGGGTAAAGAAAGGAATAAGGAAGTGTCTGCCATGAGAAGGGGTAAGATGGAACACTCTGGAAAGGACCATGAGGAAGTAACACCTGAAATGTTGGTACAAGAAGGAAAGTGACCCTCAGAAGAGCTTCCAAGAACCATCTTGAGCAGCAAAGATAAGAGGCCACCCTGAAAGAGCTGGGGAAACAAAGATAAAATATAGATTTAGAAGGTGTTAAGTCAGGAATGCCAGAGGGGACTGTTTGATGGCTGTACGGAGTACCCAACCATTGAGCTAGTCAAGTAATACTAAAATTAAGCTGGTGTGTGTGTGTGTGTGTGTGTGTGTGTGTCTGTGTGTGTGTCTGTCTGTCTGTGTGTGTGTGTGTCTGTGTGTTTTTCATTCACAAATCCAGAGGTTCTGGGAGTGCAACCCACTGGGAGCATAGAGCTGATTAACTAAAACACTGCTACAAGTTATTTCCAACAATTCTGTCCAAACTGAAGAAGCCTAAGGGGAATGGAAGACAGTTGTTGTAAGTTTCTGTATTTTCTGGTTTTTTTTTTTTTTTTGACACATAACATAGACAATTAAACAGTGAAGGAAATGTGGAGGAGCATTATCTCAAAAATAATATTATTTGTTTAGATTGTTTTAATTGCTTAGAAGTGTTTTACTTATAAAAATGAAAAATGATTATAAGTTTCATCAGTATATGTTTTCATCAGTATAAAAATCCCCTGAGAAAGAGAGGTCAAGCTATTAAATTAATTCCATACATACCTTTAAGAATTTCTGGTTACTGGACCTAGAAGGTACTATTTTGGGAGAGATGTTCTGTATTTGTGCTAGCAGGAAAGGAGAAAAGGCTTTACATCCCTTACAGAATGATATGGATCAAATATGACTGGGGAAGACTCTCTAAAGGTATTGGCTACAGAAAAGAAAATTTCAAGAAAATCAAACAGGACAGATAACTTGATCTGTTGATTCTTCAACATGGGAACAGCCCAGTAACTGGCTTAGACAGAAAAATTTCTCTAGCCAAATCTTCACCTAAATTTAGACAATAGATCTTGTTGGTTATGGAATCCTTAAGATTGTGTGCTCCTTCATATGGCATGAATGAAGATTTATTATAACTGGTTATTGATCAAATTAACCCATGAAAGATAGTTGTCTTTCAGCTGCTCAAAGAAGGAAAAAAATTCATCCTTAATTGATCTGTGCAACTTGTAAAATCCATACAAATATCTTTTTTCATTTTTTATTGAATATTTCATTTACATTTCAGCTGCCACCCCCTTTCTCCATCCCCCCCCCAGAAAACCGCTATCTCATGCACCCCTTTACGTTTTGCATTTATACACTTTTTAAAAATGTTAATCAAAGACTTTATAAGTTTTGTAATGCTCAGTCAGAAGTGCAACCCAATACCCAACCTAGATATATCAACTATCTTTGACTGGTGGAGACACATGAACATCTGCCTCCCTGTCTCCCAACTCTTTCTCTCTCTTTCTCTCTTTCATCACTTAGCTTCTCCTCTCCTACTTCTCCTCCTCTCCTTACTCCTCTTCCTCTCAGTACTCCTCCTACCTTAGCTCCTCCTACATATCATCCTTCCTGTTAAAATAAAACTTTTCTCTCAAAATACAATTAGAGCATAATTATGCCAATTTGCACCAGTGAGGTACAAGATAGTCCTAATACCCAGTCCATTATTTTGTTGACTAACCAGAACCTCTGTCATCTATCCTAACTAAAACATTTACTTCTGAACCTGGCTTTTTCCTTGGCTTTAGAATGAATGTCAGCTGACGACCATCCACTCAAATCTTTTCTCTCAAGGCAAATAGCCAGGATTGGCTATCAGACTATGTCAGAAATCCAGAATGACTGAGTTAGCTAAAATTGTGGGAAGCACAAAGCATAGCTTCTAAAACTTAACCGATTTATAGAGACTTCTGAACACCTAGACACTCCCTCTACTACAAAACGTTGGAGCATCTGATCTTCAGCCTTCTGGCCCAGGATCATCTGACAGACCTTAGTGCTGCAGAATTATTAAGGGCTGATTACTCTGTCTAGGCAGATATAATCAGTCGACTATTTTGCAAGTGTGTCCTTTTCTGGACATTAATTTGTCTGTAGAAGGAAAGAGGTAATTCTTGCCTAGTGCCTGTCTCACCACAACTGGAATAAGTCAAAAGATGCTCAATTTCTTCTTAGAATTCAATACAGGAAGCTGTCAGGAGCAGACAGGTCTCTAATCAAAATGAACATTACTACAGAAATATTTGTAACATCAATTCTGTGGACTTCTGACATTTTGAAAACCAACTATCCATGTAAGGTAATCTGGACTGTTGTCTGTTAACTCCACTCAACTATTTCTAAATAAAACATAGAAAACACCCTAACAATAAACTCCAAGCCATGAATTTGCTAGAGTCCCTTAACTCACAGACTAACCATTTCAAATCAGTTAAAAAAGTTAAAGAAGGACTGGGTCTAAGCCTTGTATTCCTAAATGTGTTATACAGGTACAATGCCTATGAGAGTATCAATATTTATCTCACTTTTGTATCAATAAGAATCTTGTACCAATGAAAACCTTAAATTTGTAATCAAAGTAAATTTGTGCCATTTAAGAAATTATAACTTCATCTTGATAATAATTGTACAGATTTCTACCAATAGGTTATGTCTATGCAGTAAGTCCTAGCTAATCCTCCCTGTTCCAACAAAACCACTACTTTTTCCTAGAAAGACAGACCAATATTTACCACCTTAGTCCCCAAGCCCAGGGAATAGGGGTGCCGACTCTTCATTAACTTCTTCAAGCTGATTATGGGCATTGAGATATTAGAAGGGGGGGGGGAAGAGTAAATTGATAATCCTCTGATGCTGTGTCTTTACTGCATCCAGATGAAATTCCAGGTCCTCAGAGGTTTGAGCAGGTCTGCTCAGCTTGCTTGATGAGTAGATACATCAAGGCTGTGTATTCTGCAATATACAATTCTCAAAACAAATTTTAGTATCAAGAAGATTTTTTTTAGAGGGCTGAAATTTTATTAAAGATGTTGGTTCTAACAGCTTTTTTTTTTATTCCCCCTCTTTTATTGGATATAATATTTATGTTTCAAATTTTATCCCCTTACCCTTTTCCCCCCACCACCCAGGAATCCCTTATCCCATCCTCCCTCCTCCTGATTTTATGATGGTGTGCATTCACCTACCTCCCACTCCCACCTCCCCACCCTCAGATTTCCTGCCCCCCCCTTCAGTGTTCAGCCTTCATGGGACCAAATATCTCTTCTTCCACCTATGCCCAACAAGGCCATCCTCCCCTATATATACAGCTGGAGTCATGTGTACCTCCATATGTGCTCCTAGGCTGCTGGTTTAGAGCCTGGAGAGCTCTGGCTGGTTGGTATTGTTGCTCTCCTCATGGGGCCATCAACCCTTTAGGCTCCTTCAGTCTTCTCTCTAACTTCTCCATTGGGAACCCTTGATCAGATTAATGGTTAGCTGTGAGTATCTGACTCTGGGTACGTCAGACTCTGGGGAACCTCTAAGGAGACAGCTTTATCAGGGTGCTGTCAGCATTCACTTCCTGACATCCATATCAGCATCTATTTTTTGTGACTGCACGTGGGATGAATACCCTGGTAGAATGGTCTCCATACAACCTCTCCTTCAGTTTCTGTCCCACACTTTGTCTCCATATTTGCTCCTTTGGGCATTTTGTTATTCCTTCTAAGAAAGACCTAGGCATCCACACTTGTTCTTCCTTCTTCATGAGCTTCATGTGGTCTGTTACTTGAATCTTTGTTGTTTCAAACTTTTGGGCTAATATCGGATTATCAGTGAGTAAATACCATGCGTGTTCTTTTGTGATTGGGTTACCTCACTCAGGATTATATTTTCTAGTTCCATCCATTTACCTAAGAATTTCTCAAATTCATTATTTTTAATAGCTGAGTAATATTCCATTGTGTAAATGTACCACATTTTTTGTATCCATTCCTCTGTTGAAGGGCATCTGGGTTCTTTCCAGCTTCTGGCTATTATAAATAAGCTGCTATGAACATAGTGGAGCATATGTCTTTGTTATTTGTTGGGTCATTTTCTGAGTATATGCCCAGGAGTGGTATAGTTGGGTCCTCAGGTAGTGCTATGTCCAATTTTCTGAGAAAACGCCAGACTGACTTCCAGAGTGGTTGTACCAGCTTGCAACACCACCAACAATGAAGGAGTGTTTCTCTTTCTTTACATCCTTGCCAGCATCTACTATTACCTGAATTTTTGATCTTAGCCATTCTGAATGGTGTGAGGTGGTATCTCAATGTTGTTTTGATTTGCATTTCCCTGATGACTAAGAATGTTGGGCATTTCTTAAGGTGCTTCTTGGCCATTTGTGTTTCCTCAGTTGAGAATTCTTTGTTTAGCTCTGTACCCCATTTTTAATGGGGTTATTTTGTTGTATGGCATCTAATTTCATGAGTTCTTTGAATATATTCTATATTAACCCTCTATCGGATCTAGGATTGGTAATGATCTTTTCCCAATTGACAATCCCAATTGACAGTGTCCTTTGCCTTAAAGAAGCTTTGCAATTTGATGAGGTCCCATTTGTCGATTCTTGATCTTAGAGTATAAGCCACTGGTGTTCTGTTCAGGAACTTTTCCCCTGTGCCTAGGTATTTGAGGGTCTTCCCCAACTTCTCTTCTATTAGTTTCAGTGTGCCTGGTTTATGTGAATGTCCTTTATCCACTTGAAGTTGAGCTTTGTACAAGGGGATAAGAATGGATTAATTGCATTCTTCTACATGCTGATCTCCAATTGAGCCAGCACCACTTGTTGAAAATGCTGACCTTTTTCCACTAGATGGTTTTAGTTTCCTTGTTAAAGATCAAGTGACCATAGGTGTGCGGGTTCATTTCTGGGTCTTCAATTCTATTCCATTGATCTTCCCGCCTTTCTCTGTACCAATACCATGCAGTTTTTAATTACTACTGCTCTTTAGTACAGTTTGAGCTAAGAGATGGTGATTCCCGCAGAAGTTCTTTTATTGTTGAGAATAGTTCTCACTATCCTAGATTTTTTGTTATTCCAAATGAATTTGTAAATTGCTCTTTCTATCTCTATGAAGAATTGATTTGGAATTTTGATAGGGATTGCATTGAACCTGTAGATTGCTTTTGGCATGATGGCCATTTTTACTAAGTTAATCCTGCCAATCCAGGAGCATGGGAGATCTTTCTATCTTCTGAGATCTTCTTCAATTTCTTTCTTCAGAGACTTGAAGTTCTTGTCATACAGATATTTCACTTGCTTGGTTAGATTCACTCCAAGATATTTTATATTATTTGTAATATAGGGTGTCATTTCCCTAATTTCTTTCTCAGCCTGTTTATCCTTTGAGTAGAGGAAGGTTACTGATTTGTTTGAGTTGATTTTATATCCAGCCACTTTACTGAAGTTACCAGGTTTAGGAGTTCTCTGGTGGAAGTTTTAGGGTCACTTAAGTATACTATCATATCATCTGCAAATAGTGAAATTTTGACTTTTTCCTTTCCTATTTGTATCCCTTTGATTTTCTTTTGTTGTCTATTTGCTCTAGCTAGAACTTCCAGTACTATATTTAATAGGTAAGGTGAGACTGGGCAGCCTTGTCTAGTCCCTGAACTTAGTGGGATTGCTTCAAGTTTCTCTCCATTTAGTTTGATGTTGGCTACTGGCTTGCTGTATATTGCTTTTACTATGTTTAAGTATGGACCTTGAATTCCTGATCTTTCCAGTACTTTTAACATGAAGGGATGTTGAATTTTGTCAATGGCTTTCTCAGTGTCTAGTGAGATGACCATGTGGTTTTTTTCTTTGAATTTCTATACAATTTGTTTAAGAATACAAGCCTTAGACTCAATCCTTCTAATAACTGCTGTTACAAACTGTTTAGGATGATTAAACAATACAAGGCAAGGGCCAGGTAGCAAACTCATAGCTATAGTAGATTCTGATCTAATTACAGTAAAATGCTTTCTACAATATTCAAATAGAAATATCTAATAGTAGCCAAGAGTTAACAATTCAGATATACTTTATATAGATAGATAGTCTTTAAAAACATCAGAAAGCCACAGAATATGACATTTAATATTAATTCACTGTTAAAGATCATTTGACAAGGGACATGTCTGCTTCTGGCAACACCTTCTTGGTTCAAAGAAGAGACTGAATATCAAAATCTTCATATGGAATTGCTCCAGTCATGTCAAGATAGCCACTATACAAAAATTGCCCTATTCATCTACAGACAGAAAATATTGTCCAAGAAAGGACACACAATGGGATATAGTTGACAATTTAGCTCTGGTAAGACAGAGTAAACCAGTCCTTCTTGATTTCTACTTTAACTCAAGGGCTGTCAGATGGTTCTGGGTCAGAAGGCTAAAGATATACGCTTTGATGTTTTGAGTAATAGGAGACTGTTCAGCTAGTCAACTGCCTCTATAATTTGTTTAAGTTATAAAAGTTATACATTTGTTATTCATTCCTACATATTCAGGTAATAATTCATTCTAGAATTTCTGACAGGGTTAAAAACTTGTTATAGTCTCATAATCAAACTCAAATTGTGTATCATTGAGAGAAATGATATAGATTTAAAGTATGGTTTTCAGATGGTAATACAAGTTAAAATCAAAACCTAATTCAGGTATAGAATTGCAAACTCATAAAGTTATTGATGGTAGAGTACTTTATCTAAATTGACAAAATTTATGTACTGGACACTTTTGGTATATATCATACCTCATAGTTTAGATGACTGTTGTAACTATATTCAGTGTATATTGGAAAGAAAAGGCCTTTTTAGCAAACAAAAAGTGGGATATATAGTGTCTTGTGTTCTCATGCTTACTGTGTCACCCAAAAAATCCTGTTTGCACTGTCCCACACATAGGGTAAAGGAAGCCTGCCCCCAGTTATCTCTGATTGTAAAATAAAGTGGCCAATGGACAAAGGCTGGGCATGGAGACAGAGGTGGGACTTTCAGGATTCCCGAGCAAGAAACACAGGGGAGGAGAAGAATGATTGCACCATGAGATGGGTGTAGGACGAATCATGTCATGACTGGGAAGGAGAAAGATCAGACTTAAAGGCCAGTCAACATGTAAAAATCCAAAAATGTGGCCCCAGGGGCCACTCCCACAAATGGGTTTAGAGTAGTAGAGATAAAATATAGATTTAGCCAAGTATTAATTCAAAAAGAACAGAGAGGAGTGTGTGTTAGCCATGGGAAAGTTTGGATGTGCCAGGCCAGTAAGCATAAGGCACACTAAAAATAACTGTGTGTTTGTGTGTGTATGTGTGTGCGTGTGTGTATGTCATTCATTCACGGACACAGAGAACTCTGAAAGGTAAGGAGACACATGATCACCCACTCTGTGCTCAGAGTACTTCCAATTCATGGCCACAAATTAGAGGTAAAAAAGAAGTCTCCTGTGGCTGATCTTAGTTTTAATAAAATCACCAAAATCACCTGAACACTGTCTTAACTCCAGTTTAATTAAACTCATTAAAAAGACTTGGTTTATTGCATTTCATGTTTAAATAATTGAAACATTTTTCATTCAGAAGTTTTACAAATACATTCATCAGTAAATATTAAAGACTGTATAAAGTATAAATCATAAATAATAATATTTACTTCAATAATATTAATTTTGTGTTAGGATAGCATACCGAAAATGAATCATTTTTCTGCAGTTTGCCATTGTGAAGGATAAAATTATTTAAAGTCTGGAAAATATTTACATGAACATAATATTTTTATTTTTAATATCTTATTTTATAGTCAAGCCTAGTGTGATGTGAAATAATTAACTATTCTTTCACAACAGCTATCTTTAAAATTAATTATAATTAAACACACTTAATTATCAAGTAGAAACAGAAAGAATAATATTTTGAATTTATTGTAATTTATTTCCCTCCAATGGTGGCACATACATAATTGAGAAAGCAATTGTTTAATTCTACAAAGAAAATTATGACAATAATAACCTTAGTATATTAAATTTGAGCTCATGTTCTCTAGCTTTCTGGGTCTAACAGAGAAACAGAAACTGCAGAATAAATAGACTCTCAATATGTTGCTATATGTTCCAAATCAACAAGAATCATTTTACTTATAGTTTGAAAATTTAAAAAGACTTTATGAAGTACATGATCAATAGCAAAATCAAGTAGATTAATGTTAAAGCTAACCCAGTCAATGTTTAAATACCATTTTGGAGTAAGTAAGCATTACACATATAATGCAATAGAGCTGGCTTGTAAATTTAAACAATTGTGTAGGTCTCTTGATTTAATATGTATACTGAATACAAATTGTGGCTTAGGAATTTTTGACTTTAAATGCCTTGATGAGCACTGGCTAGAGCCTCCAGAGGCATGAGAGGGTTCAAAGAAATCATGAAAGTCCAGTTCTGAATCCGAGATACTGGACTTTGACTAAAACAGGGACAAGCTCAAAGATTAAACAGCTTTAAATGATTCAGAATCTCAAATCATTTCTCCTTTTTTAATAGTCATGGAGAATAAAGACCTGGGGAAAACATGCTCACAGAGAATACTAAGAAGCAAATTTGGAATAGAATATCCCATGATATAATGCATTAAAATATTTCACAGAATCTAAATATATTGAGCCTCTTTAAAGCGAGTTGAGCCTTGCTGCAAAATTAAATGCATGTGAGTTGACAATGTAAAAAGATCAACAACTGGTTCCAGAATTCTAACTTAAGGAAAAGAAATATATTTACTGATGAGAGTATTTCTAATGTTTCTTGGAGGTGGCAAGATATAATCTAAAATCACAGTTCTGTAGGATTCAAACTGGTAAGGACAATTTGATATTGCCTTATACTAGATATAAACAGAAGTGTTCGTGCCATGCAAGAGAATAGGAGAAAGGTAAAATGAAAAATTCTGAGCATCCCTTCAGAAGAATAAAATCTGAACCTAGGAACTGGCTATAAGGCTTTAGGAAAAGACACAACTTAGGTGAAGAGTGTCAAAGCAGTGTGTGATGCTCTTTTTTCTCCATTCTCAGCACCTTATTAGTTTTGCATATAAAATTTACTGAGTTACTTATCAGCATGAAATTCAAGAAATAGCCAGTTCCTAAATTTAAACAGGCAAGCTGTTGAAAATCAAGTCAGAAATCAATAGAATCTTTGAGGAAAATGTTTAATTATTTATAATTATTAGAATGGGCATTTATATGGATATCACTATGATCATGGTGCCTGTTACCATGAGAAGAACAGTTTCACAGAAGTATTTTCAGAAAGGTCAATGTCTGTCACCAGGAGAAGTGAGAGCAGTAGTTTCACAGAGCATAGCTGTGTTTAGCTTTTGCATTCAGTAGTTTCAGCTATTACTCCTTAGCCTTGTCCTTAAGACCCTGTGCTGAGGGAAAGCATCCTAGTGTCAAGGATATCATCATATATCTGAGTTTGTGGGTAAGAAAGGCTGCTCACCTCGGGCAACCAGGAAGGAAAAAGAGGAGCATCAGAAAAGGATCAGGGACAAAATGTATGCTTCATAGCCACACCCTTCAGGACCTATCCCTTCCATGAAGATCCACTTTTCATAGCTCTACCACTGCCTAGTAGTCCATGCAAATTAATATTCACAGATGGATTAAATCATTGCTTAGCCCAGAGACCTCCTGATTTGATCTTCTCTGGAAATGCCCTGGCAGACTATTCACAGGCATGCTCTACTAAACTCCAAGTTTTTTCTCAACCCATTGAAATAAACTAGCAAGAAAATCACTGTCTGGAAGAACAAAGTTTAGCTGATATTAAACAAGCAACATAATATTTTAAACATATTTGTTGACAAAGTTAAATTTTGGTTGTATTAGGAACAGCCATGAAAAAAACTTGAAAAATTATAGTTTTCTTGCCACCTTAATCAAAAGTTACTCAGACATAAGCTTATAAATTATATTATGAGTGAGTTCAGATCACTTTCCGTGAAAAGCTGACAAACATTGTAGATGGTGTCAGGTAAGGAGATTCTTTCTTTCAAGTAAAATGACACATTTTCAGAGCACTGGTCTTTCTGGGAACATGGATACAATATAAATGAAGATAACATAAATAAACAAACAAAACACAACTACAAAGAAATTCAATTTTCACTGAAAGAATTGATTTTTATAGAAATCAAAAGAAAGGCCTTCATTAAAACCACTGATAAAATAAATGAGACAATGAGGCTTATTTTGAAGGAGGATAAAATAATCCTTGATCCCACAGGCCTGAAAGTATAGATAGCTGAAATTTTAGCAAGAAAGTAGTTGCCATTGTGTGTGAAAGCTGGACACATGTGCAGGGGGGCGGGAGGGAATAAACAAAGTCTCATTCCATGTCAGGTCAGAAAACTTCTCTGCGTGGAGTCTCAAAAAGAAGGCCAAAAAGTTAAAAATGTAGAAAGGGGGATAAAAACAGACAAAATAAACACATACACAGGTACACACACACACACACACACACACACACACACACACACAGCAGAGTGCAAAACACTAGAACGGCAGTAATCGTTGAAGATATGCTGGGAGAAAAAAGCAAACAGTACTCTGTGTAGGGTAAGATAAAAAAACCAGCATACTTAGATTCCTAATCTAATGTCACTAACAGTGCTGTATCAACTTGTTCGATTTTCTTTACTTAAGCTTAGAATAACAACAGCATTACGTTCTCACTAAGGCCTTGAAAATCAAATGGGGTTATCTACAAAAGGTTTCAGATGGTACAGAGCGTATACTGGATCCTTCATAAATCACAACCGAGAGTATTTAGCAATGACAAAGAATATAATAACTACTTGGCTATACAAAGTCACTGTATTGTAATTTGAAAAGAAATATGACAACTTAATGGCTCATTGAACAAGAGGATTCAGGAAGACAATTTGTGAAAAATATGAATTTAGCTAAAAAGCAAAGGACTAGAAGTCTAAGACAGGGGATGATCCCTCAGCAATTCTCAAAGGAATCACACACAGGTAGCCCCAATTCAACTCAGTTTGTTTATTTCATATAAATGAGTATAAATTACCACTACATGATTAACGAGGTAGCTTAAGAAATTGTTCAATACATGTTTTGGCAATACTGTGACCATCAAGCAGGTCTCGGTTGTAGTTTTCTTTGTATAATGCTCCAACTTAAAAATCCTAGGTGGAAAATTCCATAGAAATGGTGCTAGAGCCAGATCCATTTCTTATATTTGACATAGAGGAATGCCTTCTGGGTAGAAGATTGAGAATGGTCATATACCCGTCAACTCAGATGTTGATAAGCACTCTGAATACTTGGACAGTTCTAAAGGAGAATTTATATTCCTTGCTGTATATCCCTGCCATTTGCAAGGGGGAAACATCTACATTAGCTGCTTGTTGATAGCCTTTATCTGTGAAAAAATGATCTCAGCCTTATGAACATGCTGTAATCTTAAATGGTGGCTATCATTAATTATAAGTTTCATAAGATAATAAGTTTTAGATAACAGAGATCACAAGAAAATAGGTTGTCTCACTTTTAGACTAAGAAAATACATAGGGGCAGTGACTAGCTGGATGTTTTGATATTCTATAGCCCAGAGACAAGCTAAAGAAACACGATGATTTTAAACATTTTTTTCTTTGTTTTATATATATGAGTGTTTTGGCTGAATATATGTATGTGGATCATGAGTGTGCAATCAGCGCAAAGGCCATAATAAAGTGATGGAGCCCCTGAAACTGGTGTGGTAGACAATTATAAGACAACATATGGGTGCTAAGAACCTAACCCAGATCTTCTGATAGAGTGGTGACTGCTTTTGACTGCTGAGGTAGCTCCCCAGATCCAATCAAATGGTTTTATTGAGATTCTTGCACACACTTGACAAACCTCTAGTGTCCACAGGGTGTTTTCTCTGTTTGTCATTCAGAATAAAGATAGTCTACAGACACTAGAACAAAAGTGACAACACAAAGCTATCAACAGTAAGAATAAGACAATGGCCGTCTTGGTCAAAATTATCACAGACATGCACATTGGCGCATAGTTTTATTTCAGTGATACATATTCCTGCCAGCATGTTTCTCTTTTTATATATTTTTACTTTAGTTCTTATAAAGTTATATTCTGATAAACTGTCTTGTAGGTGTGCACATATGCACATTTGCATATCTAATTTTCCTTGGTCATTGTCTACTTTATTTTTTGAGACCTGATCTCTCAAAAAGTCAGGAGCTTTCTGATTTGGTTAGGCCAACTCACCAGAAAGCTCCATGGATCATCCCGTGTCTTCTTCCCAGTACTGGTATTAGAGTTATGTGCCAACATACCAAACATTTTGTAGGGGACATAGATATTTGCAGTGAGATCCTATATTTGTGCAATAGACACTTTACTCTTCTTCCCCAAACCCTAAACTATATTTTGCATACTGCTATTTTGGTTTGGTTCTGCTTTGTTGCTGAGAGGTAATCCACACCAGCACCCCTTTCTAGACTAGTCTTATTTTGCTATTCACATATTGGGTATAAGTGTGTATACATGGGCACCTATCATGCCTATATTTCTATGACCTGTGCATAGTTCAGTGCATACATGTCACCTATTCTTGCTTTCTACTCTTGCAATGTTTGACTTTTATGCACTTTGGTTTCATGAATACAATTTGGACCCTATAACTTCATACACAATGCTAGCTTCAAATGTGAGCACACACTCCTTAAGAGCTATCTGGACCATGAGATAGAGAACACTTGAGAAAAAGGGAACATTCAGTGACAGAAGAAGAGCTTAGTGCACAATGAGGTGTCTAGTCTGAGAGGAAAGCTGAATTTTAAGGGTGACACAGAAGTATACCATTGTATAGCAGAAGTGCTGGGAGATTATTTAAGAAAATATTAACTATATTTAAAATTAAATTTCAGAATCTGTGATGCTCTACAGACTTGCTTGTTGTTAATCAATATTTGTCATGCATGCATTCATGACTTGATAATCCTATAGAAAATTAAATAATTAAGGCTCCAGACCCTAGAAGAAATGAAGACTCTGCCTCGTAAAGGTTCAGGGATGTGACAGAATCAGCCAGCAAACTCTTGTCTGAAAAGTGGTGATATTGGGTGTATCTTAGTGTTTCTATTGCTATGATAATTCACAATGAAGAAATTCAACTCCATATTGGAGGAGTTTTGTTTTTTTTGTTTTTTTGTTTTTTCATCTTAAATCTTACTGTCAATCATCCAGGAAAGTCAAAGGAGGAACTCAAACAGGGTAGGAACCTGGAAGCAGGAACTGGTTGAGAAACTGTGAAGGAGTGCAGCTTACTAAGTTGTTCTTTCATAGCCTGTTCAGCCATTTTCCTTATAGCACTCAGTAATATCAGCTAAAGGGTGGTGCTTCCTACAGTTAGCTGGATCCTCCCAATTATCAATTATAAAAATACACCATACTCTTGACCACAAGCTAAGATGGTGGGGCATTTTTTTCTAATGAGTTTCTCTCTGCCCTAAAGATACTAGCCTGTGTAAAGTTGACCTAATAAGTAGCAAGTACCGTGTGAAATAGCTGAATGACATTTGGGTTATATACGGGTTGCTGGTCATTACAGGCTCCTATCATCACCCCATGCTGAACTCATGGATATTATCTGTGCACACAGCTCATTTGCAAGTGTAGAAATAGCTAAAAATAAATATAACAGTTCCTTCACTACTTTCTACTAGGAATAAGTTCATAGGAACACCATTGTGAGAGAATCTTAGTTTTTATTTCATGATATTTCATATAATAATAATGTAGTTGCAGCGTAACCGAATCACTAAAAATAGCAGCATCTCTGTAATTGCCTTCACTGCTGATGGTCTTTGTAAGTTAAGCAGGAATGTGTCTCATTCCATAAATCATTTATAACTGCTGTGGTGATCCAACACCTTGTAATCTTAAGCAAATAAAAATGAACATTTGTCTATTCCCTAGACAATTGCATACATATACTGACCCTCAACTCTACTCCAATTTCATTATTTTCTTTAAACCAGGAAAGTGAAAGTTTATTTTCATCAGTTTTAAAGTTGATCTAGTATTCTTTAAGATCTTTATCTCCAAACACAATGTTTGCAAATTCCACATTCAGCAGCCCGGCTACCCCGAAGCTGCATGAAGTGTAATCTTCTGTTGATTCTTGACAAAACAAGATTCAGAAAAGTAGAAGACTTATCTCAGCAGTGTTTATGACTAAAGGTAATCTTAATAATATTTTGCATCGATACCATTTCAAGTTTAATCTTGCCACAGTAGAATTACATGTCAAAGACAAATACTTTAAAACAAATAAATAATAAGTAAATAATAAAAAATAATAATAAATAATAAATAAATAAATAAAACAAAAATTGCTACTTACGAATAACAGGACATGCCTCATTCTTTAGGCTTCTTGAACATTTTATAACTTTGAACTGTTTTGAACATCCGTGTATATTAGCATAATTATATTGTTATATGGTACTTATAGCTTACTCTTCAGATAAATTAATTTCAATAAGTATTTTACAGTGATAATTACCATATAGCATGCATTCTTGGTATTGTAAATTTGTATATATTTGACTCCTTGACAGCATAACCCATAAAATAAAAAAAAAATCAGTCTTTCACGACTTTTGCATGTGTTTTTACTTTGAAAACTGCTGAGCTAACCGGCGGTAGCACAGCGGCTAAGTCGGCTGCTTGCAGAGGGCACGAGCCCTCCTCTCTCTCTCTCTCTCTCTCTCTCTCTCTCTCTCTCTCTCTCTCTCTCAGCCCGCCTCTCTCTCTCTCTCTCTCTCTCTCTCTCTCTCTCCCCTTCTCTCTCTCTCTCTCTCTCTCTCTCTCTCTCTCTCTCTCTCTGCCTCCAGGCGTTTGAATCCAGCTCTGTCCCGTGCTTCTCCACCAGAGTCTCACGAAGAAAAAAAAAAACCTGCTGAGGCTAGATTAAGCTTAAAATCATTTCAGTGTTCAAATACTATTATAATTGTCTTTAGTCCAACACGCTGTCCTGACACAAATATTTTACTTTTGTGAATCAATGCTCCCTCCAAAACCAACGATCATCTAACAAAAACCCCAGGCAACTATCTTGAGTTGTTGGTCAGAGTTGCTCATCAGACTCCTAAAGCATTACAACCCCGATTGCTATTGCTCTTGGTTGCCTGGCCAGATGTAGATGTAAATCCCTACTGCCAAGGACAACATTTACTTCAGACCCAGGACCTAGAAACTCCAGAGTTAGAACTGATCTGAAGGCATATCTCTATGCCAGCTTCTAAAGGAGGGAAGCACCCAGCAGTTCTACCCCCAGCTATAGTGCCTATCAACCACATATGACATGATAACTCTAAGGGTGCAGTATCAGTTCACATACCTTTTCAGTAAGGAACAGGCTACTAATCAGATTTAAGACCTGTTTAACAAGGCAAATCATGCCTGGTGCTAGAAAACTGTGCAACTATACAAGAATACTCAAATTATGGATCTTGGAAGAGAACCTACATCTATCACTTACATCTTCTCACAACATCTTTCCCCGTTAATTATTTTCAACTTAATAGCCTCATATATATATATATATATATATATATATATATATATATATATATATTACTGTGTGTGTACGTGTGTGTTTTCTTTCTTGCCTTGAAGAATGGGTGCCAGTTGAAGACACTGATATGTGGGTGGTGCTTACATTTGAGCTTGGCACACACTTCTCGTCATTGTGAAATATTTGTAGTAGAAACTTGTAGTTTGTAGGTCACGTATGCAAGTTTCAGCTCCTTACCATTCTTTAGGAATTCACTCTTCCGCGGCATTGAGTTTTTTTAATGAGAACAATCACCCCTCATATCTTGGCATACTTGAACATAAGCACCTGGATATTCTCCAAAATGATTAGTGTTATTCATAAAACAAGAAGATATCAAATGATCCTTATTTCAGTATTATTTTTCTAGGATTAGTTGAACATAGATTTTTTTTTCAACTTGATCAAATGAATACACCTCAGACAATGGTAAAGGAGATTTAAAAGGAAAAAATGCTTGAATTTTTCCCAGCTTATTTCCTATATTTTAGAATTTTTGTTATTTATATTTTATTAAAATATAGTTAAATCACATCACCCCTTATTTGTGCCCTCTAAACCCTCCAGTAACCCTAACTTCAGTCTATCCCATGTCCCCATCATACCCTTCAAATTGATGTCATTCATATGTATATGAATGACATCATATATATATATATATATGTATACATATACATTATACACACACACACATACACACACACACACACACACACACACACATGTATATATCTCCTTATCCTGCTGCATTTGATTAGTGGCTTCAACCAATGGCCTCACTCATGGTCATCATGTGTTTTTCCTTCATACATTCCAGTTTATGACTGCCATTGTAGAAAGACTTGTAAGAGTCTGACAGACAGAAAGAGTTTGTAATAAGGAGCAATCGTAACAGAATCCAAGGTTCTGTTTCAAACTAGAGCCTTCATTTACCATCATTTAAGTAAAAGCATTTAGTGATTGATGATTTGGTTTATTCAGATGTTGTTTTAATTTATTTCTGACTACCATAATTATTTAGGACTCAAATGATTTTTATACTTTCAAGTAACATTCAACATACCTAGAATTTCTGTTTTACTGTTGGTTTGTCATGAGGATATTCTTCATAGAATACTGAAGCTTAGCCAGTGGAAATCACAATTGTGATAACCAAACTGATTACCTTTGATTTTAAACTAGCTCTGGAAAATAAATGCAAAGACTCTTCACTTTTGTGGGCATGAATAAGTAAAAGGGAGCTTAAGATTCTGAAGACAAATCAGGTAGAAAGTTGGTAAAATTTTCCCTAGAGGAATGATAGGCTCAACTATACTTTATGTTTATCTTAAAATTAAAAAATAATATACAATTTTGTGAATTTTATTAAGACCCATGTCTGTTCAAAGTTGATGTTATATCTAAGAATTCAGATACCTAAAATTTAATCTTGTTAAAATAAACTCTTTTGGTAGCATTGAGAACATAGTAACAGTGTAAATTAAAGTATGAGGATATGAGGAAAAGTTAAGGAACGAGGAGACAGAAGAGAAAGGTGGACAAAAGACAGGAGAGAAGTTGCCAGGCCCTTGCTTTATAAAGTGCCATGTTCTGGTACAGTTGACTCATTAGTTCTGTGCTGTCTAGCTTTTACGTCAACTTGATATAGGCAATCGTCCCCTGAGAGAACAGAATGGAACCTCAATTAAGAAAATGTCTCCATAAGAATCGGCTGTATACAAACCTTCAGGGTATTTTCTAAATTACTGACTGATATGGGAGAACCAAGCTCATTATGAGTGGATACCTCATGACTGATGGTTCTGAGACCTTTAAGGATGCAGGCTGAAAACCTTAGAAAGCATCATCTATTCTTGGCCTCTGTACAAGCTCTTGCCTCCACATCTCTGCCCTGTCCTTAAGTTTCTGTTCTTACTTCTTTCAGTGATGGACTGTGATGTAGAATTTTAAGCCAAATAAACCCTTTCCTCCCCAAGTTGCTTTTGGTCTTCTTTTATCATAACTAAGAAAGGTAACAAGCTTTTCTATGTAATGACTGAGAAATCATTTCTCTGTAAAGGAAGAGTTGTAAATAGTGATAAGAAGTTTTAATCCAATACTCCAGTGGTTTTTGTTTTGGTTTTTTTTTTGTATTTTATGAGAAAACCAAGAATCAGTTCCATAGGTACTTGAGGAAATAAGCTGTATCCTTAAGAGCTTATGTTACCACCTGGTAGTACATCCTGTTACAGATCAGTATTTATTTACGTATTCAGTCAGGTTTCAGACTAAAGATCTGACATAAAGATCGCATAGAGATCTTGCAATATGTGCACATGGTTAGTGGCTCTGCAATGTCCCATTTCTGACAATCTTCCATGTAAAGTCAGTCTTTGTACTATATTTCTGTAGTGAATATTTGTAACAACAGACCTCTTTCTAGACTCTTGACTACTGTGGAAATATAGTCAGGCATTGTTCTAAAAAAAAAAAAAAACCTATATGTATTCAAAATGAAAAGACAAACTCTGTGTAAAAATATCTAATGAATTGATTAAAATAATAACAATTATTTCACTGAGGAATGTTATTAACTAGAGTTATAAATAATAAATAGTGACAAGGTTGGTTTTTGGGGTATGTGACCTATTCAGTCTCACCATGCTGTCATCTATGAAGGCTGCACAGTTGCTCTGTCTTGACAATCTTAGTAGGCTGTCAAGAGGGACAGTTCATTTCCATCCAGCATCGGGCCGTACAAATTGCATACCAAGTCTTGGGTACAGGTAATATCATATGGAGCTTGCAAAATGATGAAAATGCCTCTTATTGAAAGGAGTAATGAGTTTCAGAAGTAAGAAACATTTAAGTTGCCCCTTGAAGAATAGATAAAATTTGAGCATAGATCCATGCAGTTAAGTTGTGAAGGAAAATAATCAGGCTAGAGCCATGGTAAGTAATTAGGCCAACTGGTGCCTAAAATGCCAAGCACATAGGAGGCAGTCAATAAATTTTTGCTCAATGAAGTTTCTGCTGAATGAGCTTTGCAGAGATCTAAGCCCTGCCCTGATTGCCAAGCCTGGATAAACAGGGCTGGCACTGTTAAACTGCAGCAAGCACTGTGGTCTGGGCTTTCTGAGTGTATGCTGGAGACAGTTGAGAGTCAAAATTCAAATAAAGGCTGTTAACAGATATGCTTCTCAGCTCTGTAAAATGACAGTTCTTAAACTAGCCAGTGATGGGAAGTGATTTCTTTTTTGCTGAGGTATTCTGATTTCTAAAGCCCTATAGACATTTTATTTGATACTTTGTCCATTCTAAAGAAAGTACTTATTGAAAAGAATCTTTTGCATAGAATTAGAATTTGAAATTTAGTGATTGCTAAAACTTATCAGTTTAAGTGTAGTTATGAGCAATATGAGTGAATATGTCCTGGATACCAGTGTTAATGTACTGAATTAGTGTAGAACTGTGAACGATTATTACATACATTTATCTAAATTTTGTCCTTATTAGATGTGAATGGCCAACATATACGTTTGCAAAGTGGTTTTATATGAATAAGACTAAAGAACTTTGAAATACATTCTTTTGAGAGAAAGAATTGCTTGCTAAGGCTTGCCTATCTATTTTAAAATTGGTGTTTGGTGTCCAAACTGACAGCTGTGACATTTTCATCCTGAGCCACAGAGATGCTTTCCAGTTTGCTCTTTGGACCTGATTAAGTGTTTCTGGGATCTGTATCATCACTGTCCTCATCTTCCATTCCCACTGGGGAAGCTTAAGTAGACAGAACAAGAGAGTGCCATGGATGCAGCCACCTAGCAAGTTCCCATTGGAGACCCTGAGATCACAAGCCAGAATGTCCATTCTGATGCCAGCACAGTACCAAGGCCAATCATGTGCAAAAGATCCCTTGGAAACCAAGGGCGAAAGCAAAGGCATGACTCATAGGGCTATTACAGTGTAATTTATGGCCTAGATCCTTAAATCCTTTCTGCTGGCAACTCTTTTGCACAGTGTAACTGGTATTGCAGAGATGGTTTCTTAAATTCTTGTAGAAGATAGACCTAATTTATGACACATTAACCCAGTCTCTTTTTTACTCCCATCTTGTTTGTGCCATCATTGTAACAATTTTTATGTCCCTAAGATAACTTTTCCAAATAAGGGTTTAAAAGAAAATGGTTTACATCAAAAGATTTCAAGAAACCTGATATATGTACATTATAGTCTTTTGCTTTCTTTGGAAGAAAACAAAACAAAGCAAAATTGTACCCAGAATGAATCAAAAATTGTTTTTATTCCAGAAACAAAAGTTTTTCTATAAAATATGTGGAATACAGTGATTTTTTCATTAATAATTTATTTAATTTATTTATTTACTTTTAACCCAGATCACTTTCTCCCCCACCTCTCCTCCCAGTCTTTTCCTCTTACTTCCCCTCTCCCAATTGATCCCACCTCCCTTTTTCCTCAGAGAATAAGATGCCTCCTATGGGTATTAACCTGCCTTGACAAATCAAGTTGTAGTAGGACTAGGGTCATCTTCTTCTATTGAGGCTAGACAAGTCAACCCAGCTAGAGAAAGGGACCCTAAGGCAGGCAACAGAGTCCAAGACAGCTCCTGTTCTTACTGGTAGGACTCTCACATTAAAATTAAGGTGCATTTCTCTTACATATATGTAGAAGGTCTAGATCTGTCCCATGCATGCTTTCCATTTGGTGGTTCCATTTTGGTGAGCTCTAGGGGCCCAGGCTAGTTGCTTCTATGGGTTTTCTTGTGTGTCCTTGCCCTCTCTGACTCCTACACTGAATATATGATTTTTTAATTCATTATCTCAAAGAAATAGCCATGAATTGCAATAAATTGAAAATGCTATTTCTGAAAGAAGGTCAAAGTTAGTTACATGGATAAATTTTCTCCTGTATATTCTACATGGAAGGCCATCCTTGTTTCCCAATGAGAACATTTTTAAGATACATTTATCTTTCCATATCAGAGTTTAAGTAAAATAAACAGTAGATGAAATATGTTAGCTTTTGCTATTATCTTCAGCTTTTTAATGGAAATAAAATGCACTCACTTGAGTATGATATTATTTAAAAGAGCCATGTATAGCTTCTGAGGTGTCTGGTATTGTCACCCTCCAGAAAACACATTCATTGCTTTTAAGACATTTTTATGTGCAGAGATTCTATTGCCTTCAAATTGACAAGTCTCTACAATCAGAGTGAAATGTGAGATGTTATAATTGGTTGGGGTGTTTCAGAGAGACACACTATTATCCAAGTGGTTTGGGGACGTGTGGTATGGAGGGTCACACCTCAATGATAATTATTTTCATTTCAGTTTTGGCTATAAAACTCAGCCAATGGAGAGCAAATTTGTGTCACATTAACCTCAGGAAAAGTACCCCAAAGTGTTGCCATAGTGAAAGGCTTAGGGAATGTCCACTTGACTGATGTATTAGGACAGAAAATGTTTAAGTTAGTCTGAAATCCCTGAATACATACGGGAATTCTGCCCCACTCACAAGCAAAAAGAAATACAGTGAATGAAATATTTCCTGGGTTAACATGAGATAATAAACTTCAGAAAAACACACTATGGCATAATAATATTCAACTCTGATGGGTATTTAATTTTTATCTAACATTAACCTTGTTATTTCTAGGAATCTTTTTAAGACAAAGAGAATTTATATTACTTTTATTGTAATAGGACATTTTATATGAATCATGAAAGAATGATAAGATTCATCCCTAGAAGTCAGAGGTTCAAGCTCATGGAATATTATACTAACAGAAGGGGACTGAAAATAAACATTCAACACAGGGGAAAAATTCCTCGCCTTATGCTGACAAGGTACCCAGAAAAGACCACGTATTATGTATAATTCCATTTATGTGGAATGTTCAGAGGAGGCAAATTTATAGAGGCAGAAAGTAGAGTATGACTGCTTAGTGTAGGAAGAGACAAGGGCTACCTAGTGCAAGCTTTCTCTCTGAGGTAAAAGAAATGCTTTTAAGCACCCATTGATGATGGTTTCACATCTGTTTATACATAAAAACTATTACATTGTGGACTGTAAATGGTGAATCATAAGGCACATGAATTATTCTCAGTAAAACCATTTTCATAAACAAAGAATCTTTTTAAACATGTGCATTTTCAATTTAATTATTTATCACCTTTCTATAAAAGAAGAATGCCTCTTTGACTTTAGTGTTTAAACAGAAAACATGCTTGGGTGTCTACTCAGTTACCAACCTCTAGCCAGGATGGTAAAAGTAGCTGGGATAAATGAGGGTGGCCTTTTATCCACAGGGCTCTGATTTTAGCCCAAACAGTTATGTAGACATCAAAGAGCACCCAGGACAGTAAGACAAGAACAGCTGTGGACCTCCTTTGATCTCGCTCAACGGCCTCTTCTCACTTTTAGCATCTCTTTCAGACTGGAGTATGCTTTGAGTTCCTATCACTTCTGGGAAAATCTGCCCAAGCTGTACTACTACTTAGAAAACATTTTCCACAAGTGAGAATCCTGCATCCACACATCCTGCATCTTCATTGTGGCTGGCAAATGTACCCTCTGACTAGCACTGAGGTCTTTGGTTGTGCATCCATTCCTAATGCAGTAACTTTGCTATATGCGCAACTCAGGCAGTAGCTAGAAAGAAAGCCTTGAAGTACAGAGCATAATATCTGTGGTCTTCAACTAGGTTGTTTTGTTTGTTCAGAACTTAATCAATCCACAGGATTGTTCCTTTTACACAGAGATCAAAGGAAATGTTTTTTTAAAATCAGACAATGCATTTACCAGTTGTTAGGTAATCATGTGGAGAAAAGCTACTGAAACAAAATCATTTGGAGAGTTTTAGTTGTCCTTCCTACATGTTGTGTAGAAAAGTAATTATAATCAGTTATGTGTTTATACAATTGTAGCTCTTCTGTTCTTTACTCTGACACATTTGCTGGAGTCTTATTTTATATACACTTACATTCGCAGCATTCCATTCAACCCACCAAAAATACATCACGTGCTAGCACAGAACAGACACTGTGTGCTGGACTAGAAATGTAAAGTGGTAAATAGTAGCAGGACATCCTCTAACAGGACAGAATAATATGTGCCCAAAGTAAGAGCAAAGCCAAATAGTGTGAACAAATAACTGAAAAAACAGAAGCTAATTTTATTTAAATTTATACTTAGAGTTCTGGCTTAATGGGAAAGGTTGAAAAATTTGATTGTTCTATGCTTTTCTGTAAAAACTACACTACAGTGGTAGCATCATGGGAATCTAAATAATTGTAAGCACCTACTTATTTCTGTATCTATCTGAATGAAATGACTAAGTGTCTGTGCATTTCTTGTGGTATAGCATCCCATTATCTACCACTTACGTGCACTGGGAGCTGTATTATGAAGAAAACTGAATGTATTTATGTCCATTAATGTAATGGTTCATTTTGGGATTTGTGGCTATAAATATTGATCACAATGTAAGAAATTTTTGTTACACATTTATCTGTGTAATCAAACCAAATATATTTATTTCTAGATTGTTGTTATGTATTAGTCAATGTACTCAAATTAATTAAATTGAATTTTAGATAACATAGCATCTTCTACAAAAAAAGAAAGAAAGAGTGAAAGAAAGAAGGAAAAAGAAAGAAAGAAAGAAAAGAAAAGAAACCAAGCAACTGATAATTTTTTCTCTTGTGAATTATAGTTAGGGTCCTAAAAATGGAAACAAGACCTATATCTATCTGAAGTTACTGTTTATTCCTCATTTCCTCTTAGAAGTTTGGCAAGGAATGGATTATATATCAGTAATTCCAAAGATCCCATGGGTTCTATCCTCAACAAATAGGGGAAGCTAGAAGGAAATAAGAAATAAAAACAAATATCAAATAGGAATAATTATGCCTAAGCAGAAGCTTAAACTGTCAAAGGCTCTGAATTACTTTTTCAGTGAAGCTTAAAGACCACAGACCTCGATAGGTGATTAACTCAGGCAGGGGTCTTCTGCTATTATTGAGTGAATGTATTGTTCCTTGTACAGTCCTGGGGTAGGGAGTAGATACAATAAAATATTTATTGAATTGATAGAAACAGAAAATGGTAATTTCAAATTCTCATTTTTCTGTTATTTCTACCAAATTTTCTTTATTACAATGATCATGTTTTCAAAATAGTTTGACACTGTAGTAATCAACAAGAAGAGTGTCAAAGCAATTAGCCATTATTATTTTAAAAAACATATAAGTAGAAAATAACCACACTAAGTTGCTATTTAATATGTACACTTGCCAAAGAATTAATGTGAACAAACATTTGGATTTAAAACTTAGAGTAATATTCTAAGCTTGCATTCTTAATGCCTGAAATCTACTAACTAATAATATAATATATATATATATATATATATCAATTATTTCAGGCTTCCACATTTGAAGTTCAAACATGATAGAAAATCTGAACTGGTATTGACTATCTTCTCTTCATTATTTAAAATAATACAAAATAAAAATATGTATACTTTGGTTATAATCTTTGAAGTATGTGGAGTTACAGAGATGTGGCATATGTAGTTGTGTCATTTTATATTTGGGGCTTAAACAGCTATGGGTTTTCATATGAGAAAGAAGCCTAGAGTCGACCCCTCATAGATACTGATGGACTAATTTGTTCATTTTCTAATAACATTTTGAAAACAAAGAAAACTAACATGTAAATTATGCTCCATAATTTGTAGGAACATAGGAATATTCTCTTTGTTTTGTTCCTTCTGGATAATTTCATACTGAAGTTCACAGCTCATTGATAATGTCAATCCAGACCCATAGATCTTCTTCAAACAAAAAAGAACATGTTTATGACTATATTATATGTATATATTATAATATTATAACCTTGAGCAGACTGTTGACATATTTGAGTGAATAATCAAGATATTTCTCCTGAAATTAATTTCAAATATCCATTTGAAAGCTAATCACTTGAAATATTCAAAGAGTTTAGAACATAGAATGTTACAGACTAGCAGAACTAAGAATTCTAGGAAGAAGGCCACCCAATCTGGATTCTAAACAAAATCTGATATATATATTAGAGCAATCTTTGTTTATCTGTTTCCTTCCAAGGGATAACTTTCCTGATGTCTGGTTCCAGTAGGTTACCACACTAGACAATAGAGAAAAAACTTAGTTCCTTTCATATCAAGGACCTTCCACCATTTTCTCAATTTCTTAAATTTCAATGTGGCTGATAAAATATTAAATTGTCGACTCTAAGGAAAAGAATGTAATGTTATGACTTTATCTCTTCAGGAGAATAGAAATAACGAGCACTTTTGGTCAGATGATCATTCTGACATAGTGAAGATACCTGGAAAGCTGAGGCCACAGACTGGTATACACAGTACAGAGAGAGGCAAACTCTGGCTAAGCCAAAGCCTGTCATTCATTCAGTGCTCTGATCAGACCACACAATACAGACTGTATTTTAATCTTATCCAAAGATAGAAAGAAAAAGACAACAGAATGTGCATAAAATAATGTGGCAAGAAATAACAGCAATCCCCAAAGAGAAGCACTGAAGTAGAGGAAACCCTTACAATGAAAGGACATGTAAAGTTGAAGAAAATAGACTCTGCACTGCCCAGGCACTGGTATGGTGTTCTTGATTCCTGTCAAAAAGAATCTCACATAAAAGCAAGAGTACTTGAAATCCTGCAGAGGAAGGAAGAGTACGTCCTTAAGTTCGTTGCTTTGGTGTCCTTCTTTGGTGGCATCAACCTTGACTTCCAGACAGATCTGTTCATTAATAAAAGTAAAAGTAGTGTTGTTTACATCATAAGTCTGAAGAACACATAGGAGAGACTGCCGCAGGCAGTTCTTGCCATCATTTCCATTGCGAACCCTGCTGATGTCAGCATCATCTCCTCCAGGAGCACTTGCCAGTGAACCTTGCTGAACTTTGCTATGGTCACTGGGAGAACTCCAATTGCTGGCTGCTTTGCTTCTGAGACCTTCACTAGACAGAACATCAGAGCCTTTAAAGAGCTGTGTCTTCTGGTAGCGACTGACTCTAGGGCTGACCTCCAGCAAATAACATCAGCCTGCCCATCATCACTCTGTAATGTAAATTTGCCAGTTCAGTCTCTGGACATTGCCATCCCATATAACAAGAAGAGATCTCACTTAGTGGGTGTGATGTGCTGGATGTTACCTCAGGAAGTTTAGTGGATGCAGTATCTCATATGTGCACACATGGGGTTGGGGGAGTCATGTCTACTCTCTGCTTCTACTGGACCCTGAGGAGAATGAAAAGTAAGGGCAAGCTGCTTTTGAAAACTCTATCACAAAGAAAGAATTTTAGGACAAATACATTGCCTCCCCCCACCCCCCACCCCCAGTTTAAAGATGTTCAGCCAAAGATGACAGACTGGTCTGAAGGTGTATAGATTCCCTCTATGTCAATTCAAAAGATCTTTAATGATAATGTGAGCCCAGTAGGGCTGTAGACTTGGTTTCCACAGCTCAAGCCACCAAGTGGACAGAAATCAGGTGAGCAAAAAAAAGGAATTAGAAGAAAATAAAGTTTCTAAAAGATGGGGTGATGGGAGTGCAAGCACCAAAAGAAATATGTAGCATTTTGTGTTTTGTTTTTGTTGTTGTTTTGTTTATTTGAGGTCAACTACCCAATATTTCATGGTTAAAATTAAACAGACAATGTCGTTAAATTCTGTATTATATTCATAAGCCTAACAACAACAATGCACCAGGAGGTTGCATTGCAACTAGGAGCACCAATTCTTCTTCTGCATTGGTAGAAGCAGTTTGAAGCCCACACCTGAAAGACCAGATGCAAATGGTTCTAAGACATGCTCACAGAACCATTTACTAAAGGAATGAGGGATTGCTGCCATTTCCTTTAAAAGGAAACACAACTGTGAAAGCGTACTTCTTGGTCTTGGAAAATATTTATCTTTAGTATATACCAAATTAAACTTATTGAATTTTGTCTCTGATCTTTCACTGTTATTAATGACTAATTCTTCTAGTAGTCTGCACAACGTTTAGAGTAGATGGTTTTTTCAACCATCTTGAATATTTTCAATTAGAGTTAAAATGTTTTCCAACTGCACACAGTCCAGGGCTTGAGGCCAATACACATAAATTGTTCTGCTCTTTCTGTTGGGTGAGAGTTTCATCCCTGTTAGCTTTCTGTAAATTAGAGATATAGTTTTACTCTGCTTTTCTAACATTTTCCATATAACTTGAAAACTTCTGTATCCTTTCTGTTCTTGGACCAAAAGAAGAGAATATAGGCTATTTGTTCTTTCTTTTCTGTAATTGCTGATTTACCTTAAATTCATATAAAGTTTTCTTAACTATAGTCAGACTAGAGTCATAGATCAGTGTACCACTGTCCAGTAAAAAAAGAGAAATGTGCCATTTTGTAAGACAAATTAATTTGAATCCACTTTTAAGTAGAAGAAAATTTAGAAACTGAGAAAACTTAAGCAATGTCTTTGTCTAAGCATTGTACAATCATCAAACCGCAGATTGAATTTAATTCATGTATTTGTGTGTATATATATATGTATATATACATATATATACATACATATATATATAATATCTTTGCAAGAAAGTATTTTTTAATTCAAAAATAATATTTACCTTTAACCTAGAATTGTTTCTGTAACAAAAGCTAAGAAAATCTCTATTTGATTTTAACTTTTATTTTGCTTTATTAATTAAATGATAGTTTACTTACCAAGTAAAGGGTTGTAATATCCAAACTAATAATTTAAAAACACAACTAGTAACTTTCATTCTGTCATACAATGCTAAATTTTCACCTAAATTTTTATCAAATTTTATTTGAGTATTTATACTTTTATGTTATTTATTTTCATATTAAAAACATTTCTTCATTTTTTAGTATTAATGAAGGAACACTTACCAGCTGTTACTAGGTGTTTTCACTATTGTCAGGAAGGATTAGCAGAAATCTAGTATGGTAGATAGACTTTGATATTGTAAACTGAATGAATGATTGCCAAATCTCTAAGTAAGCCCACTGCTGCTAAGAATGATGAAAATTAATCCTCCCCCTGTGACTCTGTTGTATGTGTGTCCCTTAGCTCTTTACATCATATAGTACGACTGACATATGAATACATTGCTTTTCTAATCACTCATGAATTACTCATGAAATTTTGTGGCAATGGCACATAGCTTGCAGTCTTATCACTGGAGCAGGTGGTGAGATCTGTAACCCTAAGGGACAGCACAGAGATGCTTAGAGTCTGCCAAGGACTTCCATACCAACTGTATCTGGCTTTGATATCATTACCTTCATGTGTTGTTTCTCAAGTGTTTCTAATCTTTTTAGATATACATACTAGAACTATTCAGGTTACAATTTCACCATGCACCATATCAAATACTTTACCAAATTGCACATATTCTATAATACCGTTTCATATTCTATTCTTTTGTATGCTAAAATAATGCTGCCAATGATCTCTTCTAGATTCTTCCACAGGTTAAAAAAAATAGTTTTTATTTCCTCACACTGTGGCACAATTTTCTCCTCTTTCTCCTTTTCTCCATCTCTCATCTTTATGGTCTCTCCTTGGGGGACACACCCGAAAGACAGCTTTCCAACTTCTGCTACATGCAGATTTCCAGAACAGCTTCCCATAAACAGCCTATGAATTCTTTCCTTTTGTCTCACTATTTTAAATATCTTCTCCCATAATTTTTCATTAAGGGGAAGGGAAGATTCAAAATGATCAATATTGTCGTTCTTGATATGATCACTATTCTTACAAGAAGTCTTAGAAAAATATCACCTACTTTATCATTAATATTATTAAAACTTTGAGTTATTATGAGTATTAAATGTAAAAGGTACAGCAGAGGCTGTAGAAAATCTAATAGGTTGAGGAGACTGTTTCTGGAATAGTAGTCACCAAGAAAGAGATTTGTTTTGTGGCATAATGCAGACGCTGGGCTGAGAAAGAAGGATAATTACATAATTTTAAATATTTTTATATAGATAAAAAGTTGATTTAAACATCCACAGACTTTTAAATTGTGTAGCATTTGACTCTAGCTGGCTATTGGTACTGAATAAATATGTGGGAATAGTATAGTTCCCTGGATTTTCTATGTATTTATCGAAAGTAAATGTAATGAACATACATCTTTAAAGAGATGAAAATTACTAGCCAAATTCAATGCATATATATTTGAGCAGATTCCTTTTATCCCTTAAAGATCTGTTTAATGCCACTGTTCTAAAGACAGGTCCAGATACGGCATGCAATGTTAGTGGGCACATAGCTCCAGTTTCAACAACACTGACAGATGTGCACATATCCATTAAAGAACTAGGGCAATGTGTGAGTGGATGCCCTTGCCCTTGGATACTCAAGCTTTCCAAATGCAAATATCAGTTTAATTAAATCATGGACTTGACTAAGCTTCCCGGAAAACAAAAATGAGCCTCTGCTGCAAATAAATACCTTCATGTGAAACATGCCGAGAAAAACACATCTATTCAGTGTAAGAGGAATTTAGAAGGTCATTTTGTCAGAAGGATCAATGACCTGCTACAAGTATTTTTCTGACTTGATTCTGTGGTGGATTATCCATACACTGACAGTGTCCACTTATAAGCCAAAGCACTGATACATTTGATATGATGCAGTGGTTTTAAACTGGGCTTTAATTTGCAGCTATTTAAACTACCATTTTTTACTGATATTGAAAATTGAAAACGAGTCAAGCAGTAGCATATTGCTCCAAGTAGCAGCATATCAGTTCACCGTGTACAGTGAGCAGCTGAAAATTAATAATTAAGTAAAAGACAGCTGAAGAAATAATAATGTGAGACTATAACATGCATTTATTAAAATTTGGATATTTAGAGTGGGATGATCAAAATAAGTGTATAGGAGCCTGATGATATCATTTGTCAACTTTGTGGCATTGGTCAAATTCTTATCTTCTTTAAGCCTATTTTGTACACTTGTTTCATGAAGAAACACTGTCCATTTGAAAATAAGGCTAGTATGAGTGTAAGTTGAGGCAGGAGAGTTTGAAATTGGTAACAAGCTCTTTTCTGAGTATAATTGTTATTTCCCATATGTAGCTGCAGTTTTCTATTGTAAGTAGCCTCACCAAAGCAAGCATTGATAATACATTGTCATATTGTTTGTTTCAGATGTCTGTTGATTCAGCCACATTCTTGCTTATCAACCATTCAATTTGCCAAGCATATGACAACTGTTGTTCCTTTCCTCATAAATCTCACATGGCAGGAGAAACTGAATCAACAAATTATTTAAAAGTTGCACATAAAAACAAAGTCAGATTTAAGATGGCATTGTGTCATAAGGAGAGAATATCTAGTTAGCTCGTGCTACAGGAGGGTGTTAGTTCTTGCTTTTATTGCTGGGATGCCCTATCCTTGCAGTGGTCCAGGGTTACCCTGACTCAGTAGACAGGAAGATGACAAAAATGACAAACACTCAGGTACACAGAAAACCTGGAATCGTGTTTTTTGAGGCTGTTTCATGGAGAAGACACTGCAGAAATTATTTACTATATGAAGTTGAAATGGGAGGTGGGGTTACTATATACCATTGAACACAGGATTAGCTAATCTCAGTAGGAGCAGTCTCTATAAAAAGACAATCTTCAGGCCAAAAGCACAGTAGGTATTAAAAACAATGGTGAACATTTTCTGCACACATTTTCAACATTTGCACTTAGACCAGAAGAAGTCTTTGGCATTCCTCTGAGCCTCACTTGTTAAAGACTTTGACATTACCATGGGGCTGAGGCATTGGGGTCCTTGACACAGCCATGCTCATAGCAATGACACATTCATTCAAGACTTGTTCAGGACTTCCTCTACTCCCCACAATGGGACAAATTACCCACCAAACTAGCAGAATCTAATAAAGGAAGGGACATTTTTGCTCACAGTCTACCATGTAGGAAAGTGATGGAGAAAAGAGCTGAAAGTAGCTGATCACACTGTACCTGCAGTGAAGAGGCAGAAGTCACCTGACATCTGTGCTTTCTCCTTTTGATTTTATAAAGGATGCCAGCCCAAGGAATGCTGTTTCCTCATTTATTGTAGGCCTTCACACCTCACTTAATCAAGATAATTGGTACAGACATGGTGGCAATTATAATAATGTCCCATTAACAATCAAGGTTAACCATCACAAGTAAAAGTTACTCCATATAGTATATGTATAAATTTGTCAGTTCATTGGATTTCCAGGAGAATTGGATTTCAATCACTTTCTTTACTGTTTCTATGAAAGATATCTGTAGATGAGATCAACATTTTAAAGGCTAGAAAGGAGAAAAGCCGACATTCCTCCCAAATGTAGGTGAGCCTGACTTAGGTAGCTGAAGGTTTAAAGGGTGAAGACAGGCTGAATGTTTGGTAAAATATTCAGTACCTGACTGTCTTTTAAATATCACCAGCAAGGTTTATTGTTTCTATCTGGTGGCCTTAAATGAGAACATTAGAAGTATACATTTTGACTTGTGTTCTCCATGAATCGGATCCTGAAAATCTATTTCTCTTTTTTCCTCTGAAGAGAGACACTGGACAATGGTTGTATAAATAATGCATGTTAAGGATAATATTTTATAAAATATTGGCATTATGTAGCAGTTTCCTCTGAGATTAAAACACTCCATTCTGCAAGGAAGCTCTATAAGACAGAAGATAACACAAAAATACCTTCTGGAAGTCATGGAGACTGATTAGATTCACTAGGCCCCACTCTACAAGAGCAAGCAATTTAAAAAAAAAAAAAAAACTTCAAAGAAGACTCTGAGACCAGATCAACATGGAAGAAGCAGGAAGTAAGCTGACTTCCTAAAAGAGGTAAAGAGCAACTGTGTCACGTGGAAAGGATTCTCACCAAACTCTTAATACACCTGCAGGTTGTGCAGTATATACAGAGTCCTCAGAATTTGTGAGCTGTTACCCATTTTGTGGTGAGCTTTGGTGATGCATCTGTTTTTGAGGAATGTTTGCTCTTGTAAGTAGCCTGTTACACACATTCCTGTAAGTGACCCTAAGAAACTCATTGGTTTACCAAATTGATTTTGGTTGTACCTATAATTTGGTCTGTTAAGAGATCCTATCTAGGGTAGGAAGAAATATGTGTTGAATCTCCCCAGGAAAAGTCTTTCACACAATAACTGGTCTCACAATGAATTAAAAAGATATTATAGATATTGAGTCTAGAAAGGATACTGTATTATGATGTAATTTGTAATATCTTTGTACATTTACACAGATGGCCTATTAGCTCTGTTTCTCTAAAGAATGCTGAGTCCTCTCTCCAATTTTGTAGAATAGTAAAGGGGGCTTATTGATTTGAGATGTGGATAAAAACGTAAAGGACATTGTAAATAGAGCAAGCAATGTGAGGAATTATATTTGGCCTCTGAAGAAACTCTTGGTTGAAATTGTGATGTCAAGACTAAGTGTATGCATTGCAGCTCTGAGGGGAATGGTTTCCCCATTACAAACAAGTGTTGAAGCTCTGTGGGAATGGTTTCTACAATGTAAGTATTGCACCTATAAAGGGAAAAGTATTCTGGCAGTCAGGAGCCAAGGAATACCAGAGAGTCATACTGAAAAAAAAAAAAACCACTTCACATAGAGATTTATTGGGGAAAACACAATAGGATGGCTGACTCTGCTCTGGAGACTGGCATCAGGGGATGAGCAGGAGGCAGGTTTTTTTTATATGATTGTTGGGAAGTAGATCTCTCCAGAGTAGAGATTAACAGGGTTGGGATTGGTGAGATTTGAAGTTTAGGTATCAATGGGGGTTTTCCCTCAGGGATTGGTCAGGATTCAAAATCCAGCAGTGAGCATGGCCTTTTCACCCTATATTAAGGGTTCCTACAGAGTCCTGAGGCAAGAGACACATTTGGCTAGGGATCATGAGCATAACCAGTATGCCACACGGATGCTTTTGGATTTCAGCCTATAGAAAATAAGACTTCTGAAGGCTTTAAACAACAAAATAAGATGATTAAATTTACATTTTAAAAGATTACTATAGCTTCAGTGTCAGATATGGATTAGAGAGGTTCAAAGCTGTTGGAAGGAAGAATATTGTGGCAATATCAACCAGGATAATGAAGTCCTGTATAGTCTGAGGTCAGAAATGGTAGAAATGAGATGGATATAAATGATATAACAGTGAAAGAGTCAAAAAAAGGTAATAACTATTTGAAGTGGAAATAAATAAGGAGGGAATGGAGGGGTTAACCTGGATGACACCTATTTATACTTAGAGAAGTAAAGTGGTGACACAGTAATGGAGACAAAGGTAGAGGTGTGAAGAGGTAGCAAGTTACATTTTCAGCATATATCAATATATTTTCACATTTATGACACACATGGTAGTCTGGAACAGATATATGTGTATGTGTGTGTGTTGTATGTGTGTGTGTTAAAATAATACAATAATTAAAATCCAAAGATAGCATTTTATAGGCATGGATTTATCAGATGCAAAAAACTATAGCTGTCAATGAGACCGAAGGAAAAAAAACATGGGAAATAAACATTAGGCCAGCCAAGGTGAAGCCCTTTGAGAATCTTGAAATACTAACATCTAGTTTATTGGTTAGAAGTCCTATCGGTATGGAATGGGGCCTATATGAGTAATAGCTGCTATTTTCAATCTTACTACTGATAAGAATTATATTGTGTAAACATGTATCTTGAGGTATTTTTGCACAACCTTTCTTCCATATCATGAGTTATTTCTGCAGTATCAGTAACTTCTTGAGATGTTAACATTTTAGAATCACATAAAAATAGAACTGACAAAGATGCTCTATGGTCAACAGAATTTTAGGAAAGAATTAGTGAATGAAACATGTGGGTCCCATTCTGTCCTGCAGTTGGGTTGCTAGGCAAGGCCACTGGAGAAGTGAAATGCAGAGAGTTCTTGACTGTATCTCCCTGTACTGCTTGTGCTGTTGGGGTTCCCTGACTCCTGAGCATCCAATCACCATATGGATTCTACCCAGAGGAGATAGGAATGGTGGTCTATGGGCCTGTGGTGAGGCCAGGAACACTGGGGCCCATGGTCTAAGAACAACAACGAACCTGGAGTCAGGGAAATGGGGAACTCTGTCTTAGCTTAACTGTGTAAGTCCTCAGCTTAGCAGTTGTTTTCTAGAAGTGCGGGTTGAACAGCCTTTTATAGGAGACTTAGGGTGTGGCTCTGTAGGTGAACACTTTCTCCATGCTGTCCATGGCAGTTTTGATGAAAAAGACAGTCTGTGTTTATCCATACTGTTTATTGACAGTTCATAGTGTAAAATGGATGCACCAATTCCTCAGGATAGGCCAGAGATTAAATACCTTTTGCAGGGAGGAATATCTAGGAAGAGAAGCTTATTGGCTAAATCCCCAGGGCCTCTAGATAGCTCATTAATTTGGGGGACTCTGTTATGGGCAACATTGCAGATGTGGGGAGTATGAAGAAATGTTCCTGAGAAGCAATCTAGTAGGGAGCAGGGAGGTACTAACCATTTCAGATGGGTTCCCGGGTGCTGGGGTCTTAGACCGCTCTATCTTGCTAAGTTTGCTGACAAGGTCCACTGTCCCACAAAAATACATTCATAGTTACCCACCCCCCCTTTTTAAATTTCTCAGGCTATGTTCCCTCATTTGAATAAATAACATTCTCTAAAACAAACCAATTTTAAATGCATTGTTCCACTAGGTCATTTTAATATTAATGGTCCATGGTCCTATAGCTGATATTCTCACAATGTTACATGACTCACTGTAATGTGTCAGTTTGTGTATGGAGAGAATAATTGGGCATTTTAGACATAAGCAATTACTCATAGTCTAAAAAGCAGAGATGTCACATAATGCTCTTGATATCACATAAATGGTCATGAGAAAGGTAAACTCTGTGACTCTGAAAACTTCAAGAACTTAGTGAGATATGGATCTAAGACTTTAGCCACAAGGCTAAGTAAACCTAATGTGTTTTCTAGCCTGCTGTTATATAGCACAAGACAAAAGAGTAACTTTTATATTTTTGTCAAATAATAAGAGGAGAAAGAAGAGACAAACAGCATGAGATAGAAAAGTAAGAGGGGTAAAAGGAAAATGGGTAGGAAACTAACAGTGACAGGGGTATCTGAGGTGCTTAAAGCCAGATTCTCCTCTCTGCCATTCTCTCTTGCATAAGGAATATATCAAAGAATGGTCATGACACAAGGATCAGATTATCATAGCCTCTGAACCACAAAACAGCCACAACCAAAAAAAGCCCAGAGGAGATTTAACATTTCCATTTGCCAATAAAGTATTTCCTTGCCTCTGAATCCTAGGACCCTGACTAAGAGTAATGAGGAAGGAATAGATGAGCATAGAAATGATGGGATCTGGCTAGTTTGTATATACTCTGATGGAAAAGCTTCAGCACCTGAAAGCTCAATGTGTTTATTATACATAGGTGAACAGGGAGGTGTGTTATACTGACTGGTTTTACGTTAATTTGACACAAACTTGCATTATCTTAGAAGAGGAAAGCTTGGTTGAGATAATGCTCCCACCAGATTGACCTGTGGTGCCTTTTCTTATTTGATGATGGATATAAGGACCCAGCTTAGTGTAGGCACATGATCCCAACCCTACATTCTTGACATCCTAAAACTGCAGGGTACAAACCATGGAGAGCAATCCAGTAAGCAGCACTGGTCCATGGTCTCTGCATCAGTTCACAGCCATGTTCCTTGCCTTAATGGTATTCCTTGCTTTGACTTCCCTCAGTCATATACTACTGTGGAAATAAGAGAAGGATTTAACCCTCTCTTCTTCAAGTTTATTTTTGTCATGGCAATTTATCACAACAACGGAGCCTCTAGTGAAGTCTTGAAGTTATTGCAAGCAGCTGAAAAGGTCATTGAAATAATAGAATAGAGATGAATGAGGTTGCTGGTTTAAGTATATTGTTGTACAAAGAGTCTGGATTAGATAATCTTGCTTGAAGCCACCTCTGTAGGATAGTAGTTTTAAGGTTGTAAACATCTGGGGAAAAAAAGCTGTGGTGGGCATTTTCTATAAACACCAGGAATACCCATAAATGGAACAGAGGAAGGTTTTACCATCACCCAGCCTCATCAAAAGAAGGATTACCACTCTGATGAGCCTGAGGCATTGGAGTTTTTTGACATAGATGTGTTCATATTATTAATACTTTCATTCAACACTTCACTTGTTCCTCGTGCTCACTCATACTTAGATATTCAAGATAGATCTTTACACTTACTCTAGAGTCAATCTTATGCAATAATCTACATAAGACTTAAGGTCAGTAAAAAGGAATATCATAACTGCTACTATGCACAACAAAAGCAAAAAGAATGACTTAGCAGTTTAAAAAGATTGAAGTCTTGAAGGTCATTAAGAATCCTTCTTGTAATATTAATAGGAGAATTTCATCTGATCATAAACCCTTTCTTTTTATACAATGTGTTGAGATTATTTGGCTCATCCATGGTATCATTATTATGTGTCCAAACACCCAGGATATGGTTCCCAATTCTTTCATCTCTAAATCACAGGGCTGTGACACACCCCAAGTAGTTGAATGGAGTCCAATGGGACTCCAGGAGATCAGAGAAATGTGTCCCCAAATGGAGAGTCTTACTCAAATAAGTAGATCTGGAAGTGACCAAGCCACTGGATGAAAAACCTTAGACTAAGTAGGCTTATAATCTGATCACTCTCACCTGTATGAATACTGTTAGTGAATAGGAGACATAAAGCTGCTGAGTTATTTCACTTAAATTATTCAAAAACTAAGTCACATTTAAATACAGCAAGATTTTTCATTTTGACTACACAGTATCTCCTCTATCTGCATGTTCTCTCCCTGGTGAGCTACCCACCTTTTCACAATCACTCCTTCATCAAGAAAGCCACCCAATACAACTGTTTCTGTCTTACTGTCAGATTTCTGTCACCTCAGTGCTTGCAGACCAGCTCCCCTTGGGGGTGAGCTTACCAGTTTAGACAACTTGAAAGAAAAAAAGTATTGAGACTCTGTACTCAAATTTCTAGACAACCATCATATTGGACATTGCTTTAAGTCAATGTGTTTTAGGCTTTTAATATGCTTCGAATTTTTTTAAAAAATCAATTAATGTTCTTGTTAATGGGGGACAAGACTTCTTTGGATCATCTGTTTCTGGAGGTTGCTTAAAAATCTTTATTTTCTTTATTATTTCTCTCCCAATATTCACATAATTGTTTTTCTTCATCTACTCAGAAAACTTCCTCAGCATTTCTCTCATTTGCTAGCTGGTTTCTTCCTTCTTTGCAAAAGAGAGGGAAGTGGTAATAGATAAATAAAACACACACATACATACAAACATGCACAAACTCACACAAAGGCACACACACATGTACAGATAACACACAGGCAGAAAGAAATATACAGACTTACACAAAGACACATACAAAGTAACACACACAAACACACACACATATGAATATATGTCTGTATATATATATACAGACATATATTCATGCTACTCCCCTGCAGACTCACACAAATACACACACACACACAAACATAGACACATACACATATATAGAAACACAAAAGAAAATACACAGACATTTATAGCCACACAATGACATACACACAGGGACACACAGAAATGTAAGTTTTTATTGTTTTTTTCCTTTTCTGTTTGCCTACCTTCTGATTGAAAATATCCAACTTTTGTTTGTTAGCATAGTACATTTCTAACTCTTTTAAGAAGTGCACGTTTGTGAATTTAAAAATGTCATTTTAGCATAATAATGATGTTTTTACTAAGAAAAATATGAGATGGTATCAGAAGAGAAAACATGGAAATATCTGGTAGCAGATAACTGCGATTAGTTAAAACAAAAACCACAAAAGTATCCAATAAATTACAGCATCCCCCCAAATGAGCTTAACAGTAACACACGACATACTGCACTCCTAAACTCTCATACATGAAACAGAAATTTCTATTTCTCTGATTTCCAACTATTTTCAGCCCAAGTAAAATCAAGTTAGCAGTGCTTTTCTGCATATTCACTGTTTTCCTATTAAAGTTCATCTTATTACTTGAATGAATGAAGGACCAAGGGAGGGACATAGTTTCTATAGCAGATAACACACTGAAGACACAAGGGAAGAACAATTTCATCTTTCTTAGCTTAATAGGATGTTAACTCGATTTGTTGATGCAGTTCTGTAAGGTCAACATAGGCCACTTGGACAAAGGAAATGAAATAAATCACTGAGACACCAGTCGGGAGCACTGACCTTGAGCTCTTGTCCCTCTTGAAAGGGAACAATTTAAAAGTTCTAAAGCATTATAAGCAGCTCTGGGGTGCAGGCAATGTTGTGTTTTTCTGAACCCCCAGTGAAGTCTGCAAATGTTTCCCCACCCTCCACAGTGAGGTGGATTCCCTTACTGTTTCCACAGCTGCCAGGGTATTAAATTCCAACGGCATCTGAGGCTGTGATCACTGTGCTGTGTCTAACCACACACCAGTCCAGTGTTGGATCTAGGGTTGCCAAAAGTCCTCTGTTTCCCGAGAACTGTGAGACTCTGATAAGTATAAATTTTCTTATTCTCCTGTTATCTGTCTGCCAGTCTCTTCTCACTGACCATCACTAACATTTTCCAACATTTTTATATAATCCATATTATTTCCTGTTATGAAAAAATTTAAAACATTTTTCACATAAGGCAGCAAAAAGAATGCCTTTTCCCTCCTCAGATATTCATGTGATTTTAAGTTAAAAGTGGATTTTAACTAAGAAGAAATGGAGAAAATGAAGATGAAGAGTTTGTACCTGTCCTTTACCACACACTCACTGGACTATATTTTCTGATAGCCCCATTTCAGAGCACCAGACCTTACCATTTACTTACACTGTGACAGAACAGTTGAAATGTACTAATATTTTGCAGAAAACACACTGTCTTTTCTCTAATACAGACTGTACTAAGATTACAATGAATTTTGCACGAATCAATTTTAAATGGTTGATAAAGGATACCATTGATCATATAGATTTACTTAGAGATAATTTGAAATACTAATAACAAACTAATGAAGAATTTTGAGTATTGTAAACTAGGATATGTGCTTTGATAATTACATGAATCATTATGTTAAATCTCATAGCAGTCTCACAAGAACAATGTTATGATCATTGGTACTTTACAAACAGAAAGTTATGAATATATATATATATATATATATATATATATATATGAATGAACATGTAGTTATTCTGATGGAGCCTTGATGTGAACATTTACACTTCTCATCATTAGCTGAAATGCAACTGAAAACTCCTCAAGTGAATGAAATAATACTTGTAATCAAGCCAAAGAAAATAATATAAAAACACAGGAAGGTTTTCAACATTAACAATGGAATTAAATCTTTAGGAGTACTTACTGTTTTTCTTTTCCTTAAAGGAGATTCTTTTTTCAATTTACTTGTACAAACATAGGTCACACGTTTTATATATTATACATGCTGTGAATTAGAACTTTAAGGGATAGTATTAAATTAATTTTTAATATAGTAAAGTATATTTTCATTATACAGCCCAGGTATAGACATCATAACTGTAGGCTAGAGGAATAAAGGGTAGAAAACTAATTTTTAACACTTTGATTTCCATCTGACTATGCATGATGTACCAATAATCTAGGTAAGATAGTATTTGTTGTCAACCGAAGTCCATGTTAGAACATAACAATTAATAATAGTGTATTGAGAAATGGGACTTACTCAGGAGCATTTTGATGATAAGACTCTACCCTTACAAATGGACTGATGACATTCAGAAATGGGTTCATACTCTAACAGTGGTTCTTAACCTGTGAGCTGCAACCCTTTTGGGTGAATGCTCCATTCACAGGGATCTCCTAAAACCATCAGAAAACAAAGATACTTACATTAAACTCACAATGGTAGCAAAATTTAAATGATGAGGTAATAATAATAATAATAATATAGTTTAAGATCACTATATGTGGGGTACTATAGTAAAGGGTGGCAGCACTAAAAAGATTGAGAACTTCTTTCTAGGAAGGATGTGTTACTTACTTGGGAGATGCAGGATTGCAGATATTGATGTGAAAGCAAAGACTTTTGGCTAGTTGGATATTAATCTAGCTTCTGTTTTAAATAGAAATTTTAATAATATTCATATCTCATAATCATAATTACAATATTATAAGAAATAAATTTATGTTCTTTATAAACCCAGTCACAGGCATTCTGTTATAATACACAGCAAACAGAGATATTAGGATGATTTTCATTTCATGTCTTCAGATATTTCTGAGTGTGTCTTTCTGTTAAAACATGTACTAGGAGTCACCTTAGTGGTCTGTATAGATCTATGTCTCTGTAGACCAGTTTGGCCTCAAACTTAAAGATACTGCCTGCTTCTGCACCTTGATTCTGGGATTCAAAACATGCTTCATTACTGCTTGGCAAAAATATATTATGTTTGTACAATATATTTATTATAATATTTCTTCCCTCTTCTACTTACAGTTCTTCCTCACCTGCCTTCCCATTCAAATCTATATCCTTCCTCTCATTTGAAAATAAACAGAATTATAGTACATATATATTATAAATAAAATATATAATATTAAAAATAAATAAATATATAATATAAAAACAATAAAGTTGAATATGACAAAATAAAAAGAAGGAAGAGAGCCAAAGAAAAGGCACAAGAAACCAATGTAGATGCAGAGATACACTTATTAGAATACTCAGTAACCTTATAAAAACATGAATCTAGAAGCTATAATATATGCACAAAGAGAAAAAAAAGTAATGACTAAAAAACCAAACAAAATTAAGATTAGAGAGAGAGAGAGAGAGAGAGACAGAGAGATAGAGAGAGAGAGAGAGTAAGTCCTAACATGACAGTATGAGACAAAAAACTTCCAAAGATGCTGGTGTTGGCCACCTACTACTGGGCTTGAGGCATATACTTAAGAGGATTTTCTCTTTCTAGTTTGACTCATTTTGGCGAACATTAAATTTTCATTTGCAAGTGGTTATCCATTGGGTATAGCTTATGATTTTGGGATGGGGCATGTGTAGACTTCTTTCAGCTCTAGAACCTCATCTGTTGGCCCATGGGCATAATGCATCAGTCTGTGTGAATTCTTTTATATGTCAATTTTACTGTGATTACAGGGGCTTGTTTCCATTCCTTTGGATTTTTATGGAGACACCCTGTTTAGGGATGAGCTTTCTAAGGCCTCTCACTCTCTTCATAATATCTGCCTGTGGTCCTCTGTACTTGTTCCCCTTAGCTACAGGAGGAAGCTTCTTTCATGATGACTGAGCAAGACACTGATTTATAAGTATATCGGAATGCCAGTAGGAGTCATTTTATTAATATTTTCCTTTAGTTGAACAATGTATTAGGTTTTACCCTAAGTCTCTGGTATATCTAGTCCACATAGACTCTCTAAGTAGTTTGTCACCCAAAGCATATTGTATATTGGTTGCATCTCCTGGAGTAGGACTTATGTCAATAGTAAATTGGTTGGTTATTCTCACAAACTTCATGCTATCATTGTATTTTCTTATCTTGAGAACAAGACACCATTGTAGATTGAAGTTTGTAGTGTTTGTAGCTGAGGTATTTGTATTTCTCCTTTGGTAGTATGCAGAATACCTTTGGAACACTAGTCAGTAGGCAAAGAAGCCCTGTATAGGCACAAGCTTAACTGCTCCACGTTTAATGGGTTGCATATGTATTGCTTTAGCAAATGGGTCTTACTATCTGTTTGTGGAGAGCCACCTACAGCCTTGGGATCAGCCTGGGTTGTTTTGTGGTTTCTATGGGAGCCATAGAGGCAATAGCTCAGTTATTTATAACCCATTGTCAGTGACAGAAGTTTCATATAGTGATATGAAAGAAGTTTTAAAAGTTTTAATATATAACTGCAATCCTCTTGCCCCTCATGAACATAAAATAGCTCAGTATACGAATAGTTCGTGGAATGAATATGTGGATAGATACGAACTAACATACAGGTTTAACATTGAGGATGTCACTCATTGGGTCTAGTATGTAGAATACAAGTTAAAGTAATGAAACCCACAGATGTATTTACTAATCAGATTAATAAATGCAACATTCCTTATGATATAGAATGCTTTTCTTCATTTTTATGAAAACCATCATTTAACCCCGAATTGAAAATGGCATTCTTCCAAATGCATCTTTCTATTGTTATCACGTTTTAATGCAACTCTGGATGATTCTTAATACCACTTACTGTCTTACATTTTTCTAAGAAAAATAATGCCAAGCTATATTTTCTAAGTTTTATAAACTCACACTTTATGAAACACACACACACACACACACACACACACACACACATATATATATATATATATATATATATATATATATATATATATATATTACTGAGAAGATAAAAAACAAAGAAACAAAAACCTCAATATTGTCTGAAAAGTGGAGATGAGGATCATTGGAGAGAAGGAAACCACGACTTGACATTGAAATCCCTTAACGGTGCTTATGGACTGACATGCAGAAGACTTTGTACAAAAGGTACAATTGACCAGATCAGAGCCACAAGACACTCAGTGGCTTCAAAACAGGAAAGCAACAGTTGATTTTTGTGTTTGTAATTTATTAACACTATGCTGAAAAAGTAGACATGGTGAGTTTTAATAAGAATTATATTAGGCAGAGTTAAGAAAATAGTTTGCGAGCCCTTGAATTTAGGAAGACAAATCTGGATGTGTTGTGTTTGGTGAGGGGTAGTTAGTAATTAGGAAGGGATCTGAGGGAAATGGGTATAATGAACATGGGAAAAATACATTGGAGAAGTTACAGAATGATGCTAGGGAAGTCAGCCATTAAGATTGTTCATTAAGTTAGCTATCAACTCATCCATGGATAGCATGCTTTACAGTGGGAACTTTAAAGAGGTAACTGGAGAATGTAAGCACAGCTCATTTATCACCCTTCATAAAAGAGTGGAAAAAAAAGATACAGGAACCAAATGGACAATGGTTCACTCTTTAAGATGAAGGGATCTCATCTTCAATGTAAACAATTTTATGAAATATGACTATCTAAATTGTGAGGAAAAATGTAGATGAGTAACTTGCTGATGTGATAGGTTACTGAAAGTTAAAAGAAGACAAACAATGACTGGTTCTATCCTTTAACTTATATGATCCCGTGGGAAGTTAGGGATTGTTATGTCAGGGAAGAACAAAAGCAAACATTGAAAAGGAAAGAGGGTGAAAGTGCAACAAATAGTCTGGAATGGGAATTTTTTCTTCAATTGGAAATCTTAAGTATGAGAAAATGAGCTTATCTACCCCCTTGGTTAAACAGCAGCTAACCTGCAACTGTGTTGCTTCAAACTGTTTATCTGCAGATGACTTAGTCCAGTTGCTTCAAGTACAGCATTCCTGAGGTCAAATATTGGGTCTGATGCTTCTAAAGAATAATTAACTTTGCTCTAACTTGTGGTCACAGCTTATATCCCAGTCCCTCACAATTGTCTTTGTTCATAAGGAGAGACCAGATCAAAGAGTAAGCCTGTGATGATCACACACACACACACACACACACACACACACACACACACAAACAAAAGAGAGAGAGAGTGGTGTCCAGAAGGTCGCTATTTATTTTAAAAAATGCATTTTGATGCTCACTTTTCATCATGAACTTTTTGTTGTAAAAAATGAACACATTAACTTGTTTAAACCATGGTGTAAAATTGAATGCTTCTAAATAAGCAAGCTAAAATAATTAACAAAAGAAAACAGCTATTAGAGAACTGCAAAAATCACATTGACAGCCATACTGTATAGCATGATTAGAACAATTGTGTAACAATTATTATCTAAGATTAAACAGTTTTGCTGTAGCAGGTTAATATTATTTTTCTAATCAAAAGTCAGGAATTATGTGGTTGAAAATATTTTGTTGCCATTTAGAAAATTATAATTATATGTGTAGAAGTTCTTCTTCTCACTGAATTCTTTCTGCTTTCTCATAAGAATTAACTATGTGTTCCTGATTAATTTTCATTTTAGAATATTTTGTTTTTTACCTTCACAACAATACAATAATATTTAATTTTAAAGATACTTAATTTATTTGCCCTACCAGAATGCTAACATGACACCTTTTCTCATAAATGTTATTTTATAGTTAATGTGCTCATGTGATATATATATATATATATATATATATATATATATATATATCACATTTTTTAAAATTTGAAGTATGTTCCATTATTGAATCATAACTTTATCTGCCTATTTTTTCTAAAATGTGAGAGAATTTTTTATCCTTTTGTGTACATCTATTATTTTAAATATGTCAATGAGCCTTCCTGCCTGTGCCTTTTGCCCATGTAGATCATCAGTTTGTCTCTTTTTCTGAAGACTGTACAGTCTGAAGGCCTCCCAGGAGATCTGCTACACTCAGAGTAACAGGTAAGAGTGTGTTCCAAATAACCACAGCAGCTTGGAACTCGAAGGAGCCCAGCAGATGCAAGACTCATCCACACTGCTCAAACTTCACCTCCTTTCTGCAGGGGCAAATCATCAGCTTATCTGCCTCTCTGAAGACCCCAGTGTCTGAAGCCCTTCCAGGAGATCTGCTGCACCCAGGGGGAACAGATCTCACAGTTTGAAGTCCTCCCTGCAGATCTGCTGTAGCCAATGCAACAGTGGGCATGCCCCTCTTAAGACACTACAGTTTGAAGGCTTCACAGGGTATTTGCTACAGCAAGGCACCAGGTCTTCAAGGAGACTTGCAGCAACCCAGGGACAAACGAGGCAGGCTCCAGATAAATTTAACACCTAGTTGAGTTACTACCAGAGATAACCAGATAGTTAGAGCCAAGCAAAAGACCATAAGCAACAGAACCCAATATACATTGGCATTATCAGAACCATGTTCTCCCAACACACCAAGCCCTGGATACCCCAACATACCTGAAAACCAAGATTCTGACATAAAATCCTATTTCATGTCATGAAGCAAAGAGAGTCCTTTAAGGAAGATATAAATAATTCACTGAAATAGAAACAGGAAGAAAACAGGTAAACAGATAGATGCTCTTAAACAGGAAACAAAATCCCTTAACAAAATACAGGAAAATATAAACAAATAGGTGGAAGAATTGAACAAAGGGGTCTAAGACCTAAAAATTAAAGTAGGAACAATAATAATAGTAATAAAAAAAACAGAAATTGAGGCAACCTTAGAAATAGAAAACCAAGAAAAGAGGTCAGGAGCTCTGGATGCAAAAATCAAAAATAGGCTACAAGAGATAGAAGAGAGAATCTCAGGCATTGAAGATAGCTTAGAAGAGATTGATAAAAGGGTCAAAGAAAATACAAAACATAAAGAACTTCTAACTGAAAACATCCAGAATATCCAGGTACAATGAAAATACCAAACCTAAGAATAATAGTAATAAAAGAGAGTAAAGATTCTCAGCTCAGAGAACCAGAAAACTTCTTCAACAAAATCATAAAAAAACTTTCCCAACCTAAAGAAAAAGATGGCCATAAATGTACAAGAAGCTTATAAAAACCCAACAGATTAGACCAGAAAAATATTCTCTTTACATAATGATTAAAACACTAAATGCTAGAACAAAGAAAGAATATTAAAAGTTGTAAGGGGGAAGGGCCAAGTAACAGATAAAGGTAGTACTATCAGAATTATACCAGACTTTTCAACAGAGACATTAAAAGCCAGAAGAGCCTAGAAAGAGGTCATGAAGTCCGAAAGATAACACAAATGCCAGCACAGGCTACTATACCCTTCAAAAACTCTCAATCATGATAGATACAGAAACCAAAATATTCTGGGACAAAACCAATTTATACAATATCTATCTACCAATCCACTCCTAAAGGATTCTAGAAGGAGAACTCCAACACAAGGAGGGTACCTACACCAAAGAAAACATGAGAAATGAATCAACTCACAATAAAACCAAAAAGAGAGAATCACATACACATAACACTAGCTACAACAACAAACAAAACAGGAATTAGCAATCATCTGTCTTTAATATCTCTCAATATCAATAGAGTCAATTCCCCAATAAAAAAGACATAAGCTAACAGACTGGATACACAAGCAGGGCCCAGCATTTTGTTGCATACGAGAAACACACCTCAATTGCAAAGACAGACTCTATATCAGAGTAAAGGAATAGAAAGAAGTATTTGAAGGAAATGGTTCCAAGAAACAAGCTGGAGTTGTCATTCTAATATTCAATAAAATAGACTTTTAATGAAAATCTATCAAGCGAGATGGGAAAGGACACTTCATACACATCATAGGGAAAAAACTACCAATGAAAAATCTCAATCCTGAACATCTGTGCCTCAAATGCAAAGGCACCCACATTCATAAAAGAATCTTTGCTAAAGCTCAAAACACATATTGAACCTCACACAATACTCATGGGAGAATTCAACATTCCATTCTCACCAATGGATAGGTAACTAAAACAGAAACTAAATAGATACAGAATGAAACTAATAGAGGTTACGATCCAAATGTACTTAACAGACAAATATATTTAACATTTCACCCTAAAACAAAAGAATATACCTTCTTCTCACACTTCGTGGTACCTGCTTTAAAATAGACCATATGTTTGGTCTCAAAACAATTCTCAACAGATAGGAGAAAACAGATATTCCCATGCATTCTATCAGATCACCACTGACTAAGGCTAGACTTCAATGCTAACAAAAATAAAAGAAAACCCAAATTCCCATGGAAACTGAACAACTGTTTATGCAATGATAAATAGGTCAGTGAAGAACTAAAGAAAGAAATAAAAGATTTCCTGGATTCAATGGAAATGATGGCACAGCATACCCAAAGTTATGGAAACAATGAAAGCAATGCTGAAAAGCAAATTCATAGCATCAAGTTTCTTCTTAAAGCAATTGGAGTATAGGAAGCAACTGGTCTCCCAAGAGTACTCTCACTCTTAAGCCCTGAGGTGGGATATCCACTGTTCCTCTAATAAGTGTCCAAAGAAGGTCCTCCCAGGAGGGTACAAGGCACAAGAACAGCAGAACAACTGGGAACAAGATCATTCCTCTCTCTATCTGCTCCCTGGAGCTAAGGCTGTCCTATAGCCCTCTGCACCCAAATCCTGTCAGGAGAGAGCTGGTTTCCCCAGGAGTGCTGACACACCTATGATCACAGGCTCACAGGCCCACAGGCCCACAGGAGGGACAAGTTCTAGTCAGAGACAGCAAGACCAACTAACATCAGAGATAACCAGATGGTGAGAGGCAAGCACAAGGACCTAAGCAACAGAAACCAAGGCTACTTGGCATCATCAGAACACAATTCTCTCACCAGAGCAAGTCCTGGATACCCCAACACACTGAAAAAGCAAAATTCATATTTAAAATCACATCTCCTGATGTTGATAGAGAACTTCATGAAAGACATAAATAAATCCCTTAAAGAAATACAGGAGAACACAGGGAAACAGGTAGAAACCCTTAAAGAGAAAATGCAAAATCCCTTAAAGAATTACAGGAAAATACAACCAAAAAGGAATTGAACATAACCATCCAGAACCTAAAAATGGAAATAGAAACAATAAAGAAATCCTAAAGGGAGACAAACCTGGAGTTAGAAAACCTAGAAAAGAGATAAGAAGTCAAAGATATAAGCACCACCAACTGAATACAAGAGATAGAAGAGATAATCTCAGATGCAGAAGATACCATAAAAAACAACGACACAGCAGTCAAAGAAAATGCAAAATGCCAAAAGCTCCTAAATCAAAACATCCAGAAAATCCAGGACACAATGAGAAGATCTAAGGATATTAAGTATAGAAGGAAGTAAAGATTCCCAACTTAAAGGGCCAGTAAATATCTTCAACAAAATCATAGAAGAAAACTTCTCTAACCTAAAGAAAGATGCCCATGAACATACAAGAAGCCTGCAGAACTCCTAATAGATTGGGCCAGAAAAGAAATTCCTGCCACATAATAATCAAAATACCAAATGCACAAAACAAAGAAAAAATATTAAAAGAAGTAAGAGAAAAGGTAGAAGTTACTTATAAAGGCAGACCTATCAGAATTACACAAGACTTCTCACCAGAGACTATGAAAGCCAGAAGATTCTGGAGAGATGTCATATAGACCCTAAGAGAACACAGACTCCAGTCCAGGCTACTATACCCAGCAAAACTCTCAATTACCATAGATGAAGAAACCAAGTTATTCCATGACAAAACCAAATTTACATACTATCTTTCTACAAATCCAGCCCTACAAAGGATAATAGATGGAAAACTCAAACAACAGAAGGGAAACTACACCCTAGAAAAAGCAAGAAATTAATCTTTTTTCAACAAACCCAAAAGAAGATAGCCACACAAACATAATTCCATCTCCAATAACAAAAGTAACAGGAAGCAACAATCACTTTTTTAAAATATCTCTTAACATAAACAGACTCAATTCTCCAATAAATAGACATAGACTAACATACTGGATATGCAAACAGGATACAGTGTTTTTCTGCACACTCAGTGACAAAACAAAAACTACCTCAGAGTAAAAGGTCAGAAAAAAAATTTCTAAGCAAATAGTTCCAAGAAACAAGCTTGAGTAGCCATTCTAACATCAAATAAAATCTACTTTCTCTTGAAAATTATCAAGAAAAAAAAATAATGAGGGATACCTCATACACATCAACAACAACAAAAAAAAATCTACCAAGATGAACTCTCAATTCTGAACATCAATGCTCCAAAAGCAAGGGCACCCACATTTATAACAGAAACTTTACTAAAGCTCAAAGCACACATTGCACCTCACACAATAACAGCAGGAGATTTCAACACTTCACTCTCAGCAATGGACAGATTATGAAACCAAAGCTAAACAGAAACACAGTGAAAGCTAACAGAATTTATGAACCAAATAAATTTAACAGATATGTATAGAACATTTCATCTTGAAACAACAGAATATACCTTCTTCTCAGCACCTCATGGTACATTCTCCAAAATTGACCATATAATTAGTCACAAAACAGACCTCAACAGATACATGAAGACTGATGTAATCCCATGCATGCTATCAGAACACCAGGTATTAAGGCTGGTCTTCAATTACAGTAAAAACAACAGAAAGCCCACATACACGTGGAAGGTGACCAATGCTCTAATCAGTAATAACTTAGTCAAGGAAAAAATAAAAAATGTAGAATTTAATGACAATGAAAGCACAAGATACAACGAAAGCAGTGCTAAGAGGACAACTCATAGCTCTGAGTACCTCTAAAAACAAACTGGAAAGAGAATACACAAGTGGCTTGATCACACATCTGAAAGCTCTAGAACAAAAAGAAGCAATATACCCAAGAGGAGTATACAGCAGGAAATAATCCAAATTAGTGTGAAAATCAACCAGGTAGAAATAAAAATAGAACTATACAAAAAATCAACAAAATCAGGAGGTGGTTATTTGAGAAAATCAACAAGGTAGATAAACACTTAGCCAGACTAACCAGAGGCCACAGAAATAGTATCCAAATTAACAAAATCAGAAATGAAAAAGGAGACATAACAACAAAATACAAGGAAATCCATAAAAATCATAAGATCTACTGCAAAAGCCTATACTCAACAAAACTGGAAAATCTGGATGAAATGGACAATTTTCTAGACAGATACAAGGTACCAAATTTAAATACAGATCAGATAAATTATCTAAACAGTCTCATAACTCCTAAAGAAATAGAAGCAGTCATTAAAATCTCCCGACAAAAAGAAGCCCAGGACCAGATGGGTTTAGGGCAGAATTCTATCAGACCTTCAAAGAAGGTCTCTTTAAACTACTCCACAAAATAGAAACAGAAGGAGCACTACCCAATTCATTCTATGAAGGTACAATTGCTTTCATAACTAAACCACACAAAGACCCAACAAAGAGATAGAACTTCAGATCAATTTCACTTTTGAATATCAATTGAAAAAATACTCAATATAATTCTTACAAGCCAAATCCAAAAACACATCAAAACAATTATCCATTATGATCAAGTAGACTTCATCCCAGGGATGCAGGGATGGTTCAACATACAGATATCCATCGATGTAATCTACTATATAAACAAACTCAAAGTAAAAAACACACGATCATTTCCTTAGATAATGAGAAAGCTTTTAACAAAATTCAACACTCCTTTATAATAAAAGTCTTGGAAAGATCAGGAATTCAAGACCCATACCTAAACATAGTAAAAGCAATATACAACAAACCAGTAGCCAACATAAAACTAAATGGAGAGAAACTTGAAGCAATCCCACTAAGATCAGGGACTAGACAAGGCTGCCCACTCTCTCCCTAGCTATTCAATATAGTACTGGAAGTCCTAGCCAGAACAATTAGACAACAAAAGGAGGTTAAAGGAATATAAATAGGAAAGGAAGAAGTCAAAATATCACTAATTGCAGATGAAATGATAGTATACTTATGTGAGCCTAAAAATTCCACCAGAGAACTCCTAAACCTGATGAACAACTTCAGCAAAGTGGCTGGATAAAAAATTAACTCAAACAAATCAGTAGCCTTCCTCTACTCAAGGGATAAACAGGCTGAGAAAGAAAATAGGGAAATGACACCATTCACAATAGTCACAAATAATATAAAATACCTTGGTGTGACACTAACCAAGCAAATGAAAGATCTATATGACAAGAACTTCAAGTCTCTGAAGAAAGAAATTGAAGAAGACCTCAGAGGATAGAAAGATCTTCCATGTTCATGGATTGGCAGAATTTATATAGTAAAAATTGTCATCTGGCCAAAAGCAATCTACAGATTCATTGCAATCTCCACCCAAATTCCAACTCAAGTCTTTATAGAGTTAGAGAAATTTGCAAATTCATTTGGAATAACAAAAAAATAAAATAAAATAAAAAACAGGATAGTGAAAACAATTCTCACCAATAAAAGAACTGTTGCAGGAAATCACCATCCTTGACCTCAACCTGTATTGCAGAGCAATAGTGATAAAAACTGCATGATATTCACACAGAGACAGGCAGGTAGAGCAATGGAATAGAATTGAAGACCTAGAAATGAACCCACATACCCATGGTCACTTGATCTTTGGTTCTACTGGTTGTCAGCTTGTAGGAGAATTCAAATCTATCCATTCTATTTTCTTGTTCAATTATCAAGTCCAATTTGATAAAGGACCTCCACATAAAACCAGATACACTGAAACCAATAAAAGAGAAAATTGGGAAGAACCTCGAACACCTGGCCACAGAGGAAAATTTCCTGAAGAGAACATCAATGCCTTTCACTCTAAGATCAAGAATTGACAAATGAGACCTCATAAAATCACAAAGCTTCTGCAAGGCAAAGAAAGGGACACTGTCAATAGGACAAAGTTCTATACCCATCCTACAACTGATAGAGGGCTAATATTCAATATATACAAAGAATTCAACAAGTTTGATTCCAGAGAACCAAATAACCTTATGAAAAATGGGATATAGAGCTAGACAAAGAATTCTCACCTGAGAAATACTGAATGGTTCAAAAGCACCTAAAGAAAATTTCAACATCCTTAGTCATCAGGGAAATGCAAATCAAAACAACCCTGAGATTCCACCTTACATGTGTCAGAATGGTTATGATCAAAACTTAGGTGACAGCAGATGATGGTGAAGATGTGGAGAAAAGAATACTCCTCCATTGTTGCTGGGGTTGCAAGCTGTTACAACCACTGTTGAAATCAGTCTGAAGGTTCCTTGGAAAACTTGACATAGTACTACCTGAAGACTCAGCTATACCACTCTTTGATATATAACCAAAAGATGTTCCAACATATAACAAGGACATATGCTCCACTATGTTCTTAGCAGCCTTATTTATAATAGCTAGAAGTTGGAAAAAACCCAGATGTTCTTCAACTGAAGAATATATATAAAGAAATATGGTACATTTACACAATGAGTACTACTCAGCTATTAAAAACAATGAATTCATGAAATTCTTAGGCAAATGGAACTAGAAAATAACACCCTGAGTGAGGTGACCCAATCACACACACACACACACACACACACACACACACACACACAAAATACACATGGTATGCACTCACTGATTAGTGGATATGAGCCCAAAAGCTCAGAATACACAAGATACAATTCATAGACCACATGAAGATCAAGAAGGAAGACCAAAGTGTAGATGCTTCAATCCTTCTTAGAAGGGGGAACAAAATACTCAAGGGAGGAAATTTGGAGACAAAGTGTGGAGCAGAGACTGAAGGAAAGGTGTTGCAAGCCCAGTCTGTTTTCTGTTGTGAGCAGGTTGTAATAAGGGTTTAGGGTTCCCATGGGGAGAGGAGCGAGAGGTCCTCTCCACTCAGGAATCGTATACAGGATTGACTGTGAGATGTTCAGTTCCCCAAGAAAGGAGAGAGTATGCCAGAGACAGAGGTTTGATATTTAAATGCTCTTTAATAATGCACAGCAAACAATATATTATCACCTATGCTAAAGGTATTGTAACAAGGAGGTATTGCCACATTTCCTATGCACTGACCCTATCAATGTCAGCACAGTTAACGAGTAATAAATAGCTAATTACCAAAATAAGCATAGCAATAAGTACATCATTATTCGTGAGTTATATGACCTGAGTCCTTATGACTGCAGTTTCCAGCAGCTGAGGTCCAGAGAGTGCCTGACCACGAAGATAGGGGCGTTCTGTGACTTCCAACAGCTCAGGTCCAGAGAGTGTTTGACCATGAATTTGGAGGCTTCTGGTCTCGTGGCTGTCTCCTTGATGATCGGGTGCAGAGTGCTCGGTCTCTTCTGCTGCTGCTTTTATGTTCCATGCTGCAGAGTGCTTGGTCTCTAGGCTGCAGAGGAGGCCTGACTGGAGGATCATGCTAGGTAACAATTGCTACCAGTGTGATGAAGTGCTCCGGCCAAGGGCTCCTCTTTTATGCTTAAACTGGTGTTGCTTCTGACGTACATGGCAGATAACCAGATGTGTCTGGTTATCTGTGGGCTATGACTTCATTGCAGGTGGACTTTTAGTTATCATCATTCTTTAAAACATGTCCAAACTTGTTTTCTAGACTTGTCCAGACTTGTTTTCGTTCCTACTACAATATGGAGTCAGCTCTCTTAAGGACCTGCTCCTTACAAAAGATTATCAAGAGACTTCCCCATCTGAAGATTCACCTTCTATACAGATACCAAACCCAGAAAATATTGAGGATGCCGAAAAGTGCTTGCTGAAGGAACATGATATAGCTGTCTCCTGAGAAACTGCCAGAGTCTGACAAATACAGAGGTGGATGCTCTTAGGCAACCATTGGACTTGGCACGGAGTCCCCATTGGAGGAGTTAGAGAAAGGACTGAAGGAGCTGAAGGGTTTTGCATCCCATAGGAAGAACAACAATATAAACCAACAATATTCACCAGAGTTTTAGGCTCTAAACCACCAACCAAAGAGTACACATGGAGGGACCCTTGGCTCCAGCCTCATATGTAGCAGAGGATGGCCTTGTTGGACATCAATGGAAGGAAAATCCCTTGATCCTGGGATGGCACAATGCCAATATAGGGGAATACCAGGTTAGAGAGGCAGGAGTGGGTGAGTGGGTGGTTGAGCACTCTAATAGAAGCAGAAGGAGGGAGGATGAGATAAGGGGTTAAAATATCCAATAAAAAGTATTTGTAAACTTAAAAATTAAATAAATAAATCACAGGTGCATTTCCAGAAGAATAAGAATAAGAAGGAGGAGTAAGAAGAGGAGGAGGAGGAGGAGGAGGAGGAGGAAGAGGAGGTGAAAGAATGAAAGAAAGAAAGAAAGAAAGAAAGAAAGAAAGAAAGAAAGAGAAAAAAGAAATTGGAGAGGTCTTACAGTAGTAACTTAACAGCACATCTGATAGCCCTAGAATAAAAAGAAGCAAACACACCCAAGAGGAGTAGACAGCAGGAAATGGTCATAATTCAGGGCTGAAATCAAACAAGTATAGAAACAAAGAGAACAATACAAAGACTCAACAAAACAAAATGCTCATTCTTTGAAGAAAAATAAAAAGATCAATAAACCCCTAGTCCAACAAAGGAGAATATGCAGAGATAGTATTCAAATTAACAAAACAGAAATGAAAAGCGAGATATAACAACAGAAACTGAGCAAATTCAAAAAACCAACAGATCCTACTACAATGGCTATACACTACAAAATTGGAAAATCTAGATGAAATGGATGATTTTCTAGATAGATACCACATTCTAAAGTTATACCAAGATCAGGTAAACACAGACCCATAACCACTTAAGAAATAGAAGTCATTAGAAACCTCCCAACCAAAAAAAGCCCAGGGCCAGATGGCTTTAGCCTGAAATTTTACCATAACTTCAAAAAGCTAATACCAACACTCCTCAAATTATTCCATAAAATAGAGACAGAAAGAACACTACCCAATTCATTCTATGAAGCCACAGTTACTATGATACCTAAACCACAAAGACCCAACAAAGAAAGAGAACTTCAGATCAATTTTCCTTATGAATATCAATGCAAAAATACTCAATAGAATTTTAGCAAAAGGAATCCAAGAACACATCAATTTCATCATTTACCACAATCAAGTGGGCTTCATCCCAGGGATGCAAGGTTGGTTCAACAATGGAAAATCCATTAACTCAATCCATTATATAAACAAACTCAAAGGAAAAACTACGTGATCGTCTCATTAGGTACTGAAAAAAACATTTGACAAAAACCAGCATCACTTCATGATCAAAGTACTAGAGAGATCAGGAATTCAAGATGCATAACTAAATATAATAAAAGCAAAATATAGGAAACCAACAGCCAATATTAAATTAAATGAAGAGATATTTGGAGCAATCCCACTAAAATTAGGAAAAAGACAAGATTGCCCATTCTCCTCATAGCACTCGAAGTTCTAGCTACAGCAGTAAGACAACAAACGGAGATCAAGGGCATATCAGTTAGCAGAGAAGTCAAGGTATCACTATTTGCAGAAGATATGATAGTGTACATATGCTACCCCCAAAATTATACCAGAAAACTTCTACAGCTGATAAACAACTTCAGCAAAGTGACTGTATATAAAATTAACTCAAATTTATACAAATGATAAATGCGTTGAGGAAGAAAATAGTGAAAAAAACACTTCTCACAATAGTCACAAATGATATAAAATATCTTTGGGTAACTCTAAACAAATACATGAAAAATCTGTATGAAAAGAACTTCAAGTCTCTCAAGAAAGAAACTGAAGAAGACTTCAGAAATTGGAGAGATCTCCATGCTCATGGATTGATAGGAGTAGCATAGAAAAAATAACCATACTACCAAAAGCAAACAACAGGTTCAATGTAATTCCATCAAAATTCCAACAAAATTTTTCAGCAGGAGGGAGGGATTAGGGTGGGGAAGGAGAGAGGAAGGAGAAAAGGGAAACATGATCAAATATTATGGGGGTGAGCATGTGAGAAGCCCTGAGAGCTAGCAGAATGAATGGAAATATACAATGCAGGTGGTCGGGGTGAGAGGTGAGGGAGACCCTCTAGAATGTACCAGAGACCTGTGCGGTGAGAGACTCTTAAGACTCAAAGGATATCAGATGAAATGCCCAATAATGAGGAGAGGAAACTTGTAGATTTTACCTCCACTAGAAAGACAAGGCATCAAATGGAGGGATAGGGTTATCATCCCACAGTCAAAAACTCTGGATCCAGAACTGTTCTTGCATAAAGATCTGGTTGAATTAGGGAAAGGCTGGAAGAAACTGAGAAGAATGGCAATTCCATAGACCATCAGTCTCAACTAATGTGGACCCATGATATCTTTCAGACACTAATCCACCAAGCAGACAGCATATACTAGCTGTTCGGAGGCCAAGACAGAGGACTGCCTGGTCTGTTCTCAGGAAGGCTTGGTGGAGGGTGAGAGTTGGTAGGTGGGGGTATCCTCTTGGAGACAGGGGGAGGAGAAATGGAACGAGAAACTCTGGGCAGATGGACTGGGAGGCGGGTAATGACTGGATTGTAAAAAAAATCAACGTAATAAAAACTAAAAGTAAAACAAAACAAAAACAATGTCACTGCAACTGCTAATAAAAAGATACTTTAATTTTAAATAAATAAACTAAAACTACACATGTTAACCATTAGGTAAAGTCAGGCTCAAAGGCTCAGATAATAACGTTCACAACAATAGGAGAAGATCTAAATGTGGATAAAATGATGCAATGTTAGCACATTAAAATTTTGAAACAAAAATTTATTGTTAAAGAATTTCAGCTGAATAGAAAAAAGATAAGAATTTCCATGTTTCTCCTGTTAATTTCTATTATTTTTACTTATCTTTGTGCCAGATATTGGCTAATGAAGTAAAAGTTATAGAGGATGCCTTACTACAGTCAGTGTTTTGTGCACACTAACATGACCTCACGTTCCACTTAATTATTATGTCTTCCTGGCTCCTCTATGCTTTGATTTCTTCTCATATTTTCCCCTATATTTCATGACTCAATAGTGTCAGAAGTTCTGGTCAGATAATCCATGGTGTGTTCTATTGGGATTTACCTGCTTTTTCTATTCTGGTTTGAGTACACTTATTGGCATTTGGAACAAAGACAGTAGAGACAAATGGTCATCTTCCTTCTAGCATATCAAATGCACACACTATCAACATAATTTATTACTTCTAGTGCTGAGGTTAGACTTAGGCTGCTGTAATAACCTACCACATGCCAGAACAATGAAACAATAGAAATCTATTATGTCTTGCTTCTGTAGTCTAGAATCTGAAAGTATGATGTCATAGGTTGAGTTCTGACTACCAGGTACAGGCAAACATCTCCTAGGTGCCCTCCCAGTAGTCAGTTCTTCGTTGGATTCCTTTTTTCATCCTTTGGCTTGCAGGTATATCAGCCTAATCTATATCATCATTTTCAATTTGTTACATTCTTTTTGAATTATTTTAAAATATACTACTGTTCTTAAACATTAATATTTGACATGGTAGTTTCCAGGCTTTTCATAATATATGCTGTTTGAAGATGGAAGAATTTCCTTTTGCTAGTATATGAACAGTTGCCATGTTATTTAAAGAGAATCCACTCACTTCTTTTTGTTCAATTATTTTATTCTGAGAAGTCTGTCCCTTAGCTCCTATGTCATGAGCCCTACCCTCAAAGATATAAATGCTGGTTAACATTTGAGGCTACCAGTCATCTCCACTGAATCTCTGAAAGAACATTCTCCTATTTTCTCACAGCATATTCACAATAAAGAAGCAAAGACGATTCTTTATAGCTATCAGGTCATGTTACATAAAATTCACTAGGCTTGCACTTCACAAACAAAAGCCTGTTTCCTATGCCTATTTCTTCCTACATAGTGCTTCCTGTCTCTCTCTCTCTCTCTTAGTATTTCATACATACCTGTCAGCCTCCTGCCTGTGACTGGAATCAGGCATAATGGGGGTTTGTTTGTTTGCTTGTTTCTTGTGTTTGCTTTTCACTGATGGTCCTTCCCCTCCCACCACCACCCCACTTTTTTTTTTTTTTGCAATAATGTGAATTGAACCTATGGCTAGAGCTTGGAAGGCAAATGTTTCATCACTGAACCATATCTATAGCCCTGCTTCAGGTCTTTCTTCAAATATAACTTGGAATATATAATTTATTCTTTTATACTGAGTGTTCCAATGTATATTTATCACATACAATTAGCCCCTATAGGTACAACTATTTAAAAATATATCTCCAAAAATTTAATAGAGTTGTTGTTTATTGATGTTTTAAATGACTATTGTGTGGTAAATAACTGAGTTATACAACTTTGAAAGCAGTGGTGATCATATTTTTAAGGCAATAATCTATTTGGTGGCTAGGTTGAGTGAGTAACATTTCGTAGGATGTCAGCTTCTATTGTTTTAATCCCATTGATAAAACAAGCTTTCTTGAAACTAGAACATCCTTAGGAAACCCCTCAAGACAGGTCAACAAAATAATACACAATATTGCTTTGTTATATCTTCAAATATGGCACTTAGAGGTTAAGCAATTTTCTTGAAAGCAGAACATTTTCATTCTAAATATTTAAGGATCTTCAATTACCTGTGTAATTTACTCCTAAAGTTTTTATGAATGCACATATGGTTCAACATCTACCTACCTTATGCTTTAGAAGGCAAAAGACCAACACATTTATGATATGAAACGAAAAATATTCACTAACAGCCATTATAATCTCACTCTGCTAAAATGGTTTAATATTATATAATTGTCATCATTATTTAGATGAGCTGAATAATGAAAGTTAATTAAGAATCAACATAGTATAAAAAAGCAAAATTTTTATGCCAAGAAAATTATTAAAATATCCTATAAAAAATCAAAAGTGTGTAGTAGAGGGATCTCTGAGAATCATTTAGCCAGACACTATATAATGAAAATGCTGTATCATTTAGGTATTCAGTACTTATTAGGGGACTGATCATTCATGGTAAACTAATCCATGGTTTCTGGTATATGTGTCTTTGTGAATTGCTAAAATATGATTCATGTATTAATGGTAGTATTTAAGACAAAAATGGGAAATAATTGGGAAAGTGGAAATTTCACAAGTTTTTCTATTTTATAATGTGGCTGAGAATCTTTGAAAGGAGTTCATACAGACTATGCAGTAGGAGAGGACTAGAATGTATGGATCTTGTATTTATTTAACTAAAATGTTTACCATTATCCATTCTGGACCCTGTTTTGTTTTGTGTTTGGTTTGTTTGTTTCTATAATTTACTTATTTATTTATTAATTTTAAATCCTGATTGCAGCTTTCCCCTGTCCTCCTATTACCCACCTCAGCTTCCCCTCCTCTTCTCCTCTAAGAAATGGGAGGCCCTTCCTGTACCAACCTACCCAGAAACATCAAGGCACTACAAGACTAGACACATTTTCTTCCACTGAGGCCAGACAAGGTAGCCTTGTTAGGCGAAAAGGACCTACATGCAGGTGACAGGATCAGGTACAACCCTCACTCCAGTTGTTTGGGAACCACATGAAAACCAAGCTGCACTCCTGTTACATATATGAAGGGACCTATGTACAGTTCCTACTTGCTCTTTGGTTGCTGGTTCAGTTTCTGGGAGAACAAAGGTTCCAGATTAGTTGACTCTGGTTGTTCTTTTTGTGGAATTCCTCAATCTTTTCTCCAACACTTCTACAAAACTCTGCAAGCCATCTAATGATTGGCTGTGGATCTCTGCATCTGTTTCAATTAGCTGCTGGGAACAGTCTCTCAGAGATCAAGCTAAGCTCCTGTCTGCAAGCACAACAGAGTATCATTAATAGTGTCAGGGATTGGTTCTTGCCCATATGATGAGTCTCAAGTTAGGCCAGTCATTAGTTGGCCAGTCTCTCTATTGGTGTCTGCTTCAATATTTGTCCCTGCTTTTCTTGTAAGCATGACAAATTTTGGGTCAAAGGTTTTGAGGGTGGGTTGTGTCCTTACTCCTACACTAGGAGTCCTGCCTAGCTACAGGATGTGGCCATTCCAGGCTTCATATTCTCCACCAATAGGAATATCAGTTACAATCACCTTCACAGACTCATGGGCACTGTTGTTTTCTCTTAACTTTCATTTATCTTCTTTTGCAGTTTTCAAAATTATTCATTTTTTCTGCTCCCAGATGCCGACTTTCTTGCCATTTGCCTACAGACTAGCTTGGTGAGTTGCTTGCCAACAACTCACTAAGTTAGAAGTAACATTCTTAGGAATAATCTATGAGGTCATAAGAATTCTGGCTTCTACCTGGGCCTTGTGAATACCTGTTGGATATTTCCACTGAAAAACTAGACTCAATACAATAGAACATGAAATTGAATTCCTAGGCAACAGCTAGTGTTGGGGTCTGCACTAGCCCCAAGTTGGGGCGTCCAAAATAAATGTAGCAGCCCAGGCAAAATGTTGAGGCCCGGGCCGACCCACGTTTGTGCGGCCACTGTATCCCGGCCCAAGCTGCTGCTCCGGTCTCCAGGTCGGGTTTCAGCAAGAGCGAGGGTGAGGGCAGATTCTACCTAATGTCTGATGTGTATGAATCTCTCTCATCTCCCTAATGTCTGAATCCTACTGTCTGCCTCTGCATTTTATATGTCTTACTTCTAAGCCACGCCTCTAAGTTACACCTTTAATCATGCCCTTAGGTCTTGTCTCTAACTCTGATCTCTATACTTCTAAATAATAATCTTAAATTACACACCTTTAATCTTACACACCTTTAATCTCACGCACCTTTAATCTCAAGGTATCTAAACCAAGATTATCGAAGTGTTCTCAGCTGTTGTAGGCTATTGTAATTCAAGTCTCATGTCAGGGTATATGGCTCAAGATGGCTGCAAAGCTGATAGCCGCTTTCTGCTAAAAGTCGGCCCCCAACAAGCTAGAACCAGTGGGGAGCAATATGAATGGGTAATCTTACATGCACTGTACGGAAAGCCTTTAGAGAATGCATTCCTAAATTTACAGAATACTGTAACTGAATGAGAAATCCAATGTAACTATTAGTGACTGGAAACCAAGAAACCAACAAAACCAAAAGAGCAAAAGGAAACTATGTTAGTCCACTAGAACTGGGATTTTTTTTTTTTTTTTTTTTTTTCTTCTCCGGGGCAATAAATGTCTGTAATAAAAGCAAGTCCCAGAAATGAAATTCTACAGTTATAAAACTTAAAAAGGTATGGCCATTGGAGCATCTGTTCTTCCGCCTTCTGGCCCAGGATCATGTGACAGACCTTAGTGATGCAGAATTATTAAGGGTCGATTACTCTGTCTAGGCAGATATAATCAGTCGACTATTCCACAAGTGTGTCCTTTTCTGTACAGTAATTTGTCTGTAGATGGAAAGAGGCAATTCTTGTCTAGTGGCTGTCTCACCACAACTGGAGTAACTCCAAAGATGCTCAATTTCTTCTTAGAATTCAATACAGGAAGCTGTCAGGAGCAGACAGGTCTCTAATCAAAATGAACAATAATACAGAAATGTTTGTAATGTCAATTCTGTGGACTTCTGATGTTTTGAAAACAAACTATCCATGTAAGGTAATCTGGACTATTGTCTGTTAACCCCATTCAGCTATTTCTAAATAAAACATAGAAAACACCATAACAATAAACTTTAAGCCATGAATTTGCTATAGTCCCTTAACTCACAGGCTAACCATCTCGAATCTGTTAAAAAAGTTAAAGGAAGACTGGGTCTAAGCCTTGTATAACTAAATGTGTTATGCTGGTACAATGCCTATGAGAGTATCAATATTCATCTCACTTTTATATCAATAAGAAGCTCATACCAATGAAAACCTTAAAATTTGTAATCAAAGTAAATTGGTGCCATTTAAGAAATTATATCTTCATCTTGATAATAATTGTACAAATTTCTACCAATAGGTTATGTCTATGCAATTATTTCTAGCTAATCCTCCCTATTCTCATAAACCACTACTTTTCCCAAGAAAGACAGCCCAACATTTACCACCTTAGTGCTCAAGCCCAGAGAATAGGGGCGCTGACTCTTCATTAGCTTCTTCAAGTTGATTATGGGCATTGAGATATTAGAAGAGGAGTGGGGGGAAGAGTAAATTGATAAGCCCCTGATGCTGTGTCTTCACTGCATCCAGATGGAATTCCTGGACCTCAGAGGTTTGAGCAGGTCTGCCCAGCTTGCTTGATGAGTAGATACACCAAGGCTGATTATTCTGCAATATACAATTCTCAAAACAAATTGTAGTATCAAGATAAATCACTTAATAGATGGTACCTTGTACAGATGATAATTCTCCCTATAGAAACTACAGATCATCAAACATGTGGCCAGTTTCAGGTATATTTTGAAGGGGTCTAAGAGACCCTTCCAAGAGCACAGTTGAAAGAAACTAGCATCCATACATTTTCACAACCTTAGTTAGTAATTCTTGTAAACGTATTAAATTAAATACCATCGAATAATCTACAAAAATTATTCTAAAAATATATATTTCTTACTGGCAAATGTACTTTCCTAATGAGGGCATCAAATGTTTCTCTTGAACTAGAGTAATACTTAAATTATTAAACGACTGGTTGCTTATGAAAGTTCACATTTAAACACAGCCACATATTCTAGTCCTTCATTTTGTCACATCTTATCAGTTCCTATATTTGACAATTTAATCCAACACAGCCAACCCTTAAACTATACTTTGATCTTTTTAGTTTTGCCACATTATCAAAAGCCTAAGCATCTGTCAAGCTATCTACACATCATCATTATTGATCATTTTCTTAAAATATACTCACTAAACCAGCATTTTATAATTTTTTTTTTTTTGGAATTTGAAAATTCAATGGTCAAGAACTATGAGTCTCAGGTGTTATGAACAACCATTTTCCGTCTTAATTTCCCTAAGGATTTCAAATTTTGAGAATAAAAATGCTGTAATGTTTCCTTTAATGTTAATTTTAAGAATAAGAAAGCGTATATTTGGTTTAATAGCATTATTAAGCTCCTGATTCTAGCTTCGCTATACATGAGTTTGAAAAAGCCAGGCAAGACCATAGCCATAGAAAACGCGTTTTGGCACTAAAGGTTCCCCTTTACCATTTACACCTATGCCTTTACATACCTCCTTTCTCAGTAACAGGCATTTCATCTCATGACAAATTAAGTAATTATTGACCATATAATAGGCTATGTTAGAGTTAATGTACACATATTTTATGTAAGTTAACAAGCTGCTGATTATAGATTAATTTAGCTTCCAGGATTATAAACATAAAGCTATAAACGTGATTAATTCACTATCAGCATCATCCAGTCTCTTGAGGATTAGGTGCATCTTCTGTGACTGAACCCAGACTGGCAGTCCCCTGTTGTATTTGTGTTGGGGCCCTGATATCAACTGGTGTATGTTGTGTAGTTGGTGGTCCAGTGTTGGAGAGATCTCTGGGGTCCAGTTTAATTAAGCCTGCTGGTCTTCCTACAGGGTTGCTTTCCTCCTCAGCTTCTTCCAGCTTTTCTCTAATTCAACCACAGTGGTCAGCAGTTTCTGTCCATTGGTTGGATGTCAACATCTACATCTGACTCTTTCAGCTGCTTGTTAATTCTTTCATAGGGTAGTCATGATAAGTCCCTTTTTGTGAGTACTCCATAACCTCAGTAATAGTGTCAGGCCTTAGGGCCTCCCCTTGAAAAGCTGGATACTGCTTTGGGCCTGTCACTAGATCTCCGTTTCCTTAGGCTCTTCTCCATTTTTGTCCCTGCAGTTCTTTCAGACAGGAACAATTATGGGTCAGAGTTTTGAATGTGGGATGGCAAATCTATCCTTCATTTGATGCCCTGCCTTCCTGCTGGAGGTGGGCTGGGTTCTTTTTTAAAAAAAAAACAGAGTTTTTTCTGTATAGCCCTGGTTGTGGTATAGAATTGTAGACCAGACTGACCCAAAATCAGAGGTCTTCCCATGTCTGCCTCCCAGAGTGCTGGGATTAAATGCATGCACGACCATGCCCTGCAGTTTTTTGAAAATCTTTTTCGTAATGCCTATTGTTATTTATTTCCATCATAAAATTGTAAACTATGGATATTCAGTCTTATTTATGCTACAGATTTCACTTAAATAAGTTATTTTGGAATCACCTAAACCACCAATCTTTACTATGATAGCCAAAATGAAAATTTAAATATGGAAATTTATAAGAATGACCTTGATTTGTTAATATTGTTTGTAATTGTATTTATATATTTCTTCTACACATATTTCTTAACAATGGCATTTTATATATGTTCAATACTTAATATATTTGTTCCCACCCAGAGACTTTCTACCTAAGTTATTGTTTGATAAATGATATTATGGATCAACTATGATTAAAGAGTTAATGGATGGCTGAGCAAATGATATGGCTTATTACCTTTATAATCGATTCTGTGCTATGTGCTTTATTTAAAGACATAAGGTAAAAGCTTCGCTATATAATAAACAAGCAAAAAAAGTGTTCCTTCTCTCTAATGACAAGGAAGGTTTAGTAGATTTGCATAAGGGAGTACAAAAGGAGACATATACTCTTTCATTGACTCTCATTAAGAGATTCTAGTAGGAGATCTTACATTTCCAGGATTCTTTTATGTATGTGAGATAGAATCTTTATATTGCTATCTCTTGGTGCTCCCCAAACATGACAGTGGTTAGAATCCCAATACTAAAGCAATCAGCATATGTGAATAGATTTTCAATGATAACTGAGTGAATAGATTCTGTGTAAATTGACTCATCGTCTATAGCACAATTATAGTTCATTCTTTCTTTTCATATTGAAATGCTTTTAAGTATTGAAGAGGATAAGACTCTTAATGATGGTGAGCCTACATTCATTATTGGAAAATTTATTTCTTTGATGCAGTTTTATAGATATCCTACTGTTCCCTGGAGATGCTCTTTGATTTCAGTATTTTATGGTAACACTATCAACTGTAAACTTCTTTGTAATAAATATATTCCACTATAGTAAACATTTTCAACTATGAAATGATAACTACATTAATTCCTCAATGAAAATAATATATATAGTGAAAATGAAAGCATTGCAAAGGTATACATAATTAATCTCATTTTATTTTTAAATTTAGTACAAATTGATAGATGTTGTAAATTTTGTGCAACATCTTAGAGAAGCAGTAATTCATGTACCAATTTTGTATCAATACTGAATCAAATTAAGTCTGTCTCTTAAGCATGCATATATATACACAATCATGTATAGGTAGAGTATATAGACATATACTTTGTGCACAGATAAAATCATTTAATCTTAAGTTTACCTGAGGTGAATTGATTTTTAAGTCATTCCAGGTTAATAAGTTCAAATCCATCTGGTGGTAAAGAGAAATGAATTTGGCATTCAGTGAATTCAAAGGAAGTGACTGCAGATTTCAATTTGCTGAGCCAAGGCATTATTTTATTAGTTTCTTAAATGTAAGGGCTGAATAACTTATTTCATTAAAAATGATGGTGCACCAAGTTGATTTGCATACTGCTTCTGCATCTATGAGTTAACATTTGATGTACCCTCTTTAGTCAATTTGTGCATCTGCACAGACAGATTTTCATTAGATCTTCACAAGCTGCTGCCTGCCACACTTGAGGCTGTCAAAGGACAGCTCCTTCCCAAGTGCTCAGAAGCAATCTTCAAGATTAATAAAATGGTAGTCAAACCTCTTGGATTTAAAACATAAAGGTACAAGAAAAAGAAAGATAACAAAAGAAAGGGATATATATATATATATATATATATATATATATATATATATATATTCATAGTTAAGCTTTTCTGTGATGAGATTATTGAGGTGATTAAATAGTAATTCAATGTGTAATATATAGAGCTTAGAACGTCACTAAGAATGAACTGGCACACAAAAACATGATTCTGGAAGCAGCTGTGACTTACTTTACTTCTATTATTTGTTTGAAAATAGAAAGTAATATAGCCATAGCCATTGCCAAGAGGATACACACACACGCACTCAGAGAGACAGAGAAGAGAGAGAGAGAGAGAGAGAGAGAGAGAGAGAGAGAGAGAGAGAGAGAGGTGGTGGTGGGGTGGGGGAGGCAGAAGAGTTGCATATATAGCAGGTAGACAAAAAGACACATACAGAGTTTCCAATGAGTGGTATTTATTTCTACTGATCTCAGCTGGTAATGAGACTGGGAAATGATGGTAGTTCTTGCAAATAAAGCCTTGTTGTTTTTTTAGGCAAAAATGATTTTGTTGTTTCTTGTAGCCTCATTCAGTGAATGGGGAATGACTCACACATCTGATTTCTCAGTGCTTTTCCTCTTACCCTGGAACTTTTGGCTTCTTCAATAGACTTCCTACAGATTATGTCTCTATAGCATTACTTTTAGCGTGGGGGGAAAAAACATTAAAGGACTTGGGATTGTACATTTATTTTTCTTTTCTTTTTAAATTTATAGTTTCTACTGCGTACTGGCAGCTTTTAAAATGAACATGGCAGAAGAGACTTTGTTTTAGATTGCTAATACTACATATAGCAAATTCACAACTCCTGTTTGAACAGTAAATTGCCACAGATTCAGTAATTTAGCTCTTCTAACCTTTTACCAACACATTATTAACAATCTCTAACAGTTTAGCAAGTGCTTTGTGTGGAAACTGGAAATTGTTGGTTTCTAAAAGTTTACCGAATAATGGGTCAAGGCAGTGAAGGAAAATAAATGTTTGTGGTGAGCAGTTGAATCTATTACTAACACATCTAGATACAGTTCAAAAATGAGTTAAACAGAAAATTCCTACGGCTCTGTCGAATTATCAGCAGAGACTACAGTCCTGTAAGTAGCATAATTTGAGGTCCCTCACCAAACTGATATTCATTCAGTATTAAGTTACACTGTAATATTTAGGAAATATGAGAAAATATTCTAATTTTAATTAATGCAATAACATTTGAAATACTATATATATGATTGTGTTCATGATTAGCTCAGAAAGGTTTCATATTATATTTGAATTTGTGAGTCACTAAAATCAACTAGTAATCCCAAATACAAAAGTTTTGAAATTTGCAGCTGGGTCTAATTGTTTCCTAAGTTTGAATTTTTCTAAGAGTTTGCCACTATGTAATTAGATATTGTAGTTGTTTGAGCTTCTTGAAAAGTTTCTTATCTTCCCCAGATTCCCTCTGTAGGATTATGCTAGCTTTGCAGAAGATCTAGAGAAAACAAAACAGATCTAAAGTTCTTTCATCTCCTTCTGAGCAAATCTCTAGCCAGGACAGGACCAAGAAGTGCTGCAGCTTTTTGTGCCTGGAAAGAAGTCCTAGTGATCTAATCTCTGGAGCAAGGCATTAAAAGGCAGGGGCATAACCCAGCTTCTTACTTCCCCTTCACGCTGTTGGATGCTGTTGAAAGAAATTAATCTGAACAGATTTAGGACTCTGGGCTTTATGTCCATATGGATTGGCAGTTGGTGAGACCTGGCTATTAACGGTGCACAATTAATAAATAATATGTCACTGTTTGCTTCTGTAGCTGTTCAAGCAATAAAAAGCTTATAAAAAGAGTGCTTAGACAAAACCCCCGCATATGGGCAAAGTCTTGATCCATGTTGGATGCCATCCATTCAGGGATCCCATTAGCATTTGGCATGGTACATCACCTCTCAAATATGAATTTGTTATTCGGTTTTTTACCCAAATGGACCAGATGAGTTAGGTATAGTTATTAATAATTCTTTCACATAAGTGAGTGACAAAAGAACAAATAGTATTAAAAACTGAAACAAACAGTTATAAGCAGAAATGTTGCAGGCAAAGCTGGAACTTAGGTGCATCCTCTCAAGCAATTGTTGTAGCTTCTGCAGGAACCTTTTTATGTAGCATGGTAAATGACTCTTAGGTACTACTTCAATGCTGGTTTCAAGAGCAACATATACTTCCAAATTGAAATATTTATTTTTTCAATATATACATAGTTGGCCTTACTGGCAAAAGCCTGTAGGCTCCCTTCCTGGGAATCAAATGACAAAGATCTGAACTACTGTTCCTTAAACTGTCTCTTCCAATATCCTAAGCCAGGCTTGAGCATTCCTTAGTCTTCACAAAATCTCAGTCCATTTTACATACAACTTCATCACATAAATGGGTATATCCCAACTCCATTTGAATTTGTAGCAAATGAGAAGAACAAGCATCATTGAAAGAAGAGTCATCTGCCATCTCCACATCTTACATCGCTAACAACTTTGAAAATTCACTGTTGGAAAAGAAATGGACATGGAAGGCTCTGCATCTCTTTCCTTCAAGTAATGATGTCATATTATGGATGTCATTTAATATCATTTAGTTATATATACTTTCTCCATCTTTGTATAATTCTTCCAGGTGAGAGGGATGTTCTATGCATGCATGCTTGACTTTCTTTTACTTCTTAATCTTAAAAATAATATCAACTAACAGGACCATACAAAGCTCCTAGGGACTAAACCACCCACCAAAGAATATACTTGGAGGTATCCATGGCTCCAGCTATATGTAGCAGAGGATGACCTTATATGGCATCAGAGGGAGGGGAGGCCCTTGGTTCTGTGAGGCTTGATGCCCTAATGTAGGGGGATGCTAGGGTGGTGAGGCAGGAGTGGGTGAATGGATGGAGGAGCACCCTCATAGAAGCAAAGCAGAAGGGGCATGACATTGGGAGGTTTATAAAGGGGAAACCAGAAAGGGGGATACCATGTAAAATGTAAACAAATAAAGTGATGATGAAGAAGAAGAAGAAGAAGAAGAAGAAGAAGAAGAAGAAGAAGAAGAAGAAGAGAGAGAGAGAGAGAGAGAGAGAGAGAGAGAGAGAGAGAGAGAGAGGAAGGAAGGAAAAAAGGAAGGAAGGAAGGAAGGAAGGAAGGAAGGAAGGAACGAAGGAACGAAGGAACGAAGGAAGGAAGAATCTCCCCTCTTCTTTTTTTTAACAAGTCAAACTTTTCAGGAAATACCACTTGGCATTTCTGCTGCTACATGAGTGACATTTGCAACTAGTGAGCATTGTTCACTCCTTTGAAACAGGTCATAGCTTTTTCTCCAAGAAGCTTAGCCTAACCAATAGGTTATATTGTATCTACAGGTAAATCAGGTTATTCTAGGTGTACTAAATGAAGTCACTTACACTTTTTATTGTATTATTATATATTACATTGAAGGTTATCCAATTTTTAACAAAGCGTTACATCACATTTCCTTCCAAAATTAGCAGTTAATTTCATCATTTCCATTACACTCGTTATCTTTATCTAAATGCCAAAACATCTGGTCAAAAGAACAATCAATCCCAGCAATCAACTGAGAGAAAAAACTCTCATTTCATTTCTTAATGAAATAACACTTCTAAAGCCTTTGGGAGAAGTTATGTAAATGGTTGCTGGACCTTCCTAGAAGCTGCACAGCTGTAGGTAAATGCCACACCCGGAATTTTCAAATGCAAATATATAAGTATAGCCTGTATTCATTTGGATTCTATCCTACCTTTGAGGAAAATCATGTTTTATATTATAATGTAGATTCAATATAACCCCAGTAAAATGTGGTAGACTTTCTTCCTGTCCATCATTGATCTACTGCTTGACTGTAAGAAAACACTTTAGAACAACACCCCCAGGACTGATGTTAAGTTCTTCTTTATTGTCAAGGTGTCAGAAGACTGTGTGTGACAGCCTGTAACTTTAAAGTGATCTATGAGAAAAACTCAACAAGAGCTTAGTATTATTTTATCATCTCAAATACTACAAGAACAAAATATTTTTAAATTATATCATTTGTCTTCTCTACAAAATACAATCCACAAAAGAGCAATTAGGTCATTAGGAGAACACACATTAAGAAACTGTAAATATGCATATTTTGTTTGTATTTTATTATTTTTAGATTCACACCTAGTAAACTTTGACAAAGGTTGATTGTTCACATATTTAATTTCTGTGCCCATAAAACCATAATTTTAATATAATCCACCCGGCAGGAAATGATCAGACTGTACTAAATATTTTAATATTAGCCTGAGGTCATGAAGTGAAATATAAAGGAGAAAGTGATCTTAGAGTCTGTGACATTTCACACTGTTCTACTGTTAGCAAAGGTCTGTAAATCAACCTTTCTGCAGTATCCTATGGGAATTTTAAAATCCTAATACTTAAACTATAAAGTAATTAATGAAACACAATACAGAAAGTCAACAGTGAGCAGAACACTAGTGTATGTTTCTTTTAGTTAACTAATTTCTTTTCAGTGCATTTATAGTATTGCTGTTTGTAAATTAGAATTCTGAATTGTAATTACACATATAAAATTTTGTTAATAAAAAATTTAATTATAAGTTTGGGTATCTTAGAGAAATTGCAACTCTTTCCAAAAGGACTAGGTAGACCATACATGATTTTTTCAGCCTGTGTAACATTTGACTTTTAAGTTACAACTATGTAACCTATTAACCTTGATTATTATCTGAAATAAAGTAACAGAAAGGCTAATGCAACAATAGTGGGGTAAGAAGAAAATTTTCAGAGATCATTCTAGAAAGTTCCACTAAAGGTTTGTTACTCAGTTTATAAAGACAGGATATATTTGAGAGACAGAGAAGAGCATTAAGTTATCCTTGCTGCATGTGTGGTAAAGAAGAATTATCTAAGCTGACCCTTCCAATTCTTTTTTTCTTGATCTTTGGACAGATATTGCAGGGCGTTTTGTAGGCTGACATCACAGAAGACATTTTGAAGAATATGTTAAGAATGGTGAAGAGTACCATCTCCCCAAGTTGGGATCTTCAAGTATCAGTTTGTACATGGTCTCCACCATGTAGAGACCAAACAATATTTAAGAAGTGTTCCATGGCTTTAAAACCAGTTTTTGATTAGAATCAGGAACAGGTATGTCAGTTAATCTCTGTTCTGTTCTACAAATAATCTCTGTGTTCAATACACTGATATTGCAAACATAGACACTGACAGCCTAAGTGATACAACTCTATTTAAACTGTATATATATATATATATATATATATATATATATATATATATATATAATATATATATATACATAATGTACACACATATATATATAATATATATATATAATATATATATATACATAATGTACACACATATATATTATATATACACATAACTTATATATAATTTTAGTTAAATAAAATAATATGATTATGAGTTCTCCAAACATCTTTGGTGTTGTTTTTCCCTTCTCCTCTTCCGTATTGACTTTTCTTCTCATTTCCCAAATAAAGCCCATTCTCTATTTTCTCATTTCTCTGTTCATATCATTTTTGTCCTGCTGTTTTCCTATGTACACCCACCCATGGTACCATTTCTTCCCAGATTTCTGTGATTATTTCAGATTATAGACTCATACCTGAAGATTTCTAGATATAAAATGGAGATGAACAAGGCTATATGGCTTTTATCTTTCTAACTCAGGGTTATTGCTCTCAATCAAATAAAATATTTTTTTATATTCAACAATTTACCCAACATTTTTATTTTCTTTACAGCCTGCTAGTATTCTATTGTCTGGCTGTACAATCTTTTCACCATCCATTCATCAGTAGGTTATTTAAGTTGTTCCCGTTCTCTGTCTATCGTGAATACAGCGGCAGTGAGCATGACTGAGCAAATGTTAGTGGAGTGAATATGATGTCAAGTCCTTGCACATACATCAAATGGTGGTATACTTGGGTGGCTTAGTTGGAATTTCTGTTGTTTCAAAGAAACACCATGACCAAAAAGCAAGTTAGAAAGAGAAGAGTTAATTTGGCTAAAACTTCCATATTGCTGTTAGTCCTCAAAAGAAATCAAGGCTGGAACAGGGCAGAGGCCGAGAGGCAAGAATTGATACATAAGCCATGGATGTATAAGCTGCTTACTGGTTTTCTCTGCCTGCTTTCTTGTATATCACAGGGATGGCATCACCCACAGTGGTTCCTCCTCCATTAATTACTAGTAAAGGCAATGATTTACTGGCCTCACTACCACCTCATCTTAGAGTGGCATTTTCTTAATTAAGGTTCCCTTCTCTCAGAGCACTACAGTTTGTGTCAAGTTGACAAAAATAAAAATCAAACCAATCAAATAAATTCCAGCACACAGCTATATGATAAGTTTGCTTTTAGGATTTTAAAAATTTTCAACAATGATTTCCAGAGTGTCTGTACCAGATCACAATCCAAGCAACATTGAATGAGTTTTTCTCCATTCCCAACATCTGTGATAGTGTTTGGTTTCGGAGGTACGATGAAATCTTAATGTTGTTTTAATTCTCATTTTCTTAATTGCAAAGAATAACAAAACCTTTTTATGGGAAATATTTCTTTGCTGTTTTTATTTCTTCTTTTGAGTACATTCTGTTCAGATCAGTGGCCCATTTTTTGAATTGGTCATTTCTTTTTACTCTTTTGTGGGTTATTTATATATTCTGAATATTAATCCTGTCTCACATATTGGTGGTGTATTCTCTTCTATTATATGGGTTTTTTCTTCACTCATATACTTGTTTACTTAGTCCTGTATAAGCTTGTTAATTTTAAGAGATCTCACTTATTAATTTTTGGCCTTAATTCTTGGACAAATGATCTGAGTCTTATATAGGAACTTCTTTCCTATAAGTATATCATGTGGATACTATCTTTGTTTTCTTCTATAACATTTCAGCATTTCAAGTTTCACATTGTGGTAGTTTAAATAAAAAATGGGTCCCAAAGGCTCATATGTTTGAATTCTTACTCTATAGTTGATAAACTGTTTGCAAAGGAAAAAGAGGTATGGTCTTGTTGCATCAAGAATGGCCTTATTCGAGGAGGTGTGTCACTAGAGCTGCGCTTTGAGATTTCAAAAACCTATGCCAATTCCAATCTGTCAGTCTGTCTCTGTCTCTGTCTGTCTCTGTCTCTCTCTCCCTCATTTCCTCCCATTCCCTCCCCCCTCTATCCCCTTCTCACCCCTTTCCCTCTTCTGCTTACAGATTTGGATATAAAACTCTCAACTATAGCTCCAGTGTTATACCAGTCTGCTTCCCACCATGATGATGGTGGATTAGTCCTCTAAAACTGTAATCAAGTCTCCAATCAAATGTTTTCCTTTGTTAAGATTTGTCGTGGCCATGCCATGGTGGAATGTAACATTGAACTTGACACACACACACACACACACACACACACACACACACACACACATGAGCACACACATAGGCACATACACACAAAATACATACATATATACATACATAAATGCATACATACATGTTTTAAAAGTTATATTTTTCTATCTCCACATACATGACTATTCATATTGATGTTTTTACTTTACTAAATTTTTTCTTTTCTTTTTCCTTTGTTGTTTTTGTTTTTTGTTCTTTTTTTTTTTATTTTTTTTTCTGGGGTGGCTTTGAAAGGTAAATGTTACTGGAGTGTTAACAAAGTATCAAGAAAGAGATTAAGTGTTAAAGACATATGAAGTCACTTGAATCCCTGAACTACAACTCTGCCTTCCAAGAATATTCAAGCATCTTACCAGTATTAATTAATAAATGGGTAATGTCAGCTCTCTTACTTTGTTTTTGTTTGTTTGTTTGTTTTTTTGTCATTGTGATTAAACACTGACATTTAGGGAAGCCAGGTTAGGAGCTCAGGGCAGGAACTGCAGCAGCAACCATGGAGAAAGCTGCTCACTGTCCTGCTTTGCATGGCTCTTTCATCAATAATTCTAAATGGCCATCCATATATCCTTTGCAGAGGTTAAAGTACCGTGTCCTTTATTTTTACCTGATAGCAGGAGTGCAGGGAAACTTATGCTGCTGCATAGGGTGAATAAGTTCAAAGTAGAAACATCTTGTGGTAAACATTCTAATGATAAATACAACATGAGAGTTTATATTTGACTTTCCCATTCAACATAGAACACAGTGAACTGAGTATGTTTCAGGGTGGTTTTTTTTTTTTTTTTATCTTGTAAGTTTATTAATGTTTCACATATTCCCTATATTATAATTTTCACACAGCTACCATGGATTATCAAATATTAAACTGATTGTAACATAAGTCATTAAGATGTCTTGTTAATAAAAAACAAAAGAGTCATTACATCTCTGAGGTGTCTGAAGCCAATGGTGCATCCTGTTTTTCTTGCCTAGTAGTTTACCCAGACTTTGATGATTATGCAGAACCTCTGCTTGGGCTCTAGGAATAAGATGTCTATACTACTGTACTCTGACTGAAAGAACAAGAAAGTGGGAGTTTTGCAGTGTTTGTTCCTCCACAACCTTCAGACAGTGTTAAACACCAATGGAGATTTGTGTAGAAAATGAACAATATGGACAACAAATAAAAGACCTAAATATATTTTTATCATAATGCTTTCCATTGGGAGGGAAGTTCATTTTTAAAAGGAAGAAGAGAAGGGAGGTGCTCCGTTGTGGCATTTAAAAAAATCAGATTTGAATGATGACAAACATTTCTAATCATTGTTCAATAATGGCTCCATATCTTGGTGAGAATCTCTCCATTATTGCAATGATTTAATGTATATGGCATTCCAGCCACTTACAGTTTAATAAGAACAATTTATGGCTAGCAGTTTTGGCTTAATGTATTTTCACTTTTGTTACTTTTGTGAACTGTTGGAAATACGTCTATCAGTATGTCCTGTGCTTGACTCAATATGGAAATAGTATCTGCTGCTGAAATTTGTATTTCCTTTTTCGTCTTTTCAGAAAAACTTTTTCTGGATAATTTGTTTTCATCACTACTTTTTAAGGACTTGTGTTCACATTTAAAAAACAAACGGCTTTTTCTATTCTGCCAGATGATTTAAAAAATATAGTCATACCTCAAAATTCCCCAATATAGAACATACATACCTTTTGCAAACTGAAGTTAAAATTTTAGTATATAAACATTTTCAAAACAAGAATTCCTGCTCATTACCTTAGCATGCTTAATTTGCAACATTGTCAGTGTCAACATTCGACATATTTAAAACAATGCAGACTTGATTTTTCTCTTCTTAGATAACCTCAGATGTTGCTCCAATCTAATCTGAGAAAATTTGTTGGGCAATGAGGACAGAAATGTCTGTTTCTCCCATGGATCCCTGGATTTCCACTGTACACATCACCTCTCCTTTTTTACATAAATAGCACACTAACATAAACATAACATAAAATAGCACACTAAATATCTGTTTGCAGTAAATGATATTAACGGCATTTTATAATTTTTCTTTTTAAGTTACTTAGCTAGAAATTAATAATAAAATACATTTGGCTCAGAGTGTTCTATATTAATAATGTTAACCTACAGGTACTCATCAAATGAAAAAAAATAACTTAAAATTGCCTTCTATATAGTGATTTTCATTGTAAATTAAAAATTTGACAATTAATGAAGTTGACATAAGGTTATTCATATGTAGACATTTAATTAAATTTCAATTAAATATTTATTAATGTTCACTTTGCTGTTTCCTTTTTGTGCTTTAAGCTAACTCTTTCTTGTGTCTGACATATTCCTTCAGTCTCTCCTGATGTCCAAATCCCTTGCATTATATCTCTGTGTGATAAGATATACAGAGAGTCAGTACTTTGTAAATGGCAACTTCTAGTGTCTTTGAATCTTTATCACTCCCTCTTTCTGCCCCTTCCTTTCTTTTTCTCTGTCATTGTTCTCTGGTATGCCACAAAATATGAAAATATATATTTAATATGCATGGCATTTACTAGCAGTGTTCAAGTCTCCACAAACTCAGCTTCCATTGGCTTTCTCTATCCCTCCATTTCAGAAAGGACCTCAGATTCTCCTTTAGAGTTGTCTTTGGGAAAGAATTTCTTCCTTAGGCTTGTGATTCTTACCTGAGTAGGGACCCATGTCACCACTTCCTCATAGCCAGGCTACAAGTGCTGCTGTGTGTGTCATGCTGGTCAATTCAATTGTGATGAACATAGCTGTACAAGCTCAGTTTCTACCTGGAGCCACTCAGTTTCTTTTAGGTATAACATTCATGGGCTGATTGCATCTAGTCACTCTACATCTTTGTCTTTGGTAACTGTAGAAAATTAGAATGTATTAAGATGCTATTCTCAGGGGAAGTTTGCTCCAAGGGCCATAATGTAGTTTTAATCTGAAATATTTGAAGGCTGACAGATGATGGTTTTAAGAAGTCTTTGGACAATAAGGGATCTGAACTCACAAGTGGACCAATCTACCCATGGGACCTCAGTGTGGTAGTATTATCAGGTTGTAGTGGAAACATGGAGATGGGGCCTAGTGAAGGAGATGGATCACTGAGAGGTTTTCAGGAAATGTATATCCTTAGCAGCCTCCAAACCCACCCTGTGCTATGGACACAATGAGATAATAATCTCTGCTCTGCCTTGAACTTTCACCATGAGAGTCTTACCTCAAGTCCAGAAGCAACACAGCCACACTACCAGGGACTGACCTGGGAAACTGGGAGCCAAAATTCCTCTTCCCCATCTAAGTTACTTTTACAGGGTGTTTTCCAAAGTCACAGAAAGCTAACACAGCTACCTCTCTATTACAGGTTGACCATATGATAAGGTTTGTGCTCTTACCATCTTATAAACTCTTAGAAATTATTTAAAATTCAAACTATAGTATTTTCATCTTGATATGTAAGTTTTCAGAGTCTGGACAGGTTGGTTCCAACTATTGGTTTGCAATGAAATTCACTTTATGGAAATTACATTTACCATTATAACTAAAGCTTGTTAGGAATTGCTTGGCCAAACGTTGAGTTATATTTTTTTTTCTAGACAATTTCCTGTGGAAAATGAAGCTTTAAAGATGGTTGTCACTTCCATTTTCCCACATCAAGTTGACACTTCAATAACAAAATGTTTTCCCTGTATGAGTCATGTGTTGTCTCCATCACATCTCTTCCTGTCCCTCAGTGTTGAGGCTTCTAGATCAAAGTGTACAGAATCTCTCATACAGGTAGGAGATCCTTTAGTCAGGCTTCTGATAGCTTCATTAGTGCTTTATACTAATAACTTCCATTATTGTAAAAAGAATCCCACTTAGACCTCTCTTTTCTTTCCTGCTCATGTAATTTCTATTGAATTATTTTATAAAATTGATTATACCTGTCTTTTTAGGTGCACAAATTTCTGCTCACATTCAAATGAATAAATACCTTGAATTCTGTGTTCTTACCATGAGCCCTCTCTCTGATATTTACACTACCAATCTAAATGTAGTGTGTCTCCTTAGTAGACAGCAGGAGGGAGAGGTGGAGTTTTAGAGGTAAACATGGTACACTTCCCCATATTTCCATGACAACTCTTTGTTTCTGAGATATTTGTGTCTCAGTGACTCAGAGATACCTTATTTTAAAGGGGAGTTTTAAATGTTTATTTATAATTTATTTGTGTGTGAGAGAGTATGCATGCATTAACATATGTGTATGATTCACCACTACCTGACTGTGGAAGTCAGAGGACATCATTTGAAAGTTCGTTTGCACTTTCTAATTCATTGAGGCAGAATATTTTTTGTTTCCCAGATTCCTATTCCAGAATGGCTGACTAGTGGACTTAGGTTTGTCCCCGCCACAGGATGCTGGAGTTAGAGAAAGCCGCAGTGTGTTTATTAGTTTTTGTCACATGGAGCTTTATGAGTGAGGTCAGGTCAAAAGACTCACACATCACATACTTTTATCCACTGAGAGAGACCTTCTTCCCACATTTTGTCACCTAGATTTCAAAATTAAATATTATCCACTAAATTTTAGTTATTGAGAAGTAATGAATCTTTAAAAAGAGCAGTTATAAAAAACAGTGTACCAAATATAATTTTAGAGAAAAATAATAAAAAGCCAGAAAAATCTTATTAGACTACCTAATTAAATAATAAAAATCAGAAGCTCATTTAGAAATTTATATGTATAAAGATTATTTCTTCTAATCACTCAATTTTCATTTCAGTGTTTATAATATTGTTTTTCCTATCAAGATTAATCAACATCTCATAGGCTAAAAGCTAGATTTCGAAAGCCTGCAGCCTCTGGTTACATGACATATATCCAACTACAGATTGGTCAAGAGGATTATTGTAAAGATTGTAAAGATTCTTGCTGATTTTACAGTGTGGGATCTTGAAAGAATAGCTTGGTTCTTGTTTCGTCACAGGTCACAAAACCTGGACCCTGATGGGACAATGGCAGGTATTCAGCCATGTCCCCAGAACCCAGGGTCCTAACATCCATTTGATCTGTGCTGCTCAATCACATAGAGCAATGCACCTACCAGCCCCTGAGGAAATGACTACAGGCCTCAGGCCTTAGAGATATTTCCATATTAATGAGATACCTAAAGGCCAGAGGGCGTAGCCAATTACGTGTTCTTTTCCCAGACCTTCTTCCCTCCTCCCTCCCTATTTAAGTGACCTAAGTGGAGATGCATCTAGATTCAACTACCATCCATCTTGAAAATAAAACCTGTAAAAACCATGGACTTCCTTGTGTCATTGGGGCCTGCCATGGAGAACCATGGAGGGGCCCTCCAAGTATAAAGCCATTGTCTAATCTCCCATGGAGAACTTCTCTGTGGAGGCTAGCCTCTTCAAGCAAGCTAGCGCTAGGCCATTGAGTCAGCTAAGCAAGTAGAGTAAGAGTCTCTCTTGCAGGCGCCACTGAAACTCTCTCTCTTGTTCCTCTCGGCTGCAGGCCGGTACAGCCCTGAGTCTCAACTCTTACGGACTTTCAGCAGTGCCTGGGAGCCCAGGAATCAGTCTGAGACCAGTCAATCCCCGTAAGCCTTTTTGTCTGGGGGTCCCCATCCTGCCCCCGTAGGACCTCAGACTGAGATCTCCCTGTGCACCTCTCCACACCCAGGTGGGGCCTGTAACCTTTTGCCTCTCTGATCCTCCGTGGTGGGAACCACAACTCCACCCAACAAGATTCAAGAACCCAAGCCCACATGCGAGCTAATCATTCCCCACAATATAGTTCATTTTAAATATGGATACTGAATCCATTGGTATCAGAAATTTATTTTGAGTGTACATTTGTCATTTGTTTTGAGTGTACAATTGAAAATTATGTTTATCAAATTTATCAAAAAATGAAGTTATATTTATTTCTAAAAGTATTCTGCAAAAAACAGTCCATTTTGTGTAATGAGAGTTTTAACAAAAAGTTGCTAAGATTAAGGGGTTGTCAGCAATTTGAGGAGAGGGGAAGGTTTGTAATGATAATATTAAAATTAAAATAACTGTTATTTATGATTATATTAATGCAGATAAATGCTAACTATAAAACCTCTTGCTGTTTTGCCTTGCAGATACATATGTAATTTGTTCATATATACACATGTCTATCTTAACTAGCTAGCACTAACCTCCTCTCACGTTTTGGTAAATAGATTCATTTGTTTTCTTTACTAATAGCTGAAGTGCTTTTGTTGATCTACTTCAGTAGAAAGAAATAAAAAAATAATATTCTAGAAAGGGAACTATTTAGGCCAAAGCTCACTATGGTACGTTAGGTATAGTGTAGGTGACTTTTTCTCATATAATACTAGCATTTAAATGTTCTTGAGATTTAAATGAATAGTAGCCTTTTTCTGTTAATTTTGAATATAAATGGAACAAGTTGTTGGCTAAAGGAACAAATCTTACTCATATTCTTTTCTGCCAAATCTGAAATATCCCTTCACATCTCCTAAATATGTCCTTTTATAAGACACCACCAACAATATTTATTATACATTTTTATGATGACTTCAGTTTACTGAAAAGGTAATCATTCATTTTAAGCATGCTGAAGTTTTACTTGTTTTCATATTAAAATTTAACATTGGCTATTAAAAATCAAAGTTTGGATAAAACATATTTATACATTTATTAATTAGAAATTGATTGTTACTTCAATGTTTCATTTTATTTTTCTAAGTCAAAATGCCAGAGATCTAGACATACAGCTTGGGTTTGTAGAGTTTTTATATAGAATCTTGCTATGCTGCCCAGGCTAGCCCTTACTTTCTTTCTTATCTTCATCTTCCTCCACCTTCTAAGTGCAGGAGTTCTACACCACAATGCTAAGCTTTTGGAAGATGGTACTGTTACCATAAAGTGTATTAAAGTGAAGATCTAAAAGAAACACACACTTAGATTAGAGATTACAGTGTCACTGCTCAGAATCTGTGGTAGGAATCTATTGTATGTTGTAAAGTTCTGTGTGTTGCCATGGTGGTTAGCATGTGGAATAGCTCTCAGGGTGCCTTTATGAGAGTAGTGATTCCTCTCATGAAGTTTCTGACTTTAGGATCCTATTATCTCCTTAAATTTTCATACTCTTATACTATTACACTGGGAACTAGGTTTTCATTATATGTTTTTTTGGTGTAGGAGAAACATCAACAATTAGTACATTCCAGGGAAACCTTTTTTGATTAAATACATAGAAAGGGATAGATGAATTTTCATACATTTACACAAAAATCTCTATATCATCAACTTAATGATAAAATGTGTAAAAGATAGGTATCTGGCTAGTGAAATTGCTCAGTTGGTGAGAGCACTGACTGCTCTCACAGAGGACCAAAATGTGCTCTCCAAAAATATATAGCAATAGTACAAAACCATGTGTCACTCCAGTTCCTTAGGATCAGTTCTTTTGTAATCTCTGAGGGCACAGCAGGCATGAACTTCTTGTGTAGATATACTTCCTTACAAGTACCCAATTCACATAAAATAAAAATAATTAATGATTAATGTAAGAGTGAGATAACAAATTTTCAAAATGTAACACTCAGAATTTCTGTCAACAATAAGGAAATTGTATTTTAGAAATAAAAGGTAAAAATATAACTCAGAAGAAAATATACAATTGTTATCTGTAATTTTTTTTTAAAAATGTGAAACTAGATTGTATTTTAAAATGTTTAGTAATTGGCTTTTGTCGAGTTGACACAGAATTTGATGTATCTGGAGAGCTGAAATATTTTTGCATTTATTTATCTATTCACTTTATATCCTGATCATTGCCTCTACTCCCTACTCTCTTGTAGTTCCCACCCTCCCACTATGCTCCCCAAAGTCTCCTACTCCCACTACCCTGACCACATTCCCTCTTCTTTTTTTTTCACAGAAGAGGAGAAACTCTATATGTACCAGATCATCTTAGTATATGAAGTTGCGACAGAATTAGGCACATTCTCTTCCACTGAAGCTAGACAATCAGCTCAACTAGGGGAAAGGGATCCAAAGGCAGCCAACAGAGTCAGAGACAGCCCCCTGCTCTAATTGTTAGGGGACCCATGTGAAGATCAAGCTGCACATCTGCTACATATATAAATATAGGGGTCTTAGATCCAGCCCACACATGCTTTCTGGTTAGTGGTTCAGTCTCTGTGAGCTGACAGAGACTCAGGTTAGTTGACTTTATAGGTCTTCTTGTGGAGTCCCTCAATCTTCTCCTAACTCATCCACAAGATTACTCAAATTCCATCTAATGTTTGTCTGTGAGTCTCTGCATCTGCCTCCATCTGCTGCTCGAAGCCTCTCAGCAGACAGTTATACAAAGTTCCCATCTGCAAGGATAAGAGAGTATCATTAATAATGTCAGGGTTGGGTCTCAAGTTGGGCCAGTCATTGCTTGGCCATTCCATCAATATCTATCTTGTAAGCAGGAGAATGCTTTGGGTCAAAGGTTTTGTGGCTTGTTGGTGTCCAACTCCCTTCATTGGAAGTCCCATCTGGCTACAGGCCTCTTCATGATTTATTATTTCCTGCTGTTAGGAGTCTTAACTAGAGTCATCCCCATAGACTTCTGGGAACTTCCCTCAGAGGAGCCAGAATTTTAACTGAGAAAATCCTATACAAGCATGGCTTCTACTTCATTTCCTGCCTCCAGGTTCCTGCCTAGTGTTTCTTTCCATTATGAGCAATTATCAACTTTAAAATGAAATAGACTCTTTACGACCCATGTTGCTTTTGTTCATGGTGTTCTAGCACAACAGTAGATATTACAATAAGACAATATGAAAATGCTACGATGTAGTGAAAATTTAAAAATACAACTTTAAATTTAAATTTTTTTAAATAAGGAGTAGATAAAAACTGCCTGTTTTAAAATGTTATGTAGCAGTAAAAACTATAGACAAAGCAATCCTTTTATATACCTGGTATGGTATGAGTAATACAGAGATATAGCCACGTTATCTTAAGATAACATAATGACATGATCCCCTGATGCTGCTCCATTATTCATTTTCTCACTTGATTGTGTGTGCCATGAATTCTTTACAGTCAATAAAAAACAATAGAATAAGAGATTATAACATTTAATATTAAGATATCATGTAAGTTGATTTGAATAATTTTTACATGTGTAGTATATAGTTGACAAAGATTTAGGCAATAACACTAAGCTTAATGCAACAAGGGAAATACCATTTAGCACAGAATAATTACTATAAGTTATAGGAAGAATATAAAGATCCTGTAGCTAATATTGAATTTAATTATAGTTATGCAAATAACAGGTATGTGCTGTGACCATTGCCAAATCATGCTGCTTTTTTCTTTCAAAAAATTTAAAAAACATTATTAGATCCTAAAAAAGTGTAAACAAAAGTGTCACACATCCAAATAACAGGACGCAAAGTCTTATACAAGTCAATGAGTATCTATACAGTTAGACATTTGGAATAGGTGCTGTGAAGATTCACATGAAAATTTATAGATTTGATTTTGAATATATATATACATATATTTAATTTATTCAGCAGTAAAAGACAAAGTTTCTAGTGCAGAATTAGAACTGGAGGAACATTAGCTTTACTTCATGTCACTACCACCAATGGCTTTTGATTATTGGTCATTACATAAGGTTGTTCCTGCATGCATGGATAGTAAAGCAGATAGATGTTGTACTTTGGTTTCTCACTGGTAAATCACATAATTAATAGGAGTCATGGTAAAACATAAAAATATAACAAATAAATGAAAGTTAAACATTGAAAGTCATTGAATTTCATCATTTTTGTTGTCATTGTGCTGTTGTTGTTTGAGACTAGGTCTTACCATGTAGCCTGAAATAAAGCACTATGTAGACTATGATGGCCTTAAATTCATAGAGGTCTAAGTGTCTTAATATCCTGAGTGCTGGGTTTAAAGTCAGGTATCACCATGCCAAACTTGATAAGGTTTTAACTTTCAGAGAAAAAAGAAAATGTAAAAACGTATCCCTATATAAAACTCCCCCCAATCCTTTAAAAATATTAGAAGCTTAATGTGTGTGTGTGCGTGTGTGTGTGTGTGCATATGTTTGCCTTTGTAGCAAGTGCAGGTCAAAGAACAATTAGTGAAAGTTAGTCCCCAACTTCTTGAAGATCCACAGGATTTAGCTCATGTTGTCAGCATTGTCAGCAGGCATCTTTACCTTCTGATAAATATTGGCAGCTTCCAAAATAATTTTTTAAAGAAAGATAAGTTTTTCATAGATGTGGTAGGTATTATTTTCATATGCCACCTCAGGGTAAATTGTAAAAATTGAGTAATTGCTTTTACTTTTTCTGGAAAATTATGATAAAAGTTGTATATTTGAAGTACTTATTTTTCTAGTAGTTGTGAGAAGACCACATGTAAAAGGCAAGGCGTTTACTTTGGCTCCATTTGAGAATTCAGTCCATCAAGGCAGAGACAGTATGATATAAAAGAGAAGAAGCAACTTGTCATATTGTATTTGCAATCAGAGATCAGAGAGTTATGAATTATGGTGCTAAACTTACTTGCTTTCTCATTTTAAAAATGGTTAATGACTTTGTTTTATTTTACATGTATAAATATTTTCCTGTTTGCATGTCTGTGTATCATGCATGTGAGTGCACACCGTATCCTCAGAGGCTAGAAGAAAGAGTCAGATGTACTATAACTGTGAACTACTTTGTGAGTGCTGGGAATTGAACCTAGTATCTCTGGAAGATCAGCCAGTGCTCTTGTCCATCAATCCACCATTCTAGCCTTAATTTTAAATGTGGTTTAACTTTCAAATATGTCTCTGAAAATGTCCAGAACTAGCCTTCCAAATGAAGACTGTTATTTCTAATATTCGATTGACTTCTAGACCAGTACATGATTGGGTCTGAATAATTGGTCATATTTAAGAAAAATACATGAGTCACTATAACTATAACTTCTCTTTTTGATTCTTTGTTCCATGAGGTCTAAAATCTTGAGGCAAGGCAGCTTGTCCCATCAGGGGTATAGGTAAGCAAAGGTGAGTCAGGAACATATGTCCAAAACAGCTTCCAGTCACCATTGTCAGGGCACTCAACAAGCTCACAGGTCAGCATCACTTTGTCCTGGTATGAACATATCTTACCTGTCGCTCTGGATGCAACCATGCTTCTTCGACATCCTGCAGAAAAAAAAAAAAAAAAAAAAAACACCATGCCCTCTTCCCTATATTAAATACCTAACCATGATCATGTCATATGCCAGTAAGTGGATCCTTCCCTTTCACCTTTGCATAAGTATGCCTCGCTGTAGAGTGCCATAGACACTCAGCAGAAAGTTTCTTGGCATACAAATTTTTTAAAAAATTTTAAATTATAAAACATGATTTAAATAAATTTGTGATGTACAGGGATATACCACTTCCTTTTATGTTTTATGAAGATGTTGTTTTAAAGTTCCATGGGCCCCTTCCACAGTCTCTTGTCCTTGACAGTTGTAAGGAATCACAGTAATATGGGTAATGTTAAATTGCTGACAAAAAGTCTGAAATGTTCAATTGTAATAGCCAGTTCCATTTTCTGTTTTGTTTTTGTTTTGTATATTATTGGATACTTTATCTACATTTCAGATGTTATCCTTTTTCCTAAAATTCCATCCCAAGGCAAGATGTCACCTATATTATAGAGTGGGTCTTACTATCTTAATTAACTAAAATCTAAAAAATTACTTGCAAACTTTCTGAGTGGTTTGTTTTCTAGGTGACACGAGGTATACTCTTTGGCAACTTGACACACTAACACGTGTGTGTATCACTTAAAAAAAAAATGAAACCTCATAACTTCTCACTTCTTATTCCTATACATTCATGACCATTTGTAATGCAAAATGCACTTACCTCATTTTCTAAAATCCCCATATTCGTTAATCCTTCCCAATCTGTACAAAAGTAAAAGTCCAGAGTTTCATCTGCCACTGAGGCAGTCATTAAATAAGAGGCACAATAGCATAACAAAACAAACAAACAAGCAAACAAAAGCCCCAGGTTATATGCTTCCCTTATTCTACAGCAAAGAGTAAACAATCCTTCTCCAAAAACATAGAATGAGGCAAAGCAATAAAACATTTGTCATCCATATGTCAGAGTTATACATGAGCATGATCAGAATGGTTTGTGAGAGTTTAGAGATACCAGGGCCTAATGACCCTCCTAACTGTATCTGAACAGGGACCCACAGATTCTGCTATGGCTGACTGAAAGGCCTTAGGCAGTATCAGGTATTTTTGTTTGGGGAATTTTTGATCTGTCTCATAGTAGAACTGGAAGGCCACGACTAAGACTTCTGACTCTGTAGTTAGGTGTCTCCTCTCCAGATATTTAAAGTGGACCCAATGTTAGGGAAACTCTGGACAAAGAGGTCAGTGGGCAGAAATTAGATGCCTCAGAGGGTTGATTTGGGAAGCATATCACTGAGGAGGGAGGAAGAGAGACTGAAGACGCAAGAGAGAGGTAAAGAGGCTACGGTTAAAGCTGATAAGGAAGAGGCTCATTAGTATTTTGAAACGAGTGTAGGAGTGTAAAAATCATCTGATTTGGGCTGCACAGCGAGGAGGAATTGTTTTTTCTTGGTTGGTTTTTGTTGTGTGGTCATTTTTAAAAATAAAGATGTGAGTGAAGTCACATGGCAAAATTCATCCTTTTTAACCCTAGCAAAGATGGCTGTTAGCCACATGGCTGCTTCTATGTCTGTGAGACTGCAGCAGCTAATATGTTAGCTAGCTAGCCATATATATATATGATAAAGTATATATATATATATGATAAAGTATATATATATATATATATATATATGTGTGTGTGTGTGTGTGTGTGTGTGTGTGTGTGTGTGTATGTATGTATATTTAACTATCAACCCTGGTATTTAACTCCTTTATTACAAATTTTTGAGTTTATTTTTATCATATCCAATATGCTTACAAACATTGATGCAAACTTTATATGTTAGCAAAAGTTTTTGAGAGTTAAATCCAAACCAAAAGAACATGAGATGAGTAATTATAGTTCCCATTGGAAATAGTGTATCTTTTTGTTTTATTTTCTCTCCATTCTCTGTCATGTAGCCAGATGGTTTGCCGAATATGGGACAGAGATTTTAGAGGAAACCTTTTAAATAGTCATGCTTGGGTCTAGAGAAGGTGGAACCATACCCCAATTTCAGAGCCAGCTTTTAATTGAAGTAGGACAGCATAAAACAGCAATCTAGTGCTACTTATAACTAAAATACTCCAAAACACCCAACTGAGTCCCTGTAAAGCTGAATCCAGTAAGCTGAAATCAAAGTATGCCTAGAGATAGGAAAAATTTGAGCCCTGGTTATAGACAGAGGATGCTGCAGGAAGAGAGTTGAGAAATCACGAGACAGGGATGAGTATACACATGGTTGTGTTCACATTGCAGCTGTCCTACCCCTCTGCTTTCTCCCCCTCATAGTAGGTCTAGCTCCTGGCTTCTACTGTGCAATAAATTTACAGACCCATCAATGGTAACTTAAAAATCAAGACATTTACACAGTGTATCTGGAAGTGACCACACAAAAACAAAGAAGGCTTGCAAGGAAATGCGTAAATACACATATGTGTGTGTGTGTGTGTGTGTGTGTGTGTGTGTGTATGTATGTGTGTGTATGTAATAGGAATGCCATTAGGGTCCTTTGTATAGATTATCTAAGTGACATTGAGACCTAATTTGATTGTAAAAGCAAATAGATTTAGGGCCCTTCAGTTTAGGTGTCAGAGAAGCTGGAGGTTTTCTAAAAGGCATACAAAGGGGAATGAGTGGGTATGCAAGACATTGATTGCATTGATTTGAAATAGAAAGAAAAATATCACTGTGGCCTGTAGTGAACTGTATCCCCAGTAATCATGGAGAGCTGAATGAGAACCAAGCCATTTAGTGGGTTATCATCAAACTCAACAGGGGTAAGAGGCTTAGCCTGGCCCAGCCATAGCAGAGACTTGGTACCTGATATCAGGGATTTTTGTGAAGCAAAAAAAGGGGGTGTTCTCATCCACCGTAAAGGGTCAGGAAAGAGTCAGAAAAGTCATGAGGGCCTAGGGAAGCTGTCAGATTATAGGCAGCTCCAAAAGGAAGATAGAAAAGGGCAAGGAAGCACAATAGCTCAGTTGGGCCTGAGGAAACTGCAGGATTGTGGCTCTAAAGGTAGGGGGATGGGGTAAGGTAAAGAGAGCAAATTTAAGACTGTGCTGTAAGCTGGGTGGTGGTGGCGCATGCCTTTAATCCCAGCACTTGGGAGGCAGAGGCGGATTTCTGAGTTCGAGGCCAGGCCTGGTCTACAGAGTGAGTTCCAGGACAGCCAGGACTACACAGAGAAACTCTGTCTCGAAAAACAAAAAAAAAAAAAAAACAAAAAAAAAAAAAAACCAAAAACAAAACAAAAACAAAACAAAACAAAAAAAGACTGTGCTGTAGGAGAAGCCAGTCATCTTTGCTAACAATATTATAGAGTTAATGACAGTCTTTTCATTCTAGGACCTCACAATAATATCTGTAGCAGGGGTTGTCAGTAGTAGAATGTTTACAGATAAAGATAATTCAAGCAAAAAAAAAAAAAAAAAAAAAAAAAAAAAAAAAAAAAAAAAAAAAAAAAAAAAAAAAAGAAAGAAAAAAGAAAAAAGAAAAAGAAAAAAAAAAAAGACTGTGCCTGGGGGTAGCTCTGACTCCACAAGTACCAGAATCGTCATGCCAGATGCTCACTGGTCACTTTCTCAGATTCAGAGAAGTGTTTACAATGAACAAAGGGGGAAATTACCCAATTGCCACTGGTGGATGAAATGCCAAGTGATCAGTGTGCCAAAAGGTGAATTGGTTGAGGGCTGAGTGCAGAAGGTCCCAGTACAGCTTAGACCCTTAGCAGGAACACAGGCACCAGCCTATCTGAGTCATGGAACCAATATAAATGCTACTGCTCTGATGGAAAGATATTTTGGCAGTTGGGAGCAAAGGAATGAAACAAAGTCACACTGCATAACAAACCTCACACAAGAGATTTATTGGGAGGGAAAAGCACAGGAGGGTGTCTGCCTCTGTTGGGGTGAGAAGCAGTAGAGAACTGAGCAGAACAACAGGTTTATATTGGATGTATTGAGGACTTCGGTAGCTTTCTAAGGTGGAGCTTTCCAGGGTGGTGATTGGTGAGTTTTCAATTTACTCTGTAGGCCAGGGTCTGTGTCTTGCCGTTAGGACAGTTGGAGGGTTCTGTGGGTAGAAGGCCCTAAGGGGAGGGCCTAACCTCTCGTGAATTGAGGGGTTACAAGACTTCTACTGTTCAAAGACCTATTTGGGTTGTGCTTTTTCAAACTCTTACTAGAAAGGCCACATACACTCTATTTATACCATTCAAAGAGTTTTCTAGCCTAAAGTTCCAAATTTCCACAAACTAGTTCTACCTCACCACATGGTGAGGTTTATCAAGGCAATGGCCACATTCCTCAATATCAAGTCTTTACAATACTTACTTTTTTAAACTTTCATTGGTGTGACAAAATAGTTAAAACAACACTTAAGAAAAGAAGGGTGTTATTTTGGTTCAGAATTTGATGGTTTGGCCCATCACATTGGAGATTCAGACAACAAAAAGAATGATAAATCCCATGATTAGCTCATTGTCTTCTTTATAACCAGTCTAAGGCTCTCATCTGCAGAACAGCAGATTCATATTTGGCTGTGTGTTCTTGCTTCAATAAACTTAATCTAGAATTTCCTTACAAACCTTCCCAAAGGTTTGTCTCTAGGTAATTCTACAATTGACAGTATTAATCATCAAAATGTCTTTCCTGGTACAGTTGGAAATTAGTTTCTTAAGTGGAAGGATTGTTTCTGGATTGAAAGAAGTAGTTTTTCTTTCCAGTGAATGCTGGGATTCCCTAAATTAATCAATATTAACTTAGCTGGTGGAGCTGTTAGATGAAATAAGAATGTGACTGTGACATTTGCTCTAGATTCTAATGATTGGTTAAAGTGGATAAAATGATTAGTAAATGTATAACGCTGATGAGACAAGTCATTCGGGAGGAAAGCTCATTACGAACTTAAACAGAAAATGGACACAAAACTTGCCAGTGAACTCAAAGAAGGTAATCTACATGTGCACCTTTAAGAAATGAGTGAAGGCAAACATTTGAGTGGGAATGCAGAAGGTAGTTGTAATGAAAAGGATGCCTTGTGGGAGGAGTAACCAGCAGAGTACTTTACATTTAATAATGTCTTCTAGATCACTCATGATATACAATACCACAGATAGAATAAATTCAAATTTTATAACACTGTCTCAAGGTAATGATGCTCATTTCTTATAAGTATAATGCTAAATGGTGACAATTATATTCTAAACTGTTTTTGATAAGTGTCTTAATTTTCTCCTTGATAACAAAATGCCTCATGGATTGGTGCTGTCCACATTTATGGTAAGCCCTCCTAACCAACCTAATCACAAAACCTATTGACCATCATGCCCAGATGTATATTTCTCAGTGATTACAGCTTCTAATAAATTGATAATAAATATTAACTACCACAAAGGTAACTTAAAAAGAAATAAAATTTTAGTTCTGAATGTTTGTTTTCTTCAAAATTATAGTTCTAGATATTGTTTTTAGTTTAGGTACGTTATAAATGCTAGTAAAAGAGATTTTAATATTTAACAAAACTTTTATCATGCAAGAACAACTCTAATGATCAATGTATTAAATGGTATTAAGGCTGCTTTGTTATTTTTAGGTAACACCATTGTTTTAGTTTGTTTTATAACACTGCATAAAGCATAAACTGTTTTATATATGTATGACTTCATCTTACTGTCATCAGCAATAAAGATATTTATGACGTCCTTGAAGAATTAGTCTGGTATGTGGTAGAATTTTAGTGGAGAAGGATATGGAAGAAACTTGTGATCCTCAACTTCATAACATACAGGAGCTGCATTCTTCAAAAGATAATTCATGATGGGAAAGAACCCAATGTGTAAATGAGGCCAAATCCTAAATTCAATTACATCTTGAATAAAGTAGTTACTTAACATGCTATAATGCTTGATCCTAAGAAATGGTCACACAATGAACTGGCACTAAGATCATCACTTAAAAAAAATAAGACTTTATGACTGAGAACCTTCTGGGTGGCAAAGAATACCTTCATTCAGCCAATATCAGCAGTTTACAGAAGAAGAAAAGATTTTTAGAACTATACAGTTAAGAGAAGGTGAATGCGAAACATCCAAAATATATAAAAAATCTCTAATTATTAAACTAATTATTAAAAACTAAGTATTAAAACCAAAACTAATTAAATTTAAAAACCTGATGCAGATCTAGATAGAGAATTCTCAACAAAAGAAACTCAAATAGCTGAAAAATACTTAAATAAATGATCATCATCCTTAACAGGAATTCAAAAGTACTTTGAGATTTCATTTACACCTTTCAGAACACCCAAGATCAAGAGAACAAATGACAGCTCATGCTGGAGAAGATATTGAGTAAGAAGAACACCCATCTATTCATGGTACAAATGTAAATTTGTACAGCCTCTATGGAAATCAGTGTGGTGTTTTCTCATGACCAAAGAAATCAATCTACCTCAAGATTCAACTATATCACTCCTGGGCATATATCCAAAGAAGAACATATACTACCTTAATGACATGTGCTCAACCATGTTTATTTGTGCTCTATTCAAAATATCTAGAAATTGAAAACTACTTAGATGTCCTTCAGTGGAAGAATAGATAAAGAAAATGTGGCTTATTTACACAATGGTATACTCCTCCGTTGTTTTAAAGGTGGCTCATGAAATTTGCACACAAGTTGATAGAACTAGAAAATTACATTCTGAGTGTCCTGGCTTGAATAAAAATGGCCCCCATAGGACAATAGGTAGTGGCACTATTAAAAGGTATGGAATGTTGGAGAAGGTATGGTTTTGTTAGAGGAAGTGTGTCACTAGAAGGTGGTCCTTAAGGCTTCAGAGGCTCAAACTAGGCTTAGTGGCGCATAGTCTCTTCCTGCTGCCTGTTGATCCAGATGTAGAACTCTTAGCTACCTTGCCAGCACCAAGTCTGCCTGTGTGCTGCCAAGCTTTTTGCCATGAAGATATTAGATTAAACCTCTGAACTGTAAGCCCCCTTCAGTTAAATGTTCTCCTTTATGAATTTTACTGTGGTCGTGGCATCTCTTCACAACAATAGAAACTGTAACTAAGGCAACACAGTATTGTAGACACAGAAAGATAAACATGATATATATTTGCTTATATGTTGATATTAGCTATTAAGTAAATGATAACCAAGTTACCATCCATAGAACCACAGAAGGTAGATATTGCATAAGTAACTATACATAGATCTCATTAAGAGAGGGAAATAGAATAGAAACTCATGGATGGACAAGGAGGGAGACTGTAACTGGACATCAAGTATAGACAGAGGTGAGATAAGAGAGTTGTGAAAGTGAATACAAGAGAGACAGCTAAGATTAAGGGGGACTTGTGGGTAGTATGGAAACCAAATACAGTAGAAACCTCCTAAAATAATGTACATAAATGAAGATGTTCAAATGAAATCACCAAAAAAATGAAAAGACGATTTCAACTAGCTATCTCATATCACCAAGGGAAACTTTCAGTACTGGGATTGGGTTAAATATGATCTGGTTGTTAGCTAAAGGTGCTTCATGTGAATCTCCAAAGGACCCAGGCTCTTACGATGACTGTAGGCTCTCACAGTTTGCTCTCACCACACTGAAAATAAGGCCACATTGCTGAAGAATACACCTACACAACTCATTGCACATAGAGATATTGAATTTATGTTTATGTAGAGCCATCCCCACTATGTGTGAGCCTCTTTGGTTCAAGAAGGTACTTTTCATGCCACCAAAGGAGAAAAATAAAGAATAACCCAGACAGAGACATTTTATTTTACAATGGTGTGCTGCCTGTCTAGCCAAGAAACTAGAGACTAGGTAGCCCAGGGACCTACGGTAAACCCAAATACTGTTCTAAAAAAAAAATAACCATAGATTAAACAAAATTAAAAAATAAAATTGGATCAATAAAAATGACTCCTGATGATATTCTGTTATGCTCATAGATCAGTATGTTGTAAAGCCATCATTAGATAAGCTTCCTTCTACAGGCAGATGAGAATACAGGGACCCACAGGCAGATATTTGCAAAAAGTGCAGACATCTAGAAACCCTAAATAGTATATCACCATCAAATTTGTCCTCGCAGAGCATAGAGAACACCTGGGATGGTGAGAGAGAAAACCATAATAGCTAGAGGAGATGGAGGGCACAGGGAGAACAAGGCCCTGTATAGCAACACGATCAAAACTCCTATGAACTCTCAGAGACTGAGGCTGTATGCACAGGGCACGCCAGGATCTGTAGTAGGTTCTCTGCATATGACTTCCAAATTGGTGGTTTTAAGGGTTTGGGTGTGTGAACAAGTGAATCACTGATTCTTTGGCTCCCCTTGGGCTCTCTTGTTTCTCTCTGTTGTTTCTTTTGTAAAACTCCCATGTGTTAGTTATTGTTTAATCTTACTATATTTTTTATTATACCTTAGAAACCTAATGAAAGACAGAAAGGAAGTGGCTCTGACTGTTTCGGGTGATGAAGAGGAAGTAGAAGAAGAGGGAGGGTAATCACAGTAGAAATATATTATGTTAGGAAAAGACTATTAAATAGAACAGTATAATTTTCAACTTTAAGTAGAAGAAAATCTGTTATACAAATTTTAAACCTCGAAATGTCAGTAACTGTAAGTTCTAAATGGAGCTTCATAGGTGTTTATTTTTACGTTTCCAGATTTTTTTTTTCACTTCTGAGAAAGGAATGACAATAAAATCTAATAACTGACATATATTTAAACCCTAATTTCTCTCCAGCCGAGAAGGTAATGATGAAAATGTTCAAAATGTTTCACACAGACTGAGAGAAGTAAATCGGTGAATATTAGAGAATAAGCCAAAATTAAATAGATTTTTCACCTTTTGCTTCAGAGAGGCACACTATGGCATTCTGAAAGAAACATTCTTGTAACCCTGTACTTATTCTTAACAAAAGACTGAGTTGCTTCCCTCAATGATCCTCTTAGAGCACCCAGGTGAGAGTGGCCAGAGAGATCCCTGAGCTGCTTTAGAAGCTTCATGGAGACTCACCCCCAACCACACATTCTAGTAGGCAGGATTTCTGTTGTGCAGAGAGTATTTTCCTTGCAAGTTCTCTCAACAATGTTTATGTACTCTTTGTTCTTTTTATTGTTTAGCAAATATTCATTCATTTATTAAGAAAAAGTGAGAATAAAGTCCTGAGACTTGAAGAAACTTTAAGGGAGAAAAATCTTTCTTTTTGAAATAATTGTTTTAATACTAAAACATCCAGTATAAATGCCAATATACATATATATATACATATATACATATACATATACATATACATATACATATACATATATGCTCAATATTATCTTTATATGATATATTTTTGAAGAATATGACCATTACCATAACACTATGGTGTCTGGATTAAGACATATACTTTTTATTTAATAGTTTACTTCCCACCATGGAGCAAAACATTATAAGGATTTGAATGAGTCAGAAGTTCCCCAGTTTCCTTCATGTTCATTTTTGCTCTTTCACGACCTCTCTAAAGTTTTAAATTTTTAAAAAATTAGCAATGTGTAAAAATTACCAGGAAAAATATAATTTTGATTATCTTCACTCATATTCACTGAGTGTTAACTGTGGTATAGTTTGTCTGTCTTTCTCTATATTTGTAACACATATCTCTGCTAATACTGAAAAATATCATGATCATTGAATCCTAAATAATTTCAGTATGTACATCTCTCAAAATAGTACATTATTGTTAGCCAATATACTTATAAGACTGGAGCAAGAATACTGTGAATGCAATCTTATTTATTGTAGCATACTATACAGATATTACCAGTTACCCCAGTACAGCACAACACAGAATTTATTTTCTGCTACCATGTTGATCATGTTCCCTTCATCTGACTCACACTGGAATATAGTTTTTCAATTTAGATTTATCTACATCACTGGCATTTACTAACAAACTGGTGATTTTTTTAAGATGCTTTTTCTTGCTTTCTCTGAATGTCTCCCGAGCAGTTGCAGGCTACGCATCATTGCTAGGAGCATTGTGAGTTCTCATTCTCAGAACACCACAACAGATTATCTCATCATCAGATGATGCCAACTTTGGTGACTCCTGTCAAAGTGCAGTCACATTTTTGTACTGAAAATGGAAAGTTTGATTATATAACTAATAATTATACCATTGTTACATGTATTCAGATTGTAAATGTCCCATTATAAATAAAAGTCTTAGTTTTAGAGTCTATTGAGTATCTAGAGTTGTGTCTCCAATGATAGAATGGTTTTAAGCTACTACACTTTGTATATTTTACTGTAAGAAACAATGTTGTTTATTACCAACATAGACATGTATGTTCTTTTTATTGTTTACAATAAATTTACAACATACCAGAATTGTCTTGATAAATTTTCTAGATTTATCTTTTGGGGCTGTCTTTGTGTCTTTTGTTGACTTTTTAACTTCTGGAAATCATTATATTCTCTGGCACTCTTTCTCGATAGCCTTTCAATTAGCCCCGTCTCCACAGTTCTCTGACTTTCTTCACTGTGACCTTCTACTTCAGAAATGAGAGCGTGTATCAGTGGGCTCATCAATATGGGTGCCTTTGCTTCGGAGTTTTCGGCACCCAGAGCTCATACTTATGTCTCTAATAAAACCCCTGGAGTTTTCCCAGCCTTTCTCCATTTCACATTCTCATCTTTGTTTTGCCACGATGATAATGCTAGATGCAAATTTGTAGAGAGGCAGCACAATTAGTATACCGTGTATTAATGTTCGATGATCAAATGCAACTCACATATGTCCTTGAGAAGGCAATGAAACTACAGTATCTCCTGAGTCTGTTCATTTAGATTACAACTCACAAGGATACTCAGTCATAAGAAGAAACAATATAATTTCCTTTTCTGTACAGGAAAGAACAAAACAAAGCTCCTTTAAAGTTCTGGTAATCAGAAGTGGTTGTTTTGAGCTTCTTTCTTCTACTCAGAGAATATATCACATCAATGAAGCCAAAGGTTGATTTCTACGGCAGTTTCTACACTTGATTACTACCTTGTAAGTTTATATTTAGATTTGTAAGTGACACTTGCTATAGGAAAGCAAGCTGAACAGTCTACTCTGAGAAAACTTTAGTAAATATCGAAAAGCAAAATAAATTCTATGACCCTTATTAAATATTTTTATACATGGAACTTGTAAACATTGAGAAATAAACATTCTGCTTTATATACAATTCTTAGCATAGAGTCTATTGAATTTCTGGAACTTGTTGTTTCAGAAATAAAGATAAAATCTGTTACATTTTAAAATACTTTTTCTATTTTAATTTCACACTTTTTAAAATATTTTTACTTAAAATTGATCATTTCTGTTTCTCTTTGAATGAAAAAGTAACCATATGCATATGTTGAGCATAATATATAACATATATTTATTATATAAAACATATTGCATGCTTTATGATACTTATGTTGGAAACAATTATCTATAAAAAGAAATATTTTTGTTACTTGATAGTCACAGTATTTGTAGTTTAATCACTCAACAAAACTCAAAAGTGTATGAACTTTTAGTAGGATTTTAGAAACTTAGTGCCAATATGAGTCTAGAAATAGCAATTAGAATCAATTGGGAAGTCTTTCTTTTCATTGAATTGTAGTTCAAATATTTCTTACACTTATGCTTTGGATGTTGATAAATTTACATTCATATTATATTTTGCATAGTACAGAACTGTTACACATTCATTAAGACCTTGCAGAGGTTGCCTTTCAAATATTTTCCTAACTAGAGAAAAATCCTAAGTATTCATGCCACAGGTCTTTTAATTTGTCATCTGGCCAGGAGAACAGCATCTGTTATTTATCATTCTGAATGCAGTAACATTAAGTTTTGCTTGACTAGATGGTAAGGCTATCCCTTTAGGATATGTCCCAGAAACAAGGAAACTTTTTTTCCCAGAGGTTTCTGAAACATGTTCTCATAGTCTTGTCTCGTTGAAATGTGAAATATCATACTAACAAAAATTTCCAAAGACTAATTTTACAGGCCTCACATAAACTCTCTAAAAAAAAAAAGAAAAAGTGAAAATTCTAATAAAGCTGGGCTTCATGGCTGAGGCCTGTAATCCTGCTAGTAGAAAACCTGAAGCAGGAGGACCATTGAATTTTCCTGGGAAATAGAGTGAATTGAGCAGCATCCTGGGCAACTAAGTGAAAAACATATCTAAGGTTTTAAGTCTAAATAGAGGGCTACAGATGGAGTACAGTAGCAAAGCTCTTCCTCAGTGTGTGAAAGGCTCTGAGTTCAGTCACCAGAAATAAGCTTGGAATTCATACCTTACATTCTATTAAAAATTATAAGCCAGAAAAACACACATACACACACACACGCACACACACACACACGGGTAGAACACATGCATAGCATGTGTAAGGTTTAGAATATAATCCCAGCACTTAAAAAAAAAGAATACACTGGGGGCTGTTTGAGTGGTTCAATGTTTAATAACATTGTTTTCCTTGTAGAGAGGGTTTGGTTCTGAGTTCTCATAACCAGTGGCTTACAGCTGCCTCTAACTCCAACTCTAAGTGGTTTAGTGGCTCTGGTTTGTTCAAACACCTACACATACCCACAGATATACAGAGTCACTCTCATATAGACGTAATTTTATAAATTATAAATGAATAAAAATGTAAATAAAGAACGTGTTTTCAGAAATGTCTCATATTTGTGGCTTTGAGAACATATTCTCATCTGTAAGAATGGTGCTATGCTATGGACTGGTTTTACTTTTAGTTTAGTTGTTTTGAAAATTAGAGAAAAAGTAATCTCTTAATACAATATACACAATATAGGGCAGAATATAAAAGATGTGAAGAAAAACCACTTAGGAACAATAGAGAATGAATGAAAAAATATGGAGATGAGAGGTGAGAATTGCAAAATTACATTTTACATAGCCTGTGCCAGCTAGTGCACTGGTATGAGTGTGTGTGTGTGTGTGTGTGTGTGTGTGTGTGTGTGTGTGTATGTATGTGTGTGTGTGTATGTGTGTATGTGTGTGTGTGTGTGTATGTATGTGTGTATGTGTGTGTGTGTGTGTGGTGTGTGTGTGTATGTTTGTGTGTGTGTGTATGTGTGTATGTGTGTGTGTATGTATGTGTGTATGTGTATGTGTGTATGTGTGTGTGTGTGGTGTGTGTGTGTATGTTTGTGTGTGTGTGTATGTGTGTATGTGTGTGTGTATGTATGTGTGTATGTGTATGTGTGTATGTGTGTGTGTGTGGTGTGTGTGCGTGTGCGTGTGTGGTGTGTGTGTGGTGTGTGTGGTGTGTGTGTGTGTGTGTGTGTGTGTGTAAAACTTCTCTGCATTTGCCTCCATCTTTATTATCATTATAACATCTAGAAAATAAAACAACGAATGGCTTAACTTTCCCAGGTGATATATTAATAAATCACAAGCCTGTTAATCATGTAGAAGTTTCAATGAGATTTAATAACTCTTAACTATTTCAGACCTTGTCTTGGGTAATATCTTATGCAAATTTCAGACTTACACAAACATCAGTTAAAGAAGAGCTAACATTTTGACATATAAAAATAAAATCATAAAACAATTGGTAAAAATCAATAGGTGAAATCAATAGGGAAAGTAAACTTGACATTCTGTTAAAAAAAAAAAAAAAAAACAAAACTTATGTGTAGGGCTACTTGCCTGTTTGAAAAATTGTTTTATTGCTGCTGAAATGGGCAGCAAATGCAATTGAATAAGCCTGACTTTGGAGGTAGATGGATTTATTTAAAGCCCATCCTTATATATAACCCATTTATTTTTACCTATATAACCAGATCAAGTCATTATTATGCCTAACTTTCTGGCTAGTCACAAATGGATTGTGTTCTTTGTGAGATTCGAAAGGACTTTTTAAGAATTCTCAGTATAAAAGCCAAACAAAGTTCAGTTTCATAAAGTTATTTTGCTCATTTCTACACCTTACTTGTTTCCTAAATTTTTATTTCCTTAATATCTGCACACTTTTTTTTCAGTCTCAGCAAATCACATTACCTATTAGCTATCATTTGTAAGGTTTATTATTTTAATTTCTCCTGTTAATAACATTAAAAATGCATCATTAGTTACAAGCAGGTTCAAGGGAGAAGTACTTGGAATTCTGAGGACTGAAACACAGCTCTGCAAGTATATTGTACATCACCCAGCTATATAACTACTGAAACTATGCCTATGCATGACCTTAATTGGCCATAGTGGACTGCAGATAAGAATGGGCATAGATATTCCCATTCTGAAATTTCTGAATCAATATTTCTGGATGATACCTGTAATATGCACTTAGCCAGATTTCAAAGAGCTTCTTGAAATCTGACTGAGAGTATATTTAAAGGTCAGTGTCATTCATTTACTAAGAGACCATAATGACATATTCAATAATGAATGTACCATTCATTATTGGTACATAGATAATATTATTTGAATAAAAGGATTAAACATCTTTTCTTCTGAAAAAATGCATTCTTATTAAATTATACTTTCTACAAGTTGCATAGTTGGTTTTCAGCAACTGCTTTCTTTGTATCTTTATGTTGCTGATGATGTCAGAGCAGATGGGCTTCAAAATAAGAGGCTCTGTTTAAGAACAGGAAGCTTTACCTGACCTGCTTCTGTTTACTTCAGAACTCTGACATAGCCCAAAAATCTTACTTCAGGCAAAACCACCACCCTTTCTAAGCATGTATATTAGGGCTTTATCTTCCTGGGATTGTCTTTCTTTAGAATCTAAGACATATGCTCCTTAACCTTCTTGTTGCTCAAGTATCATCTCCTCAAAGTATCGTCTGTGAGGCCTGTTTTGAGGTCATTAATTCTTTTAGGTTACTTTTATTATGGAATTATTTTTTCTCTTTCAATTGTGACACAGTCTGAAGAGGTATTTATGGTCTTTTAGAACTTGTAAGACTTTGATACAAGTTCTTTCAAATTATTCATTGAAAAAAAAAGTAATTCTTATAGGCTACATTTACACATGATATATGGTACTCCTGCCTTTTAGCTTTAAATATCCTTTCTGTGTTATGTGTATTTAATGTTTTGACTATTATATAGTGTGTGGAATTTTTTTCTGTTCCTGTTCTTATCTCTTTGTGTATTGTCTGGATTTGTGTGTCAACTTGACACAACCTACAGTCATCAGAGGGGAAGGAGCCTCAGTTGAAGAAATGTCTCCATGAGATCTGGCATTTTCTCAATTAGTGATCAGTGCCAGAGGGCTCATCTCGTGGTCTGTGGTGTCATCCCTGGGTTAGTGGTCCTGGGTTCAATAAGGAGTCAGGCTAAGGAGGCTATGGGAAGCAAATCTGTAAGTAACACTGCTCCATGGACGGCTCCTTAGCTCCTGCTTTCGAGATCTTACCTTGTTTGAGTTCCCATCCTGAGATCCTTCAATGACAAAGCAATGTGGAAATGTAAGTCAAATAAACCCTTTCTTTACCAGTTTTGTCTGTCTTGTTGCAGCAATAGAAACCCTAACTAAGACCATATGCTTTTTGCATGAAGGTATTTCTATAGGTTTGAAAAATGTCTGCTATGATTCTATTAAAAAATATTTTCTGTAATTTGGCCTAAATTTCTTCTCTTTCCTCTATGACCATGACTGATACGATTTTCATAGTGCCTGGAGACTCTTACTGTTCCACTTATAGGTTGTTAAAAAATTTGTTCTTTTCTTTGACTAGTGGTCTCATTCCTTTGCCTTACCTGTAAACTCTGTTAGTTGGCTGTTCACTTGATCCATTCAATTGGTGAGACTTTCTACTTACCATAGTTAGACTTACATTTTCCATTTTGATGTTTATTTTGTTTTCATTGTTCATTAGTATATATCTCTTTATTAAATTCTATAGTCATCATAGAGAACTGCAGCTAATTTCCATATATGTCTCTGAAAATGTCCAGAAACAGATTTCCAAATGAAGACTGTTATTACCAATATTGGATTGATTTCTAGACCAGTACATGATCGAGTCTGAATAACTTGTCACACTTAATAACAATAGAAGAGGCATTATAACTTCTCTTTTGATTCTCTGCTCTACAAGGTCTAAGAACTTGAGGCAAAGCAGCTTGTTTCATCAAGGATATAGGTAAGCAATGGTGGATAGGGAACTTATGTCCAATACAGCTTCCCAGTCACCATTGTCAGGGCACTCAGCAAGCTCACAGGTCAACATCATTCTTTGTCTTGGCATCAACATGTCTCACCCATCGTTCTGGCGACCACCATACTCCTTTAGTATCCTGTAGAAAAAACACAAACATGCCCTCGTCCCCATATTTAATACCTGATCTGGATCATGCCTTATGCCATTAAGTGGATTCTTCCCTTTCACCTATTCATAAGTATGACTAGCTGTAGAGCGCCATAGACACTCAGCAAAAAGTTCCTTGTCATCCAAATTTAAAAAAAAAAATCTTTAAAATAAAAAAGAATACTATTTAAATAAATTTGTGATGTACAGGAGTATATCTCCCCTTTTTTATTTTATGAAGATTTTTTCTATTCAATAGGTGAGTATAGGTTTTCATTCCAACATTTATTTATGTTCTTGTTTATTTCCTTTAGTATATTCTTCACTTTTCTTTTGAATTCAGAGAACATGCATGGTATGTAGCAATGAGTAAGTGGGTATTAGCCAAAAAAGTATAAAATGCCCAGGATATAATCCACAAAACTCAAAAAGATTAACATGATCAGGTATTGGTGGGGAGCAGAGGGAGTAAGAGGAGTGAAGCCCTGAGGGCCAGCAGAAAGGATGGGAACAGTCAACCTTGGGAAGTAGGAGATAGGGGAATGCTGTAGAATGTATCAGAGACCTGGGAGGTGAGAGACTCTCAGGATTCAAAAGGGGAAACCTTAGATGAAATGTCCAAAAAAGGGGGTGAAGGAACTTGTAAAGTTCATTTCCAGTTGAAAGAGCATCAAGTGGAGGGATAGCATTGTCATTCCGCAGTCAAAAACTCTGACCCAAAGTTGATCCTGTCTAAAAGAAGTGCAGGGACAAAAATGAAGAAGAGACTGGGGGAAAGGAGGTTCATTGACTGGCACAAATTGTGATCCAGCTGAAGGGGAAGCTCCAAGGCCTGACACTATTACTGATGCTATAGTGTGCTTACAGACAAGAGCCTAGCATGGCCTTCTGAGAGGCCCAACAAGCAGCTGAAAAAATCAGATGCAGATAATTTGCACTCAAGCAGTGGACAGAAGCCAGGGACCCCTTTGTTTGAATTAGGAAAAAAATGGAAGAAGCTGAGGTGGAGGGTGACCCCATGGGAAGGCCAGCAATCTCAACAAACCTGGACCCCTGAGATATCTCAGACACCAAGTCACCAACTAGGCAGTTTATCCTAGCTGTTATGAGGCCCCTGGCATTTATACAGCAGAGGACTGCCTGGTCTGGCCTCAGTGATAGAAGATACACCTAACCCACAAGAGACTTGAGACACTAGAAAATGGGGAGGTCTGGTGGGGTGGGGGTGGGTTTGTGAGTTGGGGAAATCCTCTTGGAGATAAGGGAGGAAGAATGGGATAAGGAACAGTTGGAGGGTGACAGGGAGGAATAACAACTAGACATACAAAAAATTAAATAATAATAAAGAACTTAAGTAAAAATCTTTAGAAAGTGTCATCTAAGTTGATCTCTTTAGGAACAATTATTATGAGCTTAATAATTCTGGAGCAGACATCTTGACATTGATCTTCATGTTATTTGTGTTTTAAAGATGGAACCTAAACATTTGGAGTTAGGGTGTGGGTTGGACTTTAGTATGGCTCTCTGGCCCATCTTTGTTAAGGGGTATTTGGTCTTCATTTGTCATTATGAAGACTTGGTAGAGTTTGAAGCAGGTAGGCAATACTTGTGTTATGTCTGGATTCCACTAATTGCTGATCCAAGTTTGTTGTATAGGAAGTGATACTACGTTAGCTATGGAAAAGTACCAAATGTAGACTGATTAGCTGGAATTCTCTAGACTGATCAGATTCTATATTTGGATTCTCAGAAGCTGAGATTAGGGAATCAGGTACAACTAGAGGTGACGGCTACAAGCATACTACACAGGTGGTAAGCCCCAGGTCTCAAATAGCACTGTTAGAGTCCTAGTGAAATGGGGGAGGTCAGGAACACCTGGGGAGTAAGCAAAGGGTTTTAGATAATCCTCAGAGAGCAGGGTGAGTGTTCCAAGGGGTCGGGCAATGAAAGACTGCTCTGGAGCAAGCAAGCACTGAGTGCTGGAATAAGTTTTAGAGGAAGGGACCAGGAGGACCAGCTGTGAGTAGAACAGGTATCCATGGAGATCTTCAGAGATTAGAGTTAGAGTCACCAGTTCCTGTAATTCTTTAATGTACAGAAGACTACTACAGTATTCCTCAATTTTCACACATTTACCCTAAGTTATCACCTTCTGACCATACGAAATGATTTGTTCTGTTAGTTGTTAGCTACCTTCCCAGACACAAAGGATCATTTTTATAATTATTTAGTGTTATTGTGTTGCCTCCTTATATCTCCATAGTCCATTGTATTATGTATTATGTCTTGTGTGCTTATTCATTATGTACAAAATCTGTAACATTCATGCACATAGGGCCTATATTCATTTGGTATATTCACCACTAACAACTTATGATCTGCCTATTACCTAGCAATAGTGAGTATTTCTTATTTTTTAGATTATGAAAGCTGTTCTTCAAAATTGGTGATAAGGACACTTTTTGTGAAAAAAAAAACTTTATTTCTGATTCTTTCACTACTTTAATTGTTTAATTGTCATGTCAACATTTTATAGTTTTAAAATGTTTTATTTGACATTGGTTCTGTCTGCTGTTATTTAAGCACAAGTGATTTAAACCTTTAATGTTGATTGTTAAGTAGACATTAGTTGTAAATTTGCATAAAGTCTTCTTTGGAATAGGAGAGAGGGACATAAAATAATGCATTAGCTTCAAGTAAAAGATAGATACATTCATTCTAATTACTGGTATTCTGCATCCTGGCATTTCAAATCCTGAATATCTATTCTATTTGAGGCATTCTTATTCCCCAAATAAAGGTGTTATATTGCTGTGATAAGAGCTACAGCTGTAGTCTGTGAATTCACATATACATGTCATATCACAGGGTTTGCACAAGTTCAAGGCAGACAGGATTTCAGCACTGAAATGAGGAAGTGGATCCAGGCACCCATCCCTAACCAAGAAACAATTTACAGCCAAAATCTACTTGCAAAAGAAAAATTATTTTACGCCAGTGGAGTCTCACTGGGTATATAAACCACATTAAAGGTTGGGCCTCGTGCTCAGTAGTAAATGGCTAACACAAAATGAACTCAATGGTGTTTTTATAGACTTTTTTGTCCCATATTACTTTTTTGGCCATTTTTTGTCTTAGCAGACTTTTGCTTGTGTATTATGGTTCTGATTTTGTGTTTTTGTGAATTATGTGTGTGAATTTCTTGTGGTTTTTTTTTTCTTCAGTTGTATTAAGGTTTGTTTGGGTTTTTCTTTGTTTTGCTTGCTTCTCTGTTCTCTAAAGAGAGAGAGAGAAAAAAAAGGGTATAGAGTGAGTCGTCGGGCAGTAGAGGGCATCTGGGAAGAAAAACTCTCATCAGAATATATTGTATGAAAAATGTAATAAAACATTGTAATCCGTTGCTTTACTCCTATATTGCTATGGTGGTTCATGTTTGGAAAAATAAAAGTTCATCTTAATGTGATGAGGTAATTTTCAATTCAAATTATAGATAATTCTGAGGTTTTCCATCAGAATATAAGCACAAATTTAGACAAGTAGATTCCATACAGTATTGGTGAGTTTTCTCTAATGCCACATTGGCGCTGGAATTTAGAAGAATCATTTATTGTTATGTCAGCCAGAATCCCAAATTTTATTTGTCATCTACCTCGCAACAATTTATTGTGTACAGAAACTTATCTTAATATTCTGAAACTCAAAGTCTTTGTTTATAGACTACGCATTTCTACCCAAGGTTTCTTGAATTGCTAACTTCCGATGTGCAGTTTGTGAGTCTTTGAATAATAGATACACAATTAATGGTAACTATTTTAAAGCACAGAGCAGTGTTTAACACAGAGAGATTACAAATGGACATTATGTGATGAAGAATAAACTTTGAGTTATTACAAACAACTATGAGATCAATTTTAAAAAAAACTGAACATGTGACATATATATAGTAGAAGTATTTTATTTTATTTTATTTTATTTTATTTTATTTTATTTTATTTTTGTTGTTGATGTTGTTTGCTTTTGGCTATCACATAATAACAACTAAGTTGCTGATGTAGTGGGCAGTACCATCCTTAGTTAAGTGGAACTGATATCTTTAAGAAAGGAAATTCAAGTAAGTGGTGTTTCTCCATGCTTTCTGCCCTGGTTTCAGCCTCTAATTTTCTGCCCTACCCTAATGTCATCCGATGATGAGCTATATTTAGCCTTTAAGACAAATATACCCTTTCCTGTCCATGTGGTTGTGGACCATGTTTATCACAGTAATAGAAAAAGCAAAGAATATTGGTACACAATATTCTCAATTTTAATTTATTATAGATTGTTAAATTTTATTCTATTGAAAACTTTTAATTTTAAGACTTTAGCCTTACTCTTTGGTCATCTAATGCTTTGTTCATGTTTAACATTGATTTTGTTTATACTTATTTTCTTCCACTAAGGAATTAGTGGTTTCTTATTTCTATTTTTTAAGATCCTTATTTTTTTAAGATAGTTCAATATTCTATCAATCATTGGCCAAAGTGGTCCGTCCCTTAGGTCACCAAAAACATTGCAGGCTGTTGCCAAGGCTATTGGTTGCCGTCTATAACCTTATGTTATAGCTTTATTACTGAAGACCCCATTTGCTTATGTCATTAAACATGGAGAAATTAAGCTGATGTTCAACTAGACTGCCATTCATGGTGCTAGATAGTACTTTACATGCAATGAGAAAAGTAAAGTGAGTATCAGGATTATCCAGATACAAACCTTGAGACCTCCAACAAAAACCTGCCAGCAAAATATACTAGTATAATAACAAGTGAAAAGATTCGCAAGAAGCCTCAGGGGAAACCTAAATACCATTTTTTCTGCTAAAATAATATCACAAGAAAATGACAACAAATGATATATTGCTGGACCTGTGGATCATTGGATTAGTCAACTTCTTCAAAGAAGCTTTATTTTGTAGTAGATGGTAATTCACACAGACACCAAAGCTGGGTAATATACAGTGAGAGATTTTGGAACATTCAGCACAAAATGGAATGCTTTCATCCAACCCATCCCTCAAGGCTCAGGAATCTATGTGGAAGATGAGGCAGGAAAAGAAGAAACCGGAGTTGGTGGACAATTCTGAGGAAACAGCATTCTCCAAGTGCAATAGGGCAGAAATATATGTGAACTCATAGTGACTGTGACAGCACAAGATATGCACTAGTACAAGTAAGACAATATTCCACTGAGCAGGGGAAGTGACACAAGGTTCCAGTCATAACAGTGAAGCTGTTTGCAATGAATATTTGTTAGAAAAAAAATAGCTCTCAACCATGGATTCTCACTGGGAATATTAATCATACTCCAGGGTAGGCATCATGCTCACGAGTAGTTGACTAACACAAATTTGACTCCATGTTTTCTTTGGTGTATGAGTATTTAGTCTTGGTTTGGTAATGTTAATTTGTTTTACAGGTTTTCTTTCCCAGTTGAAATAGAGAAAAAAAAAGAGAAAGGGATGAATGAATGAACATAAAATTGATGGGTACAGAGGGGTTAAGGATCTGGGAGGAGTTGGGGAAAGGAAATAATTATTGTCAACATAGATTTCATAAAAATTTTTTAATTAAAATATCTTCTCAAATTATACCATAACCAAACATAATGACTATGAATACAAATATATATACAGCATATAATTTTGCATTTGGATAGTTAAATAAACCAGACAAATTAGCAACTGAATATTAATTGAATGCCATCTGAGATGTTACAAAATGCTATCACTATAATCTGTCCAGTCACCTGAATTGAGGAATATCGTTTTGCATATGAATATCAAAATTGAATAGTTGTTGGCACTGATGCTTTGCAATCTAAAAATGTAGTCAATGTTTAGTCAATTATTATTCATAATAAAGAATATCAATAATTAATTCAATTATTATCATGAGTAATAATGGTAAATTAAATTCTTAACTAGAAGCATGCTTTTAACATATACTGGGTTTAACATATACAAGAATTTCTACTATTCACAGACAGCATTTGAGAATTTTGTTTACTTACCTTATTCTTGTTGTAATCTATTTTCACACTAGAAATGGATATCTCACAAAATACATAAAGTCTCTAATTCCTAAATGTACATCCATATTGAAGTACTTTAAAAAGATATTCAATCTAACTACTAGTGACACTATAGAATAACGTCATAAAAAGATAGCTATTTGGATAGTAGACATAATAGAGGAAACAATAGAAAACCTTCCCTTGCTAGAGAATCACTCAAGGTTCTTATTGTACTTACTAAAGTTAATTCCAAGAAGTCTTTGCACTCTTTTTTACATGTTTCTTTTTTCTTTTCTTTTTTTTTTTTACATTTCATTGAGGTGATCCTGACATCACTTATAGATCTAGTTGATAATATTTTGCTTAAATGATGATTACTTTTTAATAGAAATATCCCACATAATGAAAACATCCTTTTTCATCTTTTGATTTTTGTGTGATATTTGATGAAACATGAAAGTGAGCAAAAACATTACTGGCTTTATGTATTTTCTTACACAATGTAAAATAAAACTACAAGACCATATTGCTGTTTAAGACATTTGGGTTGTGTAAATAGCAAATAGGAAACCAACATTTGGATATTGATCAAATAAATTGGTCACAAATAAGTCAATGGTTTCATCTTTCAAAATAATCCCTGAGGATCTTTACTAGGAATAAATTTTAGTTCAAGTGTCTAGGTTTTCCTAGGAAATCTAAAAAATACATATAACAGAACTTCTAACAAAGTTCACCTAAAACCAAACAGAACAGTTCCCTCAATTATGCTAAGGTGACTGGATTCATCTTGTAAGTTTTTAAGACTCCATATTACCTTCAGAAGCCTTGGAATTTGGAATGGGCTCCTGGCCTTTCAGTCTGTGACCACACTAGTGTTAAACAGTACCTACCCTGGTGTTTTGCAGAATTGCATAGGACTATCAGAGGAGTATTTCAGGTATGTCATACTTTAGACCCATGGATAGACACAGACAAGAAGTGTTCAGGCACACAACACTGCTCTGGCAGATCAGCAGGCATTCCCAACATGATTTATATGAAGCATCTCTCACACTGTTAGTTATCAAAGCTGCATGCAACAAACATGCAATCAAACTTTATTTATTTAAGCCTGAATATATGAATTAATTCCTGCTGTTTTAACAAGTATCCAACTGGCATTTGTTAGCATTAAATGATGATCTCCATGTGAGAAATATGGGATGTTGGTAGTCATTAGCATTTTATTGACCAATTTAGATCAAGGAATAAAGCTGAAATCAAATACATGGTGATTTGACTAGTAAATAAGAGAGAGAGAGAGAAAAGGAATAATTTTTTTGAACTCTTAATTTATTTAAAGCAATTAAGATGAAACTGTGAGTAAAGACTTAATTCTCTTATATAGTATTGGCCCATAGGTGACATCATTAGCTCAAGTTCTGAAATACTTATATGTATTCTAATCCTATATTTAATTTGCAAAATTATATTTTACCAGAGAAACAATTTGAAACCTTCAGTATTTACTATCTTCAATTAAATTATTTTCAATTTGTTAACATTGCTAATTCCATCACATTTTACAATAACTTTATTAAAGTTATTGTTCTCCTGCAAAGTTCAAGATTCTTTACTACCAGTTCCACATATATTCCCTGTTTGAACACACAAGACAACATACATTGATGCCTCTAGCAGGTGATGTTTTCTAAAAGTCAGAATATTAAAAATTTTGAATCTTTGTAAACTATGGATGGCAACATTAATTCTTTGTGAATTTACACTAAGACAGAAAAGAATGAATATATTAAAAACAAAAATTAGAAAGGGGGAGAAAAAATTGTTAGATATATTTGTTATTTGTACTCTATACTAAACAATGCTTTGAAATTAATCAACAATGCTGTTATAGTTATAAGGATAAAGCAATTGAGGCCCAGTTATTGTAAAAACATAGAGGATTACTGTATGTCGGGGAGGGGTTTAGAGGCACATGCCTTTTAGTACATCCTGCTTGGCCAGCACATTTCAAAACTCAGTTCCTTAGATACTATGTTGTAGGAGGTCCTTGAGGTCCTCCTATATTTTTGATGGAATGCTGGGAGAGATTTACTTCCAACTCTATGTTTAGGGTCAAGCCATTTCACTCCTCCTGAAAGCTACTCGGGCCTTGGTCCCATATGAATTCAATTTTTATTTTATTTTATTTACCTTGGAAGTCCCATGGGAAGCTTAGAAGGCAAATGGACGGATGATGATCATGGTTTTTACCCTTTATTTAGAAACATATAAAGCATTCTCTGTCTCCTTACTGGTTTTGTAAGAAGCTCAGCCTCTTAAGATTTCTGTTTGTTTTTTCCAAAGGCTTTGTTTCATAAAGTAATAGACATAGGAAATACATTCTCTAAATATGATGCTGAAATTGAATTGTTCTCCTATTCCCAGCTTTGTATCTAAGAGGTGTCCATCTTATATTATCAGAGTTAAGAGGAATAAAATCTTATTTTTATTGGTGAAGAGTGGTGTTTGGAAAGAATTTGTCCACTGAGACATGTCTGTGTTTTAGGAAGACAGATATGAGGCTAAGATTGAATGTCAAATCTGTCCCTATCTATTTTTCACAAGAGGTAGAAGCTACTGTGCTTCTATCTCCCTATTCCTGACTGTAACAATCATTCCCTCACATTAGAAAAGTAACAAAACAGTTTTAATGACGGTACTTTGTGCTGATACTCTATAGGGAGGCTTGGATTTTCTTCAATATCTACTTACAACATCATTCATTGATATCACGTCCAAAATATGAGTTATACCCAAGCATGGCACAGATAAATCAATGCCTCTTCATGAGATGACTACTTGTACCTCAAGAAAATTGTCAACTTGTAAGAAAAAATTACCGAAACATTATGAAATGTGTTGATGAGGCAATCACCAGGATTGATGTTAAGAACTCTAGTCATTCTTTATAAGCTAGAGAGGATAGTGAATTGTATAGTTGTGAATTTAAGTTCTCTCACAGAATTGAAAGGGTCCCAGAGTAGCAGGGGTCATGTACTGCCGCGTAATATTTAATGATGAGTTGAGGATAAATGAGAACTGAAGTATTGTGGTTTTCATAGTTTTTCATCAGTTCTAAAACTTAAAATTATCTTGTAGATCCTGAATGATTCGAATGGCAGGGGGAAAATACCTTTTGGAGGAATGTCTCAAAAGGTTTTCGTGGTGTGAAGCTTTCCTACATGTCCTCCTCAGGTGCTTAAGAATGTGACTGAGAAAAGGGAAACATCTAGACTTTCTGTAACAGTTAAATATTGGAAACACAGTGAATCATGTGCTCTAGTGGTCCACTTGGTGACTGCTTGTGGTCAGGCAAAAGACAAAGTCTTAATAAAGTTACATACATCAAATTTTGGTGGATTGTTTTCTTGATTGCCTAGTCGTGAAACATTTAGAATAAAATAATACATAGTGAAGAGCAGGTCTTTTTGGTTTCTTTCCTAAGAAATTGGGTTTGTCATTGTAAAAAATTACCATATAATTTTTTTTACAGTATCTCTCTCCCACGTATCAAACTAAAACAAACAAACAAACAAACAAAAGGAAACTAAATAAAAAACAATATTACATTACCTGGATGGGGGTTATTTTAAAGATTAGTGTCTCTGTAAAGGAGCTATAAGACTAGAAATCTTACATAGTTTGAAGTCTATTTTTATCTCTTTTTCATATTTATTAATAATATTCGTATATACTGCAGAATTTGAAGGAGTCTTTGGAGGATGGTTGTAAGTATGGAGACTTCAGTCAGACAATGACAGACTTCTGACTGCTCTTCTGAACATGGCATCTTTACTGAGACAAATTACTGTCATCTTTGGTCCATGGTGTGGTGTGGGAAATAGTGTCTTTTACATAATCATGGGCATTATGATTATGTTATATTTTTGTCTCTGTACTAATCGCAGATTACAGAGGAAAAATTGCTTTAGTTTTCCATTTCCTAGATTTCATGAAGACCCATGATGTGTGTTAGCTGAAGCTGTAAGGTAGTAGTAGTATATAACACATTCAAATACATAAGGCCCTGCAAAACTAAGTTTCTAGGAGTCCATTAAGCAAGGTTTTGATGGTGACAGCTCCTCATAATGCAGAAAATGTCACTACACTTTTCACAACCTTCCAAAAAAAATGAGCATAATAGTTTTAGGTTACAGAGCCTATCAAATCTTGGTATATGTTGTTTTAGTATATTTTCTTGATAGTCCAGAATGTTGTGGTTTTGAAGATGGCCCAGAGCCTAGGAAAGTTGTAGACAAATCTAAGCTCCAATGAATATTCTTCCTACAACCCAGCAGACACCATGATCCTAGAAGGGTCTGTGATAGGCACAAATGCCCAGTCAGTGTTCTGGCTTGTCCAAACACAAATGACAGCACAATCTCCCCAAATCATGTAAAATTAAAACCTGAATTTCACATTACCTATATTCCATAAGAAAAGCAGTCCCCTGCAAAGGACCAAGAACTGGCCATTTCTGAATGTTGGAACATGGATTTTTGTGACTCACACTGTCAAAATGTAAAACTAGGGCCTGGCCAGACATCTCAGGAGTTAAGAACACTGGCTGTGCTTGCAAAGTACCAAGGTTCAATAGCCAGTACCCACATGTTGGCTATAACTGTCTATAACTTCTATTCCAGGGGATTTATATCCTCTTCTGATCTCCACAGGTCCAGAGACACACATGCCGAACAGACATACAAGCAGGCAAAATGTACATATAATAAAAATAAAAAATTAGGGGTTAAAGAATGGAAAACTAACAAAGACAGAAGGAAAGCAGGAGCAACGTGGTTATGCAGAGACAATTATACATAGTCTCCCAATTCCTGTTTTTTATACTTATATCTCCTAGCTACATTTGTCCAGTGATGTCCCTCATACCACAAGGTGGCAGGAGATTTGTGATTATTAATTTCTGGCTCTACTTTTCTCCTAAGCAGAGACTCAGGCATGCTGGTGTCTCTTCCAGCTGCTTTCCCCTTTCTCCAACAGCACCAGCTTCTTGTTCCTTTAGAGTTCATGGTCATCCTCACAACCTTCAGTTTCAAAGCTTCACATAGTGCTGTCAGTCACTGTGAGAAAATGAATCTGTCTGTGCATGTCTTATTGTTACACATCTCATGGGATTCAGTGCAGCAGAGGGACTTGGTGTATCCTCAGTAGCTGGCACGAAACACAATTCCATACAAATTAATGAAACTGTCTTTAACATCCGACTCAAAAATGTAGTCCAGCGCTTGTCAGCAAAGCATTCTGTCCCATATTCACGATAACCTTGAAATCAGTGATAGCATGAACTGATTTTGTGTTTGCTCATTCATGATTCCTTAACAATTTATGTGCTTTTATTAGTTCATATTTTCATGCTACTTTGTAAGTATCCGTATCTTCCCCAGTAGCTGGTATTATCACTAAGAAAGAGTAGCTATGGAGTTAGTTCAGAACTGAGCATTTGAAATTCAGGCTGTGGATTAGAGCTTTGGTACTTAATAGCTACTATAGAATATCCTGTTTAATGTATGAAATAGTCCTCTTTAGGATAGAACACACCAGCTCGATAGCCAATACCAAATGGTCAACCTTGAAAGCACATATATCAGTACCATCATATAGATTTTGGAGGTTGTTTTTTGGGAATATATATTTATGTACAAATATATGTGTAATACCAATTAATGAAAGAGGAAATCATGAATTTGAAAGAAGATAAGGAAGGATATATGGAAGAGTACCGAATGAGGGATGGTGGAAGGGAGGAAAGAATGATGTAATTATATTATAATCACAAAATTAAAAAAATAAAGAGGAAAAAAGATACTCAGTGTAGGGCGGTGGGCTGTGGGAAGCAGCTGGGTGCTTGGTCGAGCATGAGCTTCGAACCCCGGAACCTTACTGGACGGCAGCAGTTCAGCTCTGCTCCCAGGCCCTGGTTCTTTTCATTTAGCTTCAGCCCTCCAACTCCTCCCTCAGAGAGGTTTTTGACCATCAGTCACCAGGAACAGTGCCCCAGGCTCTCCCACAAGCAGATGAGGTATCTCCAAGCTCTCAGACCAAGCCAATAGGCATTATCTGATGCCAGACACTAATCCACCTTGAAACTGTATATAAGGGCTCTATTTAGGGGAAGTAAAGTGCTCAAGGATCATCCTGGTGTCTGGGAGTTTCTGTCACAAAAGCTGTAACACTTAGGGAGAGATCTGCTCTCCCAGAACCTGCCTGGGACACCAAGCTGCCTCCTTGCCAGCTAGCCGGCTTTTTATCAGCCCAGCCCGGGCCTGAACCAGCCCAGTGCGGAGAGACAGGTAAAGCACAGCAGAAGCGAGCAGAGGCAGCAGCAGCAGCGAGGGCAGGAAATCTCCCCTCCTGCTTGCACTCTGTGTCCTTTGGCCTGGACCTCCCACATCAGGCCAGCTGGAGACCTACAGACAGTGGAGACGCAGGCTGCAGGCCGCAGGCTGGAAGCAGCTCAGAGACTGTAGGGAACCCTCCCTGCTCTCACCCTGTCCCCACCTGGGAGATGGTCTTGGGACACCCTCCAGAAAAAGGGACCTACAACTCAATATCCCTAAGATTGACTTCCTCGTTTTTAATCAATCTATATGTGATTTATTATGTGTGTAATTTATCAAGACTATAGATGCTAAATAACATTTAGAGGTCAGGGAGAGATCGAGAGGGAAGAAAAGAAGACAAAAGAGGGGAAGGATAAAGAAAAAGAGAAGAGAGGAAAAGACAAGAGGATGAAAAGGAAGAGGGGAAAGGACTGGAAAGAAACAAGAGGAAGAGACAGTATGAGAAGGGAACAGATATGTCCACATTTCTCTCTGTCTGTGTTTACATGGTGTTGAACAAGAAACCTAATCTAAGGACTGAAGTACTTTAAATCGCTATGCTACTCAATTTGATTCCTCTCTTTTTGTGTATGTGTGGAAGTTGATACTTTGTTTCTACCTACTGCATCATAAGCACAGTCTTTTGATTTGTTTTAGTTCGTGAATGCTGGAGAAAAGGAAGCTTTTAGGAGACAGAAATTGCTAGTTGAAAATTGAGTGTTTATCATTTTGTTGGGATTCTCTAGAAATGATTTTTTGTACTGATTTTAAAAGTAAGCACGGAAGTTAAAGGGTTTCATTATGGCATGTGCACATGCAAATGTCACTATACCTTAACTGCTGCATTTATTGAGAAGACTCCTTCCGGTCAGCCCTTTGTGTTACTCCTTGGAATTCAGTCTGTGACCCAGGATAACTTTGTAGTAGCATTATGTACCTGCTTCATAATATTTTTTAATCATAACTTCTGCATATAGGACACACTAGATAGATTCTTATCACAGTTGATGTCATCAACATCCTTATTAAATAATTACAATCATCGTTATTTGCATAGCCTATGTAGAAACAATGCAGAATAACCACCTTTCCCTTGAACTAGTGTAAGTTTTTGAGGATAAATCAATCTTATGATGGGACTATTGTGTATAATAATAAGGTATTCAAAATTTTAAATTATTTATTAGAAGTGTCAGCATAGTAGAACAGAGTCAATAAGGTCCTTCCACTGCACAGAATTAAACTTTATTTGTGAAATTAAACTTTATTTTTTGTACTGATTAGCTGTCTAAGAGTGAGGACATGGACACACAGAATCATTTGTCAGAGGACCTAATGAATCTAAATATAGATGTGGAAACCTTAAAAAAAAAAGGTAAAATAACCCAAAGAATTAAGCATAATGCTATTTAAAGTGGTAAAACTTGTCTTGAAATGTCAATATAAACTGACTGTGACTAATTTTAGACATAAAAATTGAATTTTGAAAGAAATAACTACGTAACTTAACAGGAAAGAAATGTCGGTTCAAACTGAGATGCAACTCAGTTTCTCTTAAACATTTGTAAAGGAGCCATAGGGGGGAAAAAGAACTTTCTCTCGTGAAATAAATTGAAAGTTCCAACAGAGTAAATCTGCTTCTTATAAAGCATGTAAGGACAGATCTGGATGGGCAGGGAACAGGAAACACATTAGACGCAATTTTTAAGTAGATAAAATTAAATCAAAAGAGAAAATGTGTTTATGAGTACATAAATATGAATGCTAAAATCAAAACTACATTTTCTAAAATTAGAGTATCCTTTATATTACTATACCAGCAGTACCTATAAAATCAACTCCATTATTTAAAATTCTATAAGTGAAAATGTAAGAACTAAATTCTGTCCTGTACCAACAGGTAGTGTTATAGGTGGAATTTCTTTCCTTGATTTTCAGTATCTACCCTAAAACAAAAACTTTACCGAGTTAGACATAGACGTTAGCCATGAAGTTATGTACATGCTACTCATGTATAATACAGTAGTGACCTTTACAGACTTCACTTAAAGTAATGTGGATTAATAGGTGTGCATAGAAAATATATAACATTTCTGTCTTTAAAATAACCAATTTAACACTATATTTTTGGAACTAAGGATGAAATGATTGAATAGACTAGTATGGACTTATAGTACATTGTATTTCACAAAATGTGTCAAGTTTAATAAAACAGAACTGTGAAATATCTAAAAATAAATTGTAGTTTGTTTCACTTTGAGTTTATTTTATTTTTATGTAGAGCTCATGAAAAAGCTGCCCTTTCTTGCAGGACAAGATGCAGACTGCATTCTTATTAACATGCGCACTAGTGGTGCTGAGTAGCACCTGGCATCCTGCACTGGAGGCAGAGGTTACTTCTCAAAACATCCTCCTGTCGTTTCCCTGTTGTAAATGCTGTGAGGCTGAATAATAATCCACAGTGAATACATGTTGATTTTCTCTATTCATCTGTCTAATGGTGGACATTTAGTTGCTCACACATTCTTGTTCTTGTGAATGATGTTGCTATAAACATTATATATCAAGTCTTCAGTGTTTTGACTTTAATTCCTTTAGAGTTTTATCATAGTTGGATTTTTAAACCATGTGATTGTTGGAGTTTTAACTCTTTGTTCCTTCAAAACATTTCATAGTTTCCCATAGTGGCCACAGTAATGTTCCAATAACAGAAAGGATGTATAAGTGAAAAGCTACTAAGTTTAATTTATTTAAGACAGATAATTTCTAAAGATCTAAAGTGTTTCATGGTGACTATAATTATCTCTTTACTATATAATTAGAGTTTTGTTGAAAACATGTTAAATGTTATCACAAAATAATTTTCAAAATATGCAAGGAAAAACTTTTGATGGTGGTCAAGTTATTTAGCATGAACCAACCATTTTTAAATTTGTAGTTTTTGATATTCAGCAGTATTAAAATGCCAAAACAAAGAAAAGGAATTTTGGAGATGATTCGGTGAATAAAGTTTTTCTAAGTATGAGAAGTAAACAACATAAAATCTGGGTAAAAATGGTGTCTCATGGTCATTCCAATACTAAGTAAGTGGAGACCCAACAAGACCCAACATCTTCTGTGCAAGCCGTCTGAATAAACTGCTCACATGGAAAGCTCTGCACTCAACTATGAGACCCTATCTCAATGAATAAAGGTGGACAGGGATCCAGGAAGATTTCTAATGTCAACCTTGCTACACACACACACACACACACACACACACACACACACACACACACACACACACATCTATATATGTGCACCCACATACAGGCAGATAATCCGTTTGTGGGTGTACCTTGGAAATATCTTCATATACAAAACTGTAAGTAAATTACTAAAAACGAAATTTAAATAATCAATATACTTATTTCATTTTGCAAAGACCTTTTTTGTTCAGAACTAAATAGTAAGATTTCAAGTAATGAATCATGAATAATTTTTTATAGGGGTACAAACTCATGACAGTATGTAACTTATATGTAAACATATATAATTTGTAGCCATATTGAAATAAATTTAAAAAAATGTTTGACCTATATTTTTGAATCTGGTAGCTTCCATATGTTAGCCAAAGCACTCTACCAGTGAGTTATATCTCCAGATTCACTTTTAACTTTTTTTTTTGGTGGGGAGAGAGGTTATGGGTCAAATGTGTCTTCTTTTTTCCTTTTTAAAAAAACATTTATTTATTTATCTATCTATCTATTTATTTATACTCCAGATTTTATTCTCCCACTCCAGTGTTTGAGGGATCTCGGGGTTACAGATTAATTGAAACTGCTCTTCCTCCTACAAGGTCACCCTCCTCCTCAGCTTTTTCTAGCCTTTCCCTAATTCAACCACAGGGGTCAGCAGCTTCTGACCATTGGTTAGGTACAAATATCTCCACATCTGACTCTTTCAGCTGCTTGTTAGGTCTTCCGGAGTATGGTCATTCCAGGTCCCTTTTTGTGAGTGCCCCATAGCTTCAGTAATAGTGTCAGGCCTTGGGACCTCCCCTTAAGCTGTGTCCCAATTTAGGCCTGTCGCTGAACCTTCTTTTCCTCAGGCTTCTTTCCATTTCCATCCCCATAGTTCTTTCAAACAGGAACAATTATGGGTCAGAGTTTTGACTGTGGGATGGCAACCTCCTCCCTCACTTGATGCCCTGTCTTTCTGCTGGAGGTGGGCTCTATAAGTTCCCTCTCCCTACTGTTGGGCATTTTATCTAAGGTCCCTCCCTTTGAGTCCTGAGAGTTTCTCACCTCCCAGGTCTCTGGTGCATTCTAGAGGGTCCCCCCAGCTTCTTACTTCCTGAGGTTGCCTGTTTCCATTCTTTTTGCTGGTCCTCAGGGCTTAAGTCCTTTTCCCTCATATTAATATCAGATCAGGTTTCTCTTGCCCCCCCAATCCTGGCCACTCCCAAATCTCTCCTTCCCTTCCCACTTGTGATTGCTTTCTTCTCCCTCCCAAGTGAGACTGAGGTGTCTTCACTTAGGCCCTTTAGCTTGTTGATCTTTTTAAGTTCTGTTGAGTGCACCTTGGGTATTCTGTACTTTTATTTTATTTTATTTTATTTTATTCTATTTTATTTTATTTTTTGGCTAATATCAACTTATTAGGGAGTACCAAGCATGTCCTTTTGGGTCTGAGTTACCTCACTCAGGATATTTTGTAGTTTCATACATTTGCTTGCAAAACCCAGGATGTCCTCATTCTTAATAACTGAGTAGCACTCCATTGTGTAAATGAAGCACATTTTCTGTATCCGTTCTTCTGACATGTGACATCTGGATTGTTTCCAGCTTCTAGCTATCACAGATAAGGCTTCTATAAACAAAATGGAGCACATGCTCCTGTGGCATGGTGGGGCATCTTTTGGCTATATTCCCAAGAGTAGTATTGCTAAGTCTTCAGGTAGGTCTATTTCCAATTTTCTGAGGAACCTCCTGATAGATTTCCAGAAAGGTTGCACCAGTTTGCAATCCCATCAGCAATGGAGGAGTGTTCCTCTTCTCCTCATCCTCAACAATGTGTTGTCACCTGAGGTTTTGATCTGAGCCATTCTGATTGATATAAGGTAGAATCTCAGGGTTGTTTTGATTTGCATTTATCTGATCACTAAGGACTTTGAACATTTCTTTAGATGCTTCTCAGCCATTCGAGATGGAGACATGAATCCATTAATAAGTTAAAGCCAGATCAACCTTAAAATTTTTGAATAGGTCAGACAGCCTTAAAACTTGTATTCTTGCTTTAGTTTCTCAGGTATAAAGGAACTGGAA